>NC_065568.1:0-337654 GCF_022605725.1 Anthonomus grandis grandis
AAAACAGTGTGTAGTGAAAATTTTGAAGAATTGTTCGATAATGCGTTTTTCGAAACAATGGAAGTGCCCCTAGAATCTAAGAATGACGATAAAAATATTCAAAAAGAATCTTCAATTGAAAAAAACAATATATACAATTTAGAGGAATTCTTAGATGAAGAAGAAGAGCCTTTAAATCCTGGGGGCCAAGAAACTTTGCTTGACAAATGTAACCTAGAAAATATCTGTTTTGCCCCAGGAGAAGGTAAAACGCCAATACATTTGATGCTTGACCAGTTTAGCGATGAACTCTCATTTCCTACACTTTTCTGTGGACATGCTAAGCAATTTCTTACAAAATTCTCCTATTCTGACCAGACGAAAATACTACTCCAGCACAAAGACAGGCGATTTGCAAGGACAGACTATCTGTTGTATACATTTAAAAAACGTCAACTAATCCAATTATCCAGTGCAATTGCAACATGTCTCAGAAAAAAGAGGAATGAGGATGGAAAATATACAGCTGGACAAGTAAGACAAGCAAATTTTCTAGACCAGCTGATTCGAAGTGACATGGGATTCCATTTTCTTAGTAGAATTGTAGGTTCACCTGCTTATTGGAAGCACGAAAAGACAAAATTACTGTGTATGATTCGCCAATTTGGAATCCCCACACTGTTTTTTACCGTGTCAGCAGCCGAAACAGCATGGCCCGAATTAATCAAGGTATTAGCACAAGTTGTTGATCAAAAAGATGTTACTCTAGAGGAGGCCGCGAGTATGCCCTACTTAGAAAAAACTCGCTTAATTAGAACAGATCCGATAACTTGTGCCAGATACTTTGATTATCGGTTCAAACTGCTATTTAAATATATGAAGAGTCAAAATGGACCCTTTAAACAAAATCCCATAGAGCATCATTATTACCGCATAGAATTTCAACATCGTGGGTCTCCTCATGTTCACGGGTTATTGTGGTTATCCAATGCTCCAAAATTCCAAGAAACACCAGAAAGTTTCAAAGAGTGTGCCGAATTCGCGAACAGGTATATTACCTGTAATAGTGATTTAGAAAGTGTCCGTGATATAATTCAGTTTAATACGCATCATCATTCTAAATCGTGTCAAAAAGAAGTGCGGGGACACAAAGTTTGCAGGTATGGTATCCCATTCCTGCCAATGGATAAATCGGTAATTCTAACGCCAATAAAAATTGACAAAACCAAGGAAGCGGATTTACGTAAGGCCATGTCTGAAAAGTTTTTAATGATAATGCGTAGGCTTAAGGATAAACCAGATTTATCATTTGAAAACTTTTTGGCTGACCTTGGTATGTCTAAGGATGAGTATCTTAATGTTATACAGCACAACATTTTTAAAACCACTTTATTTTTAGAAAGGCTGCCAAAAGATGGTTTTATTAACAACTTTAATGCTGAAATGTTCTCCATGATGAAGAGCAACATGGACATTCAATTAGTTTTTGAGCCATATGGTTGTTGCACCTACATAGTCAACTATATCAATAAGTCCCAAAGAGGTGTGTCTGATATTTTAATGAAGACTATGGAAGAAATTAAAAAAGGTAATTTAGATGTTAAGGGCAAACTTAAATCTCTTGCAGCAGCTTTCTTAAATGCGAGCGAAGTAAGTGCCCAGGAAGCCGCCTACAGCGTGTTACAACTACCGATGCATGACACCTGTACCTCCTATGTATACATCCATACAAATCCAATCAGGGAAAGGACAAAAATGTTGAAACCATTAGCACAACTTAAAGAAATGGACAATGACGATCCCAATATTTATTGTGATGGTCTTATAGAACACTATGAACAGCGGCCTGATGAGATGGAAAACATATGTTTGGCTGAGTTTGCGGCCTATTATGATTTCTTTAAGAAACAAGCAGAAACAAAGGCTAATGGTTTACCCTTAAAAGATGGAAGTGGCGTTTTAGTTAAAAGGGGTCATGCTAAAATTTTAGCCTACCGTAGTTATGGACTTCAGCAAGACCCTCTTAACTACTATAGGGAACAAATAATGCTATACATCCCATGGCGAAATGAAGTGGATGAAGTTGAAAATGAGAACATTGATCAACAGACCATATACAAAGATCGATACCAAGAGATTGTTGCAAATCGACAAAAGTTCAATGTCTTAGATGAACAGGTAATCGATGAAGCCCTGAAACTTGCCGAAGACCGATCAAATCAATTAGACGATGGTGGATTCGGTGGAGAAATCGATGATGAGTTTATGCCTTATGGACTAGACAACCCCATTTATGATCCATTCAATCACATCATCGATAAGAAAGACGATGAAGCGCCAGTAAAACATATCGCTTTCCCAACGCCTCATCAGATGAGCGATTCAGAGTATGAAGCCCTCATAAGCAAACTGAATCACAAGCAGTATCAGTTCCTTAATGTCGTGCAAGACAGTCTAATTGAAGGGGAAACTTTCTACTGCACACTTAGTGGTCCAGCAGGTACAGGCAAAAGTCACCTGATTACGGCAATAACCCAGTCGTTATTGCGCCATTTCAACTCAATACCGGGAAATAATCCTGAAAGTTTAAAAGTGTTACTTTGTGCGCCTACAGGTAAAGCGGCATTTAATATCGGGGGTATAACCTTACATGCGGCATTATCGTTACCCGTTAGTCAGTATGGTGAAGAACTAATTCCGTTACACCATGACACCGTTAATACTATATATTGTAATTTGTATGACTTAAAATTAATTATCATAGATGAATATTCCATGGTTGGCGCCAGATTGTTTGACCATATTAACAGTAGATTGCAGCAAATCTTTAAATCTGACGCCATCTTTGGAAATATTTCAATAATTTTATGCGGCGATAATCGTCAATTACCCCCAGTAAGGGATATGTATATTTTTTGCCCAGTAAAAACAAATCCGTATAAAGAATTATGCGGAACGTATCTGTGGGATCATTTTAAATATTTTGAACTTTCAGAAATAATGAGACAGAGTGAAGATAAGTCTTTTGCAGTTGCCCTCAATAATATGGCGTTTGGTAAAATGACCGACGAAGATGTGCAATTGATCAAGTCCAGGGAAGTCGACAGTATTGACCAAATTCCTGAAGACACTATGCATTTATTTTGCACCAATGCAGAAGTAGATGCATTCAATGAAATGAAACTGTCTACATTTAAAACCGAGCGAGCCGTAAGTCAAGCCAGAGACGTTATCAAAGGGAGTTGCTCAGAACGACTAAAAAATTTATTTCTGGAACACGCAAAAAGCTTAAAAAAGGGGGAGAGTTTTGGCCTAATGTTAAATTTAATATTGCAGGTAGATGCCAAATATATGATTTCAATGAATGTGGACACCAGTGATGGAATAGTGAATGGTGCAACAGGCATCTTACGTCAAATAGACTATGACCGAAGTAAAATTCCATTCAGAGTGTGGATGGAGTTCTTCGATTCCAAGTCAGGCCAGGAATGCCGCAAGAGAAACGAATCCCTTAGGAAGTCTATGGGTGTGTTATACACTTGGACGCCCATAGAAAGAGCTGCCAGAGCTGTTAAAATTCAAAAAGGCAGCAATGTTCACGTTGAGCGTCTTCAGTTTCCTCTTGTAATCAGTGAAGGAATTACAATCCACAAGAGTCAAGGTGCCACCTACAAACAGGTGGCTGTTCACATTGGAAATCGCATGACGAGAACCAGTACCTATGTTGCTTGTAGTCGGGCCACAAAGCTAAGTGGCCTCTACATCATTGGTAAGTTTAAGGCCCCTAAACCGGCAACCGAAAAGGATGCTGCTTATAAAGAACTGGTAAATATGCAAGAAAACAAACTTATAACATCCAGGTATGACACTCAGTATCTTAATGATTCTAATGTCAAATACATTATTGCTTATCAAAATGTGCAAAGTCTACCAAAAAATTTTAATTTTATAAAAAATAATCCCATTTTTAAAGACGCACATTTCCTAATTTTTGTTGAAACCTGGTTACTTAAAAAGAAACAAAATTTAAAAATAAATGATTTTGAAGTGTTTGCCAACCTGAATAACGATCAAACTGTAAGTAAACCCTTTGGCATAATTTGTTTCAAGAAAAAAAATGTATCAGCAAAAATAAAGTCAGTGAAAAAATACACCAAAGATTTCTGTGGTATAGTGTTTCAAGCAATCACATTTTACTTGAATGAAATTTATGTCATAGCAGTTTATATTCCCCCAAAATTGAGCATTGCACATGCTAAATTTTGTTTGGAAGAGATTATTGATCAACAAAGTGATATCCTAATCATCGGTGATTTTAATCAAGATATTATCAATCAAAATGAAAATGGTTTGAAAAATTGTTTAATATCTAAAGGTTTAAGTTGCAAATTGAGTGTTGGCGAATCAACTACAAAATCAAAAACTCAAATTGATTGGCTTTTTAGTAATTTTAATAATTTGAGTTACAATATTTACAATACTGTGTATAGTCACCATAAATCACTAGTGGTTAGTATTTATGATAAAGGTTTTATTCCCAAGCAGGTAAAAAACGTTGATAAAAATAAACAATCTACAAAAGGCTCTACTGAACTAAAATTTAATACCAAGCAAATGCAAATTTTACCAACACAAAATTCATTGGGTATCTCTACTTACCAAAGTGTAGAAGATAATAATGACAATATGGTAGTAGATATTAGTTCAGATGACGAAAACAACCCCAACTTATTTACTAAACCGCCTGCTTTATTAAATACCGATATGGTATCATGTTATGCAAATAGCATCGTACAGTCATTTTTATGTTTACCTGAATTTCGCTTTTCCATTTCAAAGCGAAATACAGCGCTAAACAGTATTCTAAATGATATTATGCTGACCAAAATTAATTCCACATTAAAAGTTCGACAATTGGTGTCTGGTAGAAATGGTGAAAATTTTGCTGTAAATCAACAAATGGACGCTCAATCATTTTGTCAATCTTTAATCAGAAGATTAGATGCAGATGATTTTAGCATTTTCATAAAAGCTAATGGTCATGAACTTTTAAATTGTCAAAACTGTAATATTAATATGAATGAAAATGAACAAATAATATACACTCATTTTCTTTATTTTCCTGAAAACTGTGGCAATTTAATTGATTTTAATTCAATGTTAATGCTAAAAGACTCTGATAGATTATGCCCATACTGTAACAATAATCTAAAAACACGCTCAGTGGTTATATGCCATAAATATTTGGTAGTATGTCTTCAGAGAATTGGCCCTCAAGGGAATAAGATAAATACCAAATTTTACAATTTTGCCTCTGAAAGTGTTATTTTGGATGAGCAAATATTCCGAGTAAAAAGTGTTGTTAAGCATCATGGAAACACCATTGGATCTGGTCATTATACATCTATAGTTAATTATAACGATCAATGGTGGAAATGTGATGATAATCGCATAACTAGAATGTCTGGGTTTGATAACACTTTAGAAGATGTATACTTATTGCTCTTAGAAAAATGCTAAATTTTCTTAAAATACTAGGACAAACCTATTTAACATAAACAAAATTACAAATGAGCAAAGTAGTATTCAAATAGTATGAGCAGTGAGTTTTGCATTGCAAGCAAATAAAACATCAGTTTACTCACACTTCTAGCTCAACATGCATCCAGGGGTTATCCGGCCCGACTGTAACCAAAACTCTTGACGCACTTCGATTCAGATACTAGGTTATGATCTCCCGCCCCCCAAAAGATTTCACTACGTGATATCTTTATATATTAGAGTCATCTTATGCGATAAGTGATTAAACCTAGCTTAATGGCCAATTTGTTATAATGCATGTAATTACTTATTGCAATGGGTGACGGATTTTTCATTCGGCGAGGCAACTTTTGCTATTAATAAGTCTTGAGGTATCAAAAGTCGGAGTATAAAGATTAGTGAGTGGTAAATAGTAGATAATTGTAGAAGTGCCTTGTGCTATTGGCATGGCTTACTATTAATCATTCGCTTTCTCAATGAAAATCCCTTTTCTAGTTTTATATATATTTTTAAATATATATTTAAATATAAAAGTCTCTCTGGGAGAGTAAACTATACAATTTCATATTTATCTGTAAAACATATAATTTTGCTATGTGGCTACTAAGCACAATTAATTCTTTAATTTATATTTCATGGTTTATTTTCAATGTGATATGGAAATGTATGGTTTATCTGTAAAAATAGCAAATCAACAGACCATGTCTGTTTTGTTTAAATATGCTATATTAATTTAAAACAGCATAACCTCGTAAAATCAGTTTTCGTTATAAATGTTCATGATATAAATATGAGATATTATTATGTTAATTTATTAAGAATTTTTTAGAGAAAGTTGATGTAATTAATTCGCGATTTACAAAAAACTGATTTTCGCTCTGACAAGTGCCTCTCAAGTCCTGGATGATTCTTAAACAAATAAAATTCTTTTTTCAGCAACATTATCTTCTGATTGTGACAAATGTTTTGTCATAGTAATTTAATATTTTTTTATCATATATTCTTTATTATATTGTATTTAGGAAATTAAGATTGAAGACGATATTACTACTTTGATACAACTCTGGTACCGCTCTTTCCAAAAATAGACTGCCAACCTGTGGAGAATATAGGTAAACGTTGCTTTCATATAATTTTTTAAAATTAATTGTCTAATTATTACAGAAAAAAGAACCTACGAGAGAAATATATGCCCTATACCCGCCTCCTCGACACCCTACCCTTATCCGACGGCTACACATACTATATTAGCAGAAGCCGCCGCAGAAGAATTTACCAATACTAGTGTTTCTGAAGAGAGAAATAAAATGGAGTAAAAAATTTCATAATTCTAGATAATTTTATAATTACGTTTTCTCATTGTTGTCGTAATAATTATTTTCCCTTTCGCTGTCAACTTATGAAGCCTGAGGTTTGACTAAAAATTAAATAATAGATTACAAATAACCAAATTCGAATACAGTAGATTTTAATTCTTAATGCTTTTTGTTTGTGATTCCAATATCAATATTTTTATATTTTGTTAAGATATAATTATATATAATATATACGTGTTATTACTATAGAGTTTTATTGCATTTCAGAAACACCAATGAACATCACATATACAAATATATAAATGATCTTCCATGGAAGCTCTAGATTTATGATGTTTAAATATCACAAACATTTTATTTTTATTTTTTGTTCACTCAGATATATTACAGAACAACTAACGGAAAAACTTCTTTGAGACTCTTTTTTAAAAAATAAAAACTATTCAATCATTTATCAACACATCTCTTACCAGTAGTAAGTATGAGTTAAAATTATCTATAGAAACGCTCCACTTGCTTACTACAAAAAAATAAAGTTTAATGGATTTTTTATTTATTTACTTATGAGAAATTGGAAGCTACTGTGAACATTTGTGTATTGTCAACTTAGAACATTGAAACGTTTTCATTGTTCTAAGATTTTCATTGCGTATTTTTATAGCGTTTAGTTTAATTCAATGAGCAATATACAAGTATAACACAGATATAGCGCAGTCTATAGCCTGCCTTTAGGATATTATTAAAGTTAAAAAACCCTTTCACACTTTTCTCAAAAGACTTTCACTTTTAGAATAATACAGGCAATCCAGTATAAATAATAAACTATTTATTTGTTTTTTTTTTATTAAAAAATAATAATACGCAACAACTTATCAAGTCCAGTGCAACGATATATTAGAATGGTCACCCGTCAAAACACCATCATTCCACCTGCCAAACAATGTAAATAGAAGGTGGATGACATTGTTTGGCAGGTAGAATGCTGGTGTTTTGACGGATGACCATTCTAATGTATCGTTGAACTGGACTTTACTATCTACATAACTATAACTTACATACTATCAATAACTTATTAAATAACTTAACTATAACTTAACATAAATAACATAAAAAATTACATAAACATTAATAAATAACATAAAAAATTAAATGAATCTAAAATTAAAACCTACTCTACCCTCCCCCTTCCCCTGCCACGACCTCGGCCCCTCCTCGAGCCCCCTCGCCACTGGTACCCGCTTGTGTGCTTCAGCACGGCGGAGGCCACCGAGGCCATGGCGTCGGTTACTACCGACAGTAATACTTCTAAAAAAAAATAATATATAACAAACCTTAATCTATATAAATTTGAAAAGAAAATTAATATAAAAAAGTTATATATTACTTTGTGTATTTAGAACCGATTGTTCCCTCCGCTCTAGCCTTTTTCTTTTCCAATTCCCTTTTCCCCTTTGCCTCCACCTATTATTGTAGTTTTCCTCTGTAACAAAATAAAAGATTTTAATGTTTTCTGTGGCAATTGAAAGGAAAATTAAGTGTCAGTATTTCAGAGGATTTTATACTTACGATTATTGGGTTGGGTTAGGTTGGGGTGTATTTGGGTGGGTTGGTTCGGGTTGGGCTGGCTTGGGTTGGGTTGGTTCGGGTTGGGCTGGCTTGGGTTGGGTTTATTCGGGTTGGGTTGGGTTGGGTTAGGTTGGGTTGGGTTCGGCTTTCTCTCCCCAGGTTCTGACTAGATATTCAATAAAATATAACAATTCACTTATTTAAAATATAGTCTAAATTAATTCTTACCGGTCCACACTCCATGAGTGCCTCCAAACTTTCGGCAATTTCGTCTACGTTCATGTCGACAAACTCACAAAAAAACTCAAATAACGGGTTGTTAGGGACGCTGTTTGTAACGTTCACCTGAAGTTACCGTTCGTATTGTATTGTTTCTAAGCTTTCTAGCTTTTTTCCTTATATTGATTTATTTCATTTACAGATATTTGAAATATAAGACACACAACGCGACTATATAACAAATTATGGTTCTTTGAAGCATGATACCCCAACCACTGGTCATCTCTTTCCCTGGCATATAAACGTTGGTACACTTGATAATTTTTGTTTTTTTTTAAGAATTCCTTTATAGCCATTCACAGACAAGACCTAAAGGTTCCAAACTGGTCCCCACGGACCAAAAGTATAGGAGCGAAGCGACTATACTTGTTATATAGGAGCGTCTGCGACTATATTAAGCACGCCACCTCGGGTCCGAAAAATCGTGTTTTTTTGGAAATAAAAATTCATATCTTTGGCTGTATGGCTAGCGAAACGATGAAATTTGGCATAGGGTCTCTCAATACATTGGGAATGATGGATCCGTAAACGATTTTTTTTTCGGGTACCACCAAACGGAGCGGTACTGTCTCAAAGTCAAAAATTCGTAAAAAAACGGGTCAAAATTCATTTTTGCACGAGATCTCAATTTTAACGCTGTCAAAAAAATTGAAATTTTTAGGCATAAAAGACTTTATAGTAATTCATGTCTGTATACTTTTTGGGCCCGATCGGTATACAGGGTGAGTTGTTATAAGCGAACAAAAGTGACTAAAAAAAAAATTCAAACTTCTCCAGAGGCTAAAAAAAAATTTTTATAAAAAAAGTGTTTCGGCGAAAAGACTTCATTTTATAAGAGATTTAACATACTTAGAGCTTTTTTTTGTAAAAAATTTATTTTACGAGTTCTGGCATTTTCAGTTTTTTGGAATTTTCCGCCAAACGATACTTATTTTCGGAAAAATTTTTTTTTCAAAAAATAACTTTATCCTTTACCTTTCATATGCCATATAACCGAAATTTTTGGGAACCATACAGGGCGAGCAATAATAAACTTTACCCATGAATGTCCGACCCGAAAATCACATTTTATTTAATAACTTTTTAGTGGTTGCACCTGGATAATTTATATTCTCAGGAATTAAATACTTTAATAACCCCAGTATTTGTGTAAAATTACAATCTTCCAACATTAATAGGTTCTGAGCAATTCGAATTTTCGCGTTTAATTCATTTGCCACGTCCCTGTACATGGTGAAAAGATCAAACAACATCTAGAGGATCCGAAATTTTGTTTTACAACACATACTAAAATTTCAGGGTTCCAGCGATAGTACAAGTACCCGAAAAATGCGATTTTATGAAAAAAGTCCATTTTTTTGCGTTTTTGCAGGTAATTGGAGGTGTCAACCTAAACTCTGATGAAATGGCTAGTGGGAACAATACTTTGACGCATTGTGGTTACAAATTTTTTGCTCGTAACAGGTGGCCGGGACTTGGTTGGGTTTTTTGTAAAATTATGAATGAAAATGAACCGGAAACGATCAGGGAAAGGAAGCACCGAATCAGAAAATGAATGGGCTTTCCGAATCTGTGCATATCAATTGGGGAAATTGTGTATTGCGGCCAGGAAAATTCGGCAAACATTTTGACGTCTTCGAAAAATGCCGTTTTTTTGAAAAGTCAGTGGTTTTATACCGGGGTGAGACGAAATGAAATTTGCCCGATTATTTTATTAAAATTATTCGAATATATACACGGGTCAGTCGTAATGATCTATTTAATTTAAAATAAAAATTTAGATATTAGGTGAGCTTTTACTATTTAGTTTATTATTAATAAATGTTAATAATTCTTAAACATTGCTTTTGGGTTATAAATAAAAATTTTTTGAAATTATTGATTTTTAAGGTTAGTCGAGTATCATAACTTTTTTGGTATTGGTGCGATTTGGTTGAAATTTGGTACCTAGTACCTATTTCGGATAAGATTAATAAATTTTTACAGATATTTGACATGACTATGTTTTAGGGTCACGTGACTACCTTAACTTTCTTCCTATTTGTCCGATTTGAATGAAATTTGGTATTTGGGGTTTATTTAGGATGCAATTATTAATTTTTCATAGATATTTGACATTTGACTTCCAGGTCACGTGACTATCGTAACTTTTTTGCTATTGGTCTGATTGGGTTCAAATTTGGTATTTGGGCTTTATTTAGGATGCAATTATTAATTTTTGACAGATATTTGACATTTGACTTCCGGGTCACGTGACTATTGTAACTTTTTTGCTATGAGTCCGATTGGGTTCAAATTTGGTATTTATGCTTTATTTAGGACACAATTAATAAATTTTAACAGATAATTGTCAAATTATATTTTAAAGTCACGTGACTTTGATAATTCTTTTGCTATTGATCCGATTGGGTTGAAATTTGGTATTTAGAGTTTTATTAGGATGCCATTATTGAATTTTTACAAATTTTTAAAATATTGCGTTTTTAAGTCACGTGACTATCAAAATTTCTTTCGTATTCGTCCGATTTGATTGAAATTTCCTATTAGATTATATGTATATATTTATAGATAATATTTTGTAGTACCCTATTGCTTTTAACTTAATTGTTTCTTAGATTTGCCTTTGAAAAACAAATTAAAAAATCATCGGTTGGATATGCTTTAAAGGGAACTTATCTTCTTTCATAATATTGTAGCATTATTATAGATTTTGAAAATTTTTGTCATTAAGCTTTTTCATTCCTTTTTGAATGGTCTTTAGCTAGAAAAAAGAAATTTGGAATTTGGAGCATGTTTTGAAAAAATTTTAATTTTGGGCCCGGTTTTGTTCGAAAATCGATAAATGCAAATAAATAGGTTTTCTGTTCATTTTAGAGTCAAATCGATAATAACCTTTTTGAAAGGTATCCTGAAGTAGTACCTGATAGAAAAATAAAAAAATGAAATTTTTTCATAGGGCTCTTGATAATTCGATATTTATGAATTATAGTTTTTTACAATTTTCTCCGAATCTGTGATAGCTATAATCAATTAGTTTTTAAATTCGAATACCTCGTAATATTCCCTAGAACTTTTGTTTAAGGCAAAAAGTTGTTAGAGTTATAGTTTAGTTAGAAAAAAATAAAAACCATTTTTTCACAATTTTTCATGGCTATACCCCTTTCGATTTTGGAGCAAAAAAAAAAATTTTTTTTCTTGGGTTTTTTTTACTGGAAATTGCCAACTTAGGGCTTGCATTATAATTTGTCAATTATCATTTTAAGAAAAAAAATGGTACCGTGGAAAAAAAACGAGTTTTCTTTTATTTTTTTTCACATTTTTACTAATATCTCGACTTCTATAGCTTCGATTCGATTCGTTGATGGTTTCTTTTATTTCTTATTCTCCTCCTGTCAATTCTTTTGATATTTTATTACTATTATATTTCAAAACAAAAAGGAAAATTAAAACAAATCGACGTAAAATCCCTGTTTGTTCTATTTCAATAAATAGACCCTTATGGGAACTTCTCTCTGAATTTGGTATTTATGGTTTCTTTAGGATACAAGGAATAAATTATGACAGATAACTGACATTTGAGTCAGCCTAGGTCACATGACTACCGTAACTTTTTAGCTATTGGTCCGATTCTGCTCGAATTTGGTATTCAGGCTTTATTTAGAATACAATTAATATACTTCGACAGATATTTGAAATATAAGATAGTATACTAACACAACGCGACTATATAACAAATTATGGTTCTTTGAAGCATGATACCCCAACCACTGGTCATCTCTTTCCTTGGCATATAAACGTTGGTACACCTGATAATTTTTGTTTTGTTTTAAGAAATCCTCTAAGGCCCATCACTGACAGGACTTAGAGGTTCCAAACTGGTCCCCACGGACCAAAAGTATAGGAGCGAAGCGACTATACTTGTTACAATACGCTTCGCGTATTGTAAGAACGCATCCTGCTAAATTGAGGGATTTTCGGACCCTGCGTCACATAAACGTTAATAACTTTGCTCCTATGGCGAATTTTTTTTTCTGGTTTTCACCGTTTTATGTGGGAAGGTTGAGGCTACGTGATGGTGTAAATTTTTTTTGGCCACGCCGCCCCGAAGGGGCGGGCGTGGCAAAAAACTGCTTTTTTCGCGAAAACAGGATCTTTGGCGGGTGGGGGAAAATTGACTGAGCCGAATTTTATGAAACTCATTGACATCAAAGACCTCCACGGAAACCTGCTCCCAAAGGGCGCTTTTTAAGATAAACCCTTTAGAAGTCGGATTTTTCTGTGAATGAATTTTGAACTTTTTGCGCGGTACCTCGCGGACTTAAACGGCTGTGGGGCCTAAACGGTAATGTTCCCGACAATGCGAATAAAACAGCCCTTTTCTACGTAAATGTAGCTTTCTTTTTTATTAAAACTATTTTTTTCCAAAAGAAACTCCTTCCGAGATAAACGAGCTCAAACTTAAAATTTTTTTTTTCGAAAAAAAAAAAAGTGAATTTTTCGAGAAATAAATTTTTTTCTACTTCTAAAAAATTTTTTTAATTTTTTTTGTTTACACCGTTTGAAAGCTTAATCCTTTAGGATTAAATAGAGGTATTATTCATGGTGCTACGTATTATACAGGGTGAGCTGTGTTAACAAATATAAACCCCTTTTTGAGCCTTTTTTTGACCGTTTTTTTCTACTTTTCTTAATAACTCTTTATTGGCAGCACCTAGAAATTTCAAACTTTCAGCATTTTAAGAACTTTTTAAATCCTATTTTTCGACATAGTCTACAGTCTTCTACGTAGAGCGGTTTTTGCTCTACACCTTTTTTTAACTTTGACGCTTTATACCGGCATACCTATGACACCTACGAAAACCATTTTTTTTCTGAAATCACCGGACACTATCTGGCTATAATCCACTAAAAACCGTTTTTCTTCAAATGTTACCGTTTTTCCGCAACGAGCTGTTATTTAAGAAAAACCCCCAAAAATAAGCCGTTCCAATCAACCAGTCATACCCTCGAGACACAGGGAGCCAGCTCATGGTACAATAACGTTGGCGGTCCAGCACCAAATTGACCCAATGTAAAGGCATACGGACGACGTCACTATCGAGTCGCACATGGTCTGATGACGTAAGCGCGGGGTTTTCGGGGTTTTGTGGCGGCAAATTCGGCCCGTTTGCGCTACGAGTTAGAGTAGGAAAAGCGGTTTGAGAGAAGGATGGAGGATGTCTGGCAACAATTATAAACGCGTCGTGTTCGTCTCGTGACGTCATGAGTTATTTTATTAATGAATATTATTAGTATTATGGGGACAATTTTACGCGGTTTCTTGATAAATTATTAGGATAAATAAAACGAATATAAATATTAATAAATATATATTTGAAATATACAGAGGGTATTGATATTATGGAACATTTATGAGGATAATAATAGTATATAAATAGAATTATACGGGGGGTTTTAAGGTTTTAAGGCATTTATAAGGAAAATATTACTTATAATTATAGTAATGATATTATAAAGGGTGTTTTAAGGTTTAAGGACATTGACAAGAAAGATAATATTTATAATAATAGCAGCATAAAGGTTAGGACAAGGTATAAATATCTGGAAAAAAAATAATATTAATAATAGTTTTATTTTAGTTAGGGTTCTTTTAGTGGGGGTTGCTAAATTGGTAATAAATTTATATTAATAGTTTATCAATTTAGAAAAAAAAGTCATTGATGCGGTGTCAAAAAAAGGTGTATTTTTATATATATTTTTTACTATATTATTGAGATCACGGCTTTCATAGCTTCAATTCAATAAGTTGATAAATTTTTTTATTCGTTTTTTTTTCCTTTAATTTTTTTTTATTTTATTATAATTGCCTTTTAAAATAAAAATTAAAAAAAAAAAAACAAGAAACAAACCACTTTTTCCTATCCTAACACATTGCTTCTTATGGGACCTGATCTTCCTCTTTAGATTGTGACACTCGTATGAATCGTGGAAAAATTTGTCATAAAGCTTTTTTACTAGTTTTTGAATGGTCTTTAACCAGAAAAAAGAAATTTTGAATTCGGTGCATATTTTGAAAAAATGGTCATTTTGATCCCGGATTTTGTTCGAAAATCGAAAATTGCAAAGAAATAGGGTTTCTGTTCATTTTAGAGCCAAATTGGTAATAACCTTTTTTAAAGGTACTATGAAGTAGTGCAGGATAGAAAAATAAAAAGTTGACATTTTTCCATAGGGCTCTTGATAATTCGATATTTATGTTTTACAGTTTTTTTCAATTTTCTCCGATTATATAATAGCTAGAACCGATTTATTTTGACATACGGATACCTCATAAAATTCCTAAGAACTTTTATTTGAAACAAAAAGTTGTCAGAGTTATAGTTTATTTATAAAAAAATAAAAATAATTTTTTCGACATTTTTCGTGGGTATACCCCTTTCGATTTTCGACCAAAAAAAAATTATTTTTTTATTGAGTTTTTTTACTGGAAATTGTTAGTTTAGGGCTTACTTTAAAATCGGCCAATAATCATTTTAGGAAAAAAAAATTGTACGGGGGAAAAAAACCAGTTTTCTTTTGTTTTTCCACATTTTTACTTATATCTCGGCTTCTATAGCTTCGATTCAATTCGTTGACTGTTTCTTTTTTTTTCTTATTCTTCTTCTGTGAATTCTTTTGATATCTTATTACTATTAACTTTCAAAAATTAACCTAAAAAATAAAAAAAATCCACGAAGAAACCCGGTTTTCTTATCCCCAAACATGAATTCTTATGGGACCTAATGTTTCTCTTTATATTGTGACACTCGTATAAATCGTGGAAAATTTTGTCATAAAGCTTTTTCACTAGTTTTTGAATGGACATTAACTAGAAAAAAGAATTTTTGAATTCGGAGCATATTTTAAAAAAATGGTCATTTTGACCCCGGATTTGGTTCGAAAATCGAAAATTGCAAAGAAATAGGGTTTCTGTTCATTTTAGAGTCAAATTGGTAATAAAATTTTTTAAAGGTACTCTGAAGTAGTGTAGGATAGAAAAATAAAAAATTGACATTTTTTCATAGGGCTCTTGATATTTCGATATTTATGTTTTACAGTTTTTTTCAATTTTCTCCGATTATATAATAGCTAGAACCGATTTATTTTGACATGCGGATACCTCATAAAATTCCTGTGAACTTTTATTTGAAACAAAAAGTTGTCAGAGTTACAGTTAATTTAGAAAAAAATAAAAATCATTTTTTCGAAATTTTTCGTGGGTATACCCCTTTCGATTTTTGACCAAAAAAAAAATTATTTTTTTATTGAGTTTTTTTACTGGAAATTATTAGTTTAGGGCTTATTTTAAAATTTGCCAATAATTATTTTAGGAAAAAAAAATGGTATCATGGGAAAAAACGAGTTTTCTTTTGTTTTTTCTACCTTTTTATTAATATCTCGGTTTCTATAGCTTCGATTCAATTCACTGATGGTTTTTTTTACTCCTTTTTCTTCATCTGTCTACTCCTTTCATATTTAATTAGTATTGGCTTTCAAAAATAACACTGAAAAATGGCAAAAATCCACGGAAAAAGCCGGTTTTCTTATCCCCAAACATCAATTCTTATGGGACCTAATCTTTCTATTTATATTGTGGCACTCGTATGAATCGTGGAAAAATTTGTCATAAAGCTTTTTTACTACTTTTTAAGTCGTCTTTAAGCAGAAAAAAGAAATTTTGAATTTAGAGCATATTTTGAAAAAATGCTCATTTTGACCCGGATTTTGTTCGAAAATCGAAAAATGCAAAGAAATAGGTTTTCCGTTCATTTTAGAGTCAAATCGGTAATAATCTTTTTTAAAGGTACTCTAAAGTAGTACAGGATAGGAAAATAAAAAATTAAAATTTTGCTATAGGGCTCTTGATAATTCGATATTTATGTTTTACAGTTTTTTTCAATTTTCTCCGATTCTATGATAGCTAGAACCGATTAGTTTTGACATACGGATATCTCGTAATATTCCCGAGAACTTTTGTTTGAAACAAAAAGTTCTCAGACTCACAGTTAATTCAGAAAAAAATAAAAATCATTTTTTCGAAATTTTTCGTGGGTTCGATTTTCGACCAAAAAAAAAATTTTTTTTTTATTGAGTTTTTTTACTGGAAATTGTTAGTTTACGGTTTACTTTAAAATTTGCCATTAATCATTTTAGGAAAAAAAAATTGTACGGTGGGAAAAAGGAAGTTTTCTTTTGTTTTTCCCACATTTTTACTTATATCTCGGCTTCTATAGCTTCGATTCAATTCGTTTATGGTTTCTTTTATTTCTTATTCTTCTCCTGTCAATTCTTTTAATACTTTATTACTATTGGCTCTCAAAAATAAAACTGAAAAATCAAAAAAATCCACGAAAAAACCCGGTTTTCTTATCCCCAAACATGAATTCTTATGGGACCTAATCTTTCTATTTATATTGTGGCACTCGTATGGATCGTGGAAAAATTTGTCATGAAGCTTTTTTACTAGTTTTTGAATGGTCTTTAACCAGAAAAAAGAAATTTTAAATTCAGAGCATATTTTGAAAAAATGGTCATTTTGACCCCGGATTTTGTTCGAAAATCGAAAATTGCAAAGAAATAGGGTTTCTGTTCATTTTAGAGTCAAATTGGTAATAACCTTTTTTAAAGGTACTCTGAAGTAGTGCAGGATAGAAAAATAAAAAATTGATATTTTTCCATAGGGCTCTTGATAATTCGATATTTATGTTTTACAGTTTTTTGCAATTTTCTCCGATTCTATAATAGCTAGAACCGATTCGTTTTGACATACGGATACCTCGTAATATTCCCGAGAACTTTTGTTTGAAACAAAAAGTTCTCAGACTCACAGTTAATTCAGAAAAAAATAAAAATCATTTTTTCGAAATTTTTCGTGGGTATACCCCTTTCGATTTTCGACCAAAAAAAAAATTTTTTTTTTATTGAGTTTTTTTACTGGAAATTGTTAGTTTAGGGCTTACTTTAAAATTTGTCAATAATCATTTAAAAAAAAAAAAATTGTACCGTGGGAAAAAACCAGTTTTCTTTTGTTTTTCCCACATTTTTACTAATATCTCGGCTTCTATAGCTTCGATTCAATTCGTTAATAGTTTCTTTTATTACCGATTCTTTTCCTGTTAATTCTTTTTATATTTTATTACAATTGCTTTTCAAAATAAAAATGGAAAATAAAAAAAATCGACATAAAAACCTAGTTGTCTTATCCCAATACCCTAATAAATGGGACCCTCTTTTCCCTTTATCTTGTGGCACGTATAAATCGTGGAAAATTTACTTAATAAACTTTTCTACTAAGTTTTGCATGGCCTTTAAGGTAAAAAAAGAAGTTTTGAATTTTAAGCATAATTTGAAAACGCAAATAAAATTATTTTGAAATCAGCGATTATCTGCATACTTTGGTGAATACGCCATAACTTTCATCAGTACGACAGTGAATTAATTGATGAGTTGATTCAGCATATCCACCCTAGATGTCGCTAAAGAATTAACATTCATATTTTTAGTATATTTTTTTTTATCTTGGATGGCCTTTTTAATAGAAAGGTTTACTTTACTTACACTCATGAGACCTAAACTTTTTTGCTCTTGGTTTAACCTGGCTTTTTAGGGCAGAGCCTATTCCCTTCACCAAAAATGTAGGAAATAGAGAAAATAATATTGTCATTTGCCAATAACGACCTTTATTCTCCTTAATGTTTTTAGGCTCTAATGCTACATAACATACAATCATAATTTTTAATGAAGATATTACGTGTGTGTTTATATTATGTGTTATGCTTTAATACATGTTGTCCTTATCTTAATAAAAAAATTTATATATGTACATATAATTTCTGCATATTCTATGTGAAGTATTCAATTATTATTTAAATAATATATAAAACTAATTAACTTAATAAGATTACAAAAATATTTATTACATGTCAAACCTGTATACAACTGAACTTTGTCATGATTATTTTTTATGTGCTCATATGAAAAACTTAATTTTAACTTCTGCACTTTTTTCTTTCACATCCTCCAGTTTTTTGCGGCAAAATGAATTTTAAAAAAACAAAATTTATAAATTACCTCATTTAGGTATTAAAAAAAATGAAAGATTTAGTAAAAATACCTTAGTACCTATTCCTTGGCAAAGATATTCATTTTTCTTTTTCCAGGGGCTCTTTTGAAAATTTAAAGATATGACAGGTCCGTTTTTCGCTATGATGCTTTCAATCTGGTGCAAAACACATAACCTTTGTTGGTGTAGTCCACTAAAATAACAAAAACAAAATCAAATATAACAATCAAAACATTATGACATAACCTTAAAATGTATGTATTTTCATAAATTTCAGGATTATTCACTAAAAATTGGTAATTATGAAACTGAATTAAAAAAAAAAACTTGTATGTGTGTAATTGTGATACTTACATTTTATTTTCATATAGGAAAGTAAGAAAGATGCGGAGACTTAAAAATATCTTCCAACATTTGTTTGGATTTTGGGAACTTCCGTTGCCGGTGGCGTTTATGCTTGTGGGCCGGAAAGTGACATTGAAATGACAAGTGAAAGTCTCTTCGTCTTCTTCTTTTTTTCTTCGATTTTTATGGCTTAAGCCCGATAGCAACCAACGTGAGTCAGAATTATGCAAAAACATGTTAAGGTGGCTTTACATAAAGGAATTAAGCTGTTTACCTTCCAAACAATACCAAAGTTGTTAATTCGTTTTTTTAGGCATAATTAACAATTAAATTATAAATAATGGCTAAGAGTTAAACGATACACTTTATAATATTAAAATTAATAATAGACAGAATTTTATAACTTTTATTGCTACAGAATAGATGTAACTATTTGGTAGTATAGTACTTTTTTCAATCGGACCAAAGCAAATTTTTTAAATTATTTCCAATGTTGATCTGGTTTACGATTTTATTACCGATTCATTTTAGAACCCTGACATAATTTTGATATATGTAGGTTTTGAGAATATTTTCTACTAAACTAAAATTAAAGAGCGGAGCGTATTGTAACACATCATGGTTCTCTGAAGCATGATACCCAGAAATAAGTTAGTAATATTTCAATGAAATTTATTTTTGATTATAATATATAATAAGACCTTTCCTTTTCTCTCTGTATTTACTATAGATTGACGAAAAACAAAGAAAAACACAAAGTCACGGTCTCACAACATGTAATTAAACGGGCTACACGTGTTTCGCTCTAGTTGGAGCATCATCAGTTACAGCATAAGTGTGTGGATGGCTTCTAAAGGCCTGATGATGCTCTAACTAGAGCGAAACACGTGTAGCCCGTTTAATTACATGTTGTGAGACCGTGACTTTGTGTTTCGTCAATTTTGTATGTTGGTCTCTTACAGAATAATGGATGAGATTTTTGGATTTATTATAGATGTTAATGTTTTCCAAGTACTAAAAAAAGAAAAAGTTGGGTAGAGCACCATGCCGAGGCTAAGGTTTGAACTCAGAGCCTTATGAGGGTACGGCAGGTCTCTTCCCCACTGCGTGTTTAGGGCACTCCTTGGATAATTTTGGAGATTTTTTTTTTGTAGTACTGACAAAAATTTTTAAAATTTCTACTGGTCCCCACGGACTAAAGTAGACGCGAAGCGTCTACTTGTTATATAGGAGCGTCTGCGACTATATTATGCACGCGGGCCCGGGTCCGAAAAATCGTGTTTTTTTGGAAATAAAAATTCATATCTTTGGCTGTATGGCTAGCGAAACGATGAAATTTGGCATAGGGTCTCTCAATACATTGGGAATGATGGATCCGTAAACGAATTTTTTTTCCGGTACCACCAAACGGAGCGGTACTGTCTCAAATTCAAAAATTCGTAAAAAAATTGGTAAAAATCGAGTTGCTCACGAGATCTCAATTTTAAAGCGTTCAATCGAGTTGAAATTTTCAGGATATATGGGTTCTTGGGGCTTACGTGTCTGTATACTTTTTGAGCCCGATCGGTATACAGGGTGAGTTGTTATAAGCGAACAAAAGTGACTAAAAAAAAAATTCAAACTTCTCCAGAGGCTAAAAAAAAATTTTTATAAAAAAAGTGTTTCGGCGAAAAGACTTCATTTTATAAGAGATTTAACATACTTGGAGCTTTTTTTTGTAAAAAATTTATTTTACGAGTTCTGGCATTTTCAGTTTTTTGGGATTTTCCGCCAAACGATACTTATTTTGGGAAAATTTTTTTTTTCAAAAAATAACTTCATCTTTTACCTTTTATATGCCATATAACCGAAATTTTTGGGAACCATACAGGGCGAGCAATAATGAACTTTACCCATGAAGGTCCGACCCGAAAATCACATTTTATTTAATAACTTTTTCGTAGTAGCATCTGGACCATTTATATTCTCAGGCATTAAATACTTTAATAACCCCAATATTTATGTAAAATTACAATCTTCCAACATTAATAGGTTCTGAGCAATTCGAATTTTCGCGTTTAATTCATTTGCCACGTCCCTGTACATGGTGAAAAGATCAGACATCATCTAAAAGATCCGAAATTTTGTTTTACAACACATACTAAAATTTCAGGGTTCCAGCGATAGTACAAGTACCCGAAAAATGCGATTTTATGAAAAAAGTCCATTTTTTTGCGTTTTTGCAGGTAATTGGAGGTGTCAACCTAAACTCTGATGAAATGGCTGGTGGGAACAATACTTTGACGCATGGTGGATACAAATTTTTTGCTCGTGACAGGTGGCCGGGACTTGGTTGGGTTTTTTGTAAAATTATGAATGAAAATGAACCGGAAACGATCAGGGAAAGGAAGCACCGAATCAGAAAATGAATGGGCTTTCCGAATCTGTGCATATCAATAGGGGAAATTGTGTATTGCGGCCAGGAAAATTCGGCAAACATTTTGACGTCTTCGAAAAATGCCGTTTTTTTGAAATGTCAGTGTCTTTATACCGGGGTGAGACGAAATGAAATTTGCCCGATTATTTTATTAAAATTATTCGAATATATACACGGGTCAGTCGTAATGATCTATTTAATTTAAAATAAAAATTTCGATATTAGGTGAGTTTTTACTATTTAGTTTATTATTAATATATGCTAATAATTCTTAAACATTGCTTTTGGGATATAAATAAAATTTTTTTGAAATTATTGATTTTTAAGGTTAGTCGAGTATCATAACTTTTTTGGTATTGGTGCGATTTGGTTGAAATTTGGTACCTAGTACCTATTTCGGATAAGATTAATAAATTTTTACAGATATTTGACATGACTATGTTTTAAGGTCACGTGACTACCTTAACTTTCTTCCTATTTGTCCGATTTGATTGAAATTTGGTATTTGGGGTTTATTTAGGATGCAATTATTAATTTTTCACAGATATTTGACATTTGACTTCCAGGTCACGTGACTATTGTAACTTTTTTGCTATGAGTCCGATTGGGTTCAAATTTGGTATTTATGCTTTATTTAGGATACAATTAATAAATTTTAACAGATAATTGACATATTGAATGTTTAAGTCACGTGACTTCCATAACTTATTTGCTATTGTTCCGATTGGGTTGAAATTTAGTATTTGGGCTTTATTTAGGATGCAAGTAATAAATTTTGACAGAAATTTGACATGTTGAATTTTTTAAGTCACGTGACTTCCATAACTTTTTTGCTATTGATCCGATTGGGTTGAAATTTAGTATTTGGGCTTTATTTAGGATGCAAGTAATAAATTTTGACAGAAATTTGACATGTTGAATTTTTTAAGTCACGTGACTTCCATAACTTTTTTGCTATTGATCCGATTGGGTTCAAATTTGGAATTTGGGGTTTATTTAGGATGCAATTGTTGATTTTTTACAAAATTTTAAAATATTAAGTTCTAGGGTCACGTGACTATCAAAATTTCCTATTTGATTAAAATCTGCTATTAGATGATATGTATATATTTATAGATAATATTTCGTATTACCCTATTCCTTTTATCTTAATTAGTTAAATTATTTCTTAAATTTGCCTTTCAAAAAAAAATAAAAAAATCATCGGTTCGAATACATAGGCTTTAAAGGGAACTTATCTTCTTTCATAATATTGTAGCATTATTATAGATTTTGAAAATTTTTGTCATTAAGCTTTTTCATTACTTTTTGAATGGTCTTTAGCCAGAAAAAAGAAATTTTGAATTTGGAGCATGTTTTGAAAAAATTTTCATTTTGGGCCGGATTTTGTTCGAAAATCGAAAAATGCAAAGAAATAGGTTTTCTGTTCATTTTAGAGTCAAATCGATAATAATCTTTTTGAAAGGTATCCTAAAGTAGTACAAGATAGAAAAATAAAAAAATGAAATCTTTCCATAGGGCTCTTGATAATTCGATATTTATGATTTATAGTTTTTTACAATTTTCTCCGAATCTGTGATAGCTGTAATCAATTAGTTTTAACATTCGAATACCTCGTAATATTCCCTAGAACTTTTGTTTAAGACAAAAAGTTGTCAGAGTTATAGTTTAGTTAGAAAAAAATAAAAACCATTTAATCACAATTTTTCATGGCTATACCCCTTTCGATTTTGGAGCAAAAAAAAAATTTTTTTTCTTGGGTTTTTTTTAATGGATATTGCCAACTTAGGGCTTACATTATAATTTGTCAGTTATCATTTTAAGAAAAAAAATGCTACCGTGGAAAAAAACGAGTTTTCTTTTATTTTTTTTTCACAGTTTTACTAATATCTCGACTTCTAGAGCTTCGATTCAATTTGTTGATGGTTTTTATTATTCCTTATTCTCCTCCTGTTAATTCTTTTTATATTTTATTACAACTGCCTTTCGAAATAAAACTGAAAAATTAAAAAAATCGACGTAAAAGCCCGGTTGTCTTATCCCTGTACATAGGCTCTTATGGAACCTAATTTTTCCCTTTATATTATGGCACTCGTATAAATCGTGGAAAATTTTGTCATAAAGCTTTTTTATTAGTTTTTAAATGGTCTTTAACCAGAAAAAAGAAATTTTGAATTCGGAGCATATTTTGGAAAAATGGTCATTTTGACCCCGGATTTTGTTCGAAAATCGAAAAATGCAAAGAAATAGGTTTTCCGTTCATTTTAGAGTCAAATTGGTAATAATCTTTTTTAAAGATACTCTGAAGTAGTACAGGATAGAAAAATAAAAAACTGAAATTTTTCCATAGGGCTCTTGATAATTCGATATTTATGTTTAATAGTTTTTTTCAATTTTCTCCGACTGTATAATAGCTAGAACCGATTCGTTTTAACGCACGGATACCTCGTAATATTCCCGAAAACTTTTGTTTAAGACAAAAAGTTGTCAGAGTTATATTTTATTTAAAAAAAAATAAAAACCATTTTTTCGCAATTTTTCATGGTTATACCCCTTTCGATTTTCGACCAAAAAAAAATTTTTTTTTTCTTGGGTTTTTTTTACGTGAAATTGCCAACTTAGGGCTTACATTATAATTTGTCAATAATTATTTTAAGAAAAAAAAATGATACCGTGGGAAAAAACCAGTTTTCTTTTGTTTTTTCCCACATTTTTACTAATCTCTCGGCTTCTATAGCTTCGATTCAATTCATTGATGGTTTCTTTTATTTCTTATTCTCCTCCTCTCAATTCTTTTGATATTTTATTACTATTACATTTCAAAATAAAAAGAAAAATTAAAACAAATCGACGTAAAATCCCTGTTTGTTCTATTTCAAGAAATAGACCCTTATGGGAACTTCTCTCTGAATTTGGTATTTATGGTTTATTTAGGATACAACTAATAAATTATGACAGATAACTGACATTTAAGTTTCAGCCTAGGTCACGTGACTACCGTAACTTTTTTGCTATTGGTCCGATTCTGTTCGAATTTGGTATTCAGACTTTATTTAGAATACAATTAATATACTTTCACAGATATTTGAAATATAAGACAGTATATTGACACACAACGCGACTATATAACAAATTATGGTTCTTTGAAGCATGATACCCCAACAACTGGTCCTCTCTTTCCTTGGCAGGTAAACGTTAGCCTCCCCGACTCACCTAAGTACACCTGATAGTTTTTGATTTTTTTTTTATTACCTTATGGCTTTTCACAGACAAGACCTAAAGGTTTCAAACTGGTCCCCACGGACCAAAAGTATAGGAGCGAAGCGACTATACTTGTTATATAGGAGCGTCTGCGACTATATTATGCACGCCACCTCGGGTCCGAAAAATCGTGTTTTTTTGGAAATAAAAATTCATATCTTTGGCTGTATGGCTAGCGAAACGATGAAATTTGGCATAGGGTCTCTCAATACATTGGGAATGATGGATCCGTAAACGATTTTTTTTTCGGGTACCACCAAACGGAGCGGTACTGTCTCAAAGTCAAAAATTCGTAAAAAAATTGGTAAAAATCGAGTTGCTCACGAGATCTCAATTTTAAAGCGTTCAATCGAGTTGAAATTTTCAGGATATATGGGTTCTTGGGGCTTACGTGTCTGTATACTTTTTGAGCCCGATCGGTATACAGGGTGAGTTGTTATAAGCGAACAAAAGTGACTAAAAAAAAAATTCAAACTTCTCCAGAGGCTAAAAAAAAATTTTTATAAAAAAAGTGTTTCGGCGAAAAGACTTCATTTTATAAGAGATTTAACATACTTGGAGCTTTTTTTTGTAAAAAATTTATTTTACGAGTTCTGGCATTTTCAGTTTTTTGGGATTTTCCGCCAAACGATACTTATTTTGGGAAAATTTTTTTTTTCAAAAAATAACTTCATCTTTTACCTTTTATATGCCATATAACCGAAATTTTCGTAAGCCATACAGGGCGAGCAATAATGAACTTTACCCATGAAGGTCCGACCTGAAAATCACTTTTTATTTAATAACTTTTCAGTGGTAGCACCTGGACCATTTATATTCTCAGGGATTAAATACTTTAATAACCCCATTATTTGTGTAAAATTACAATCTTCCAACTTTAATAGGTTCTGAGCAATTTGAATTTTTGCGTTTAATTCATTTGTCACGTCCCTGTACATGGTGAAAAGATCAAACAACATCTAACCGATCCGAAATTTTGTTTTACAATACATACTAAAATTTCAAGGTTCCAGCGATAGTACAAGTACCCGAAAAATGCGATTTTATGAAAAAAGTCCATTTTTTTGCGTTTTTGCAGGTAATTGGAGGTGTCAACCTAAACTCTGATGAAATGGCTGGTGGGAACAATACTTTGACGCATGGTGGATACAAATTTTTTGCTCGTGACAGGTGGCCGGGACTTGGTTGGGTTTTTTGTAAAATTATGAATGAAAATGAACCGGAAACGATCAGGGAAAGGAAGCACCGAATCAGAAAATGAATGGGCTTTCCGAATCTGTGCATATCAATTGGGGAAATTGTGTATTGCGGCCAGGAAAATTCGGCAAACATTTTGACGTCTTCGAAAAATGCCGTTTTTTTGAAATGTCAGTGTCTTTATACCGGGGTGAGACGAAATGAAATTTGCCCGATTATTTTATTAAAATTATTCGAATATATACACGGGTCAGTCGTAATGATCTACTTAATTTAAAATAAGAATTTAGATATTAGGTGAGTTTTTACTATTTAGTTTATTATTAATAAATGTTAACAATTCTTAAACATTGCTTTTGGGATATAAATAAAATTTTTTTGAAATTATTGATTTTTAAGGTTAGTCGAGTATCATAACTTTTTTGGTATTGGTGCGATTTGGTTGAAATTTGGTACCTAGTACCTATTTCGGATAAGATTAATAAATTTTTACAGATATTTGACATGACTATGTTTTAAGGTCACGTGATTATCAAAACTTTCTTCCTATTTGTCCGATTTGATTGAAATTTGGTATTTGGGGTTTATTTAGGATGCAATTATTAATTTTTCACAGATATTTGACATTTGACTTCTAGGTCACGTGACTATTGTAACTTTTTTGCTATTGGTCTGATTGGGTTCAAATTTGGTATTTGGGCTTTATTTAGGATGCAATTATTAATTTTTCATAGATATTTGACATTTCACTTCCGGGTCACGTGACTATTGTAACTTTTTTGCTATTGGTCTGATTGGGTTCAAATTTGGTATTTGAGCTTTATTTAGAATGCAATTATTAATTTTTGACAGATATTTGACATTTGACTTCCGGGTCACGTGACTATTGTAACTTTTTTGCTATGAGTCCGATTGGGTTCAAATTTGGTATTTATGCTTTATTTAGGATACAATTAATAAATTTTAACAGATAATTGACAAATTATACTTTAAAGTCACGTGACTTTGATAATTCTTTTGCTATTGATCCGATTGGGTTGAAATTTAGTATTTGGGCTTTATTTAGGATGCAAGTAATAAATTATGACAGAAATTTGACATATTGAATTTTAAAGTCACGTGACTTCCATAACTTTTTTGCTATTGATCCGATTGGGTTCAAATTTGGAATTTGGGGTTTATTTAGGATGCAATTGTTGATTTTTTACAAAATTTTAAAATATTAAGTTTTAGGGTCACGTGACTATCAAAATTTCCTATTTGATTGAAATTTACTAATAGATGATATTTATATATTTATAGATAATATTTTGTATTACCCTATTCCTTTTATCTTAATTAGTTAAATTATTTCTTAAATTTGCCTTTTTAAAAAACATTAAAAAATCATCGGTTCGAATACATAGGCTTTAAAGGGAACTTATCTTCTTTCATAATATTGTAGCATTATTATAGATTTTAAAAAATTTTGTCATAAAGCTTTTTCATTACTTTTTGAATGGTCTTTAGCCAGAAAAAAGAAATTTTGAATTTGGAGCATGTTTTGAAAAATTTTCATTTTGGGCCGGATTTTGTTCGAAAATCGATAAATGCAAATAAATAGGTTTTCTGTTCATTTTAGAGTCAAATGGATAATAACCTTTTTAAAAGGTATCCTGGAGTAGTACAAGATAGAAAAATAAAAAATTGAAATTTTTCCATAGGGCTCTTGATAATTTGATATTTATGATTAATACTTTTTTACAATTTTCTCCGATTCTGTGATAGCTATAATCAATTCGTTTTAACAGTCGAATACCTCGTAATATTCCTGAGAACTTTTATTTAAGAGAAAAAGTTGTTAGAGTTATAGTTTATTTAGAAAAAAATAAAAACCATTTTTTCGCAATTTTTCATGGCTATACCCCTTTTGATTTTGGAGCAAAAAAAAAAAAAATTTTCTTGGGTTTTTTTTACTGGCAATTGCCAACTTAGGGCCTTCATTATAAGTTGTCGGTTATCATTTTAAGAAAAAAATTCTACCGTGAGAAAAAACGAGTTTTCTTTTATTTTTTTTCACATTTTTACTAATATCTCGACTTCTATAGCTTCGATTCAATTCGTTGATGGTTTCTATTATTCCTTATTCTTCTCCTGTTAATTCTTTTTATATTTTATTACAATTGCCTTTCGAAATAAAACTAAAAAATTTTAAAAATCGACGTAAATACATAGATTCTTATGGGACCTAATTTTACCTTTATATTGTGCCACTCGTATAAATCGTGGAAATTTTTGTTATTAGGCTTTTTTGCTAGTTTTTGAATGGTCTTTAACGAGAAAAAAGAAATTTTGAATTCGGAGCATATTTTGAAAAAATTGTCATTTTGACCCCGGATTTTGTTCGAAAATCGAAAAATGCAAAGAAATAGGTTTTCCGTTCATTTTAGAGTTAAATTGGTAATAATCTTTTTTAAAGATACTCTGAAGTAGTACAGGATAGAAAAATAAAAAATTGAAATTTTTCCATAGGGCTCTTGATAATTCGATATTTATGTTTAATAGTTTTTTCCAATTTTCTCCGATTGTATAATAGCTAGAACCGAATCGTTTTAACAGGCGAATACCCCTTAATATAGCAAAGAACTCTTATTTAATACAAAAAGTTGTCAGATTTATAGTTTATTAATAAAAAAATAAAAACCATTTTTTTGAAATTTTTTGTGGATATACCCCTTTCGATTTTCGACCAAAAAAAAAAATTTTTTTTCTTGGGTTTTTTTTAGTGAAAATTGCCAGTTTAGGGCCAAAAATTAGAATTTGTCAATAATTATTTTAAGAAAAAAAATTATACCGTGGGAAAAAACCAATTTTCTTTTGTTTTTCCCACATTTTTACTAATATCTCGGCTTCTATAGCTTCGATTCAATTCGTTGATGGTTTCTTTTATTTCTTATTCTCCTCCTGTCAATTCTTTTGATATTTTATGATTAATTATTGTTGAAAATAAAAAGAAAAATTAAAACAAATCGACGTAAAATCCCGTTTGTTCTATTTCAATAAATAGACCCTTATGGGAACTTTTCTCTGAATTTGGTATTTATGGTTTATTTAGGATACAACTAATAAATTATGACAGATAACTGACATTTGAGTTTCAGCCTAGGTCATGTGACTACCGTAACTTTTTTGCTATTGGTCCGATTCTGTTCGAATTTGGTATTCAGGCTTTATTTAGAATACAATTAATATACTTTCACAGATATTTGAAATATAAGACAGTATACTGACACACAACGCGACTATATAACAAATTATGGTTCTTTGAAGCATGATACCCCAACCACTGGTCATCTCTTTCCTTGGCATATAAACGTTGGTACACCTCATAATTTTTGTTTTTTTTAAAGAATTCCTTTATAGCCCTTCACAGACAAGGTCTAAAGGTTCCAAACTGGTCCCCACGGACCAAAAGTATAGGAGCGAAGCGACTATACTTGTTATATAGTCGCAGACTATATTATGCACGCCACGTCGGGCCCGAAAAATCGTGTTTTTTTGGAAATAAAAATTCATATCTTTGGCTGTATGGCTAGCGAAACGATGAAATTTGGCATAGGGTCTCTCAATACATTGGGAATGATGAATCCGTAAACGAATTTTTTTTCGGGTACTATCAAACGGAGCGGTACTGTCTCAAAGTCAAAAATTCGTAAAAAAACCAGTCAAAATTCATTTTTGCACGAGATCTCAATTTTAACGCTGTCAAAAAAATTGAAATTTTTAGGCATAAAAGACTTTATAGTAATTCATGTCTGTATACTTTTTGGGCCCGATCGGTATACAGGGTGAGTTGTTATAAGCGAACAAAAGTGACTAAAAAAAAAATTCAAACTTCTCCAGAGGCTAAAAAAAATTTTTTATAAAAAAAGTGTTTCGGCGAAAAGACTTCGTTTTATAAGAGATTTGACATACTTGGAGCTTTTTTTTGTAAAAAATTTATTTTACGAGTTCTGGCATTTTCAGTTTTTTGGGATTTCCCGCCAAACGATACTTATTTTGGGAAATTTTTTTTTTTCAAAAAATAACTTCATTTTTTACCTTTCTTTTGCCATATAACCGAAATTTTTGGGAACCATACAGGGCGAGCAATAATGAACTTTACCCATGAAGGTCCGACCCGAAAATCACATTTTATTTAATAACTTTTTCGTAGTGGCACCTGGACCATTTATATTCTCAGGCATTAAATACTTTAATAACCCGATTATTTATGTAAAATTACAATCTTCCAACTTTAATAGGTTCTGAGCAATTCGAATTTTCGCGTTTAATTCATTTGCCGCGTCCCTGTACATGGTGAAAGGATCAAACAACATCTAAAGGATCCAAAATTTTGTTTTACAACACATACTAAAATTTCAGGGTTCCAGCGATAGTACAAGTACCCGAAAAATGCGATTTTATGAAAAAAGTCCATTTTTTTGCGTTTTTGCAGGTAATTGGAGGTGTCAACCTAAACTCTGATGAAATGGCTAGTGGGAACAATACTTTGACGCATGGTGGATACAAATTTTTTGCTCGTGACAGGTGGCCGGGACTTGGTTGGGTTTTTTGTAAAATTATGAATGAAAATGAACCGGAAACGATCAGGGAAAGGAAGCACCGAATCAGAAAATGAATGGGCTTTCCGAATCTGTGCATATCAATTGGGGAAATTGTGTATTGCGGCCAGGAAAATTCGGCAAACATTTTGACGTCTTCGAAAAATGCCGTTTTTTTGAAAAGTCAGTGGTTTTATACCGGGGTGAGGCGAAATGAAATTTGCCCGATTATTTTATTAAAATTATTCAAATATATACACGGGTCAGTCGTAATGATCTATTTAATTTAAAATAAAAATTTAGATATTAGGTGAGTTTTTACTATTTAGTTTATTATTAATATATGTTAATAATTCTTAAACATTGCTTTTGGGATATAAATAAAATTTTTTTGAAATTATTGATTTTTAAGGTTAGTCGAGTATCATAACTTTTTTGGTATTGGTGCGATTTGGTTGAAATTTGGTACTTAGTACCTATTTCGGATAAGATTAAGAAATTTTAACAGATATTTGACATGACTATGTTTTAAGGTCACGTGACTACCTTAACTTTCTTCCTATTTGTCCGATTTGATTGAAATTTTGTATTTGGGGTTTATTTAGGATGCAATTATTAATTTTTCACAGATATTTGACATTTGACTTCCAGGTCACGTGACTATTGTAACTTTTTTGCTATTGGTCTGATTGGGTTCAAATTTTGTGTTTGGGGTTTATTTAGGATGCAATTATTAATTTTTGACAGATATTTGACATTTCACTTCCGGGTCACGTGACTATTGTAACTTTTTTGCTATGAGTCCGATTGGCTTCAAATTTAGTATTTATGCTTTATTTAGGATACAATTAATAAATTTTAACAGATAATTGTCAAATTATATTTTAAAGTCACGTGACTTTGATAATTCTTTTGCTATTGATCCGATTGGGTTGAAATTTGGTATTTAGAGTTTTATTAGGATGCCATTATTGAATTTTTACAAATTTTTAAAATATTGCGTTTTTAAGTCACGTGACTATCAAAATTTCTTTTGTATTCGCCCGATTTGATTGAAATTTCCTATTAGATTATATGTATATATTTATAGATAATATTTTGTAGTACCCTATTGCTTTTAACTTAATTGTTTCTTAGATTTGCCTTTGAAAAACAAATTAAAAAATCATCGGTTGGATATGCTTTAAACGGAACTTATCTTCTTTCATAATATTGTAGCATTATTATAGATTTTGAAAATTTTTGTCTTTAAGCTTTTTCATTCCTTTTTGAATGGTCTTTAGCCAGAAAAAAGAAATTTGGAATTTGGAGCATGTTTTGAAAAAATTTTAATTTTGGGCCCGGTTTTGTTCGAAAATCGATAAATGCAAATAAATAGGTTTTCTGTTAATTTTAGAGTCAAATCAATAATAACCTTTTTGAAAGGTATCCTGAAGTAGTACCTGATAGAAAAATAAAAAAATGAAATTTTTTCATAGGGCTCTTGATAATTCGATATTTATGAATTATAGTTTTTTACAATTTTCTCCGAATCTGTGATAGCTATAATCAATTAGTTTTAACATTCGAATACCTCGTAATATTCCCTAGAACTTTTGTTTAAGGCAAAAAGTTGTTAGAGTTATAGTTTAGTTAGAAAAAAATAAAAACCATTTTTTCACAATTTTTCATGGCTATACCCCTTTCGATTTTGGAGCAAAAAAAAAATTTTTTTTTCTTGGGTTTTTTTACTGGAAATTGCCAACTTAGGGCTTGCATTATAATTTGTCAATTATCATTTTAAGAAAAGAAATGGTACCGTGGAAAAAAACGAGTTTTCTTTTATTTTTTTTCACATTTTTACTAATATCTCGACTTCTATAGCTTCGATTCAATTCGTTGATGGTTTTTATTATTCCTTATTCTCCTCCTGTTATTTCTTTTTATATTTTATTACAATTGCCTTTCGAAATAAAACTGAAAAATTAAAAAAATCGACGTAATATCCCGGTTGTCTTATCCCTATACATAGGCTCTTATGGAATCTAATTTTTCCCTTTATATTATGGCACTCGTATAAATCGTGGAAGATTTTGTCATAAAGCTTTTTTATTAGTTTTTGAATGGTCTTTAACCAGAAAAAAGAAATTTTGAATTCGGAGCATATTTTGGAAAAATGGTCATTTTGACCCCGGATTTTGTTCGAAAATCGAAAAATGCAAAGAAATAGGTTTTCCGTTTATTTTAGAGTCAAATTGGTAATAATCTTTTTTAAAGATACTCTGAAGTAGTACAGGTTAGAAAAATAAAAAATTGAAATTTTTCCATAGGGCTCTTGATAATTCGATATTTATGTTTAATAGTTTTTTCCAATTTTCTCCGATTGTATAATAGCTAGAACCGATTCGTTTTAACAGGCGAATACCCCTTAATATAGCGAAGAACTCTTATTTAATACAAAAAGTTGTCAGAATTATAGTTTATTTATAAAAAAGTAAAAACCATTTTTTCGCAATTTTTCATGGCTATACCCCTTTCGATTTTCGACCAAAAAAAAAAATTTTTTTTTCTTGGGTTTTTTTAGTGAAAATTACCAGTTTAGGGCTAAAACTAAAATTTGTCATAAATTATCTTAAGAAAAAAAAATGATACCGTGGGAAAAAACCAGTTTTCTTTTGTTTTTCCCACATTTTTACTAATATCTCGGCTTCTATAGCTTCGATTCGATTCGTTGATGGTTTCTTTTATTTCTTATTCTCCTCCTGTCAATTCTTTTGATATTTTATTACTATTATATTTCAAAACAAAAAGGAAAATTAAAACAAATCGACGTAAAATCCCTGTTTGTTCTATTTCAATAAATAGACCCTTATGGGAACTTCTCTCTGAATTTGGTATTTATGGTTTCTTTAGGATACAAGGAATAAATTATGACAGATAACTGACATTTGAGTCAGCCTAGGTCACATGACTACCGTAACTTTTTTGCTATTGGTCCGATTCTGTTCGAATTTGGTATTCAGGCTTTATTTAGAATACAATTAATATACTTTGACAGATATTTGAAATATAAGACAGTATATTGACACACAACGCGACTATATAACACATTATGGTTCTTTGAAGCATGATACCCCAACCACTGATCATCTCTTTCCTTGGCATATAAACGTTGGTACACCTGATAATTTTTGTTTTGTTTTAAGAAATCCTCTAAGGCCCATCACTGACAGGACTTAGAGGTTCCAAACTGGTCCCCACGGACCAAAAGTATAGGAGCGAAGCGACTATACTTGTTATATAGGAGCGTCTGCGACTATATTATGCACGCGAGCCCGGGCCCGAAAAATCGTGTTTTTTTGGAAATAAAAATTCATATCTTTGGCTGTATGGCTAACGAAACGATGAAATTTGGCATAGGGCCTCTCAATACATTGGGATTGATGGATCCGTAAACAATTTTTTTTTCCGGTACCACCAAACGGAGCGGTACTGTCTCAAAGTCAAAAATTCGTAAAAAAATGGGTCAAATTCCTTTCAGACGCGAGAACTCAAATAAAAAGCCTTTAAAAGACTTTAAATTTTTAGGACATGAGGGTCGGTGGGGGCTTAAGAACTGTATACTTTTTGGGCCAGATCGGTATACAGGGTGAGTTGTTATAAGCGAACAAAAGTGACTAAAAAAAAAATTCAAACTTCTCCAGAGGCTAAAAAAAAATTTTTATAAAAAAAGTGTTTCGGCGAAAAGACTTCGTTTTATAAGAGATTTAACATACTTGGAGCTTTTTTTTGTAAAAAATTTATTTTACGAGTTCTGGCATTTTTAGTTTTTTGGAATTTTCTGCCAAACGATACTTATTTTGGGAAATTTTTTTTTTTCAAAAAATAACTTCATCCTTTACCTTTCATATGCCATATAACCGAAATTTTCGTAAGCCATACAGGGCGAGCAATAATGAACTTTACCCATGAAGGTCCGACCTAAAAATCACATTTTATTTAATAACTTTTTAGTGGTCGCATCTGGACCATTTATATTCTCAGGGATTAAATTCTTTAATAACCCCAGTATTTGTGTAAAATTACAATCTTCCAACTTTAATAGGTTCTGAGCAATTCGAATTTTCGCGTTTAATTCATTTGCGGCGTCCCTGTACATGGTGAAAAGATCAAACAACATCTAAAGGATCCGAAATTTTGTTTTACAACACATACTAAAATTTCAGGGTTCCAGCGATAGTACAAGTACCCGAAAAATGCAATTTTATGAAAAAAGTCCGATTTTTTGCGTTTTTGCAGGTAATTGGAGGTGTCAACCTAAACTCTGATGAAATGGCTGGTGGGAACAATACTTTGACGCATGGTGGATACAAATTTTTTGCTCGTGACAGGTGGCCGGGACTTGGTTGGGTTTTTTGTAAAATTATGAATGAAAATGAACCGGAAACGATCAGGGAAAGGAAGCACCGAATCAGAAAATGAATGGGCTTTCCGAATCTGTGCATATCAATAGGGGAAATTGTGTATTGCGGCCAGGAAAATTCGACAAACATTTTGACGTCTTCGAAAAATGCCGTTTTTTTGAAATGTCAGTAGTTTTATACCGGGGTGAGACGAAATGAAATTTGCCCTATTATTTTACTAAAATTATTTGAATATATACACGGGTCAGTCGTAATGATCTATTTAATTTAAAATAAGAATTTAGATATTAGGTGAGTTTTTACTATTTAGTTTATTATTAATATATGTTAACAATTCTTAAACATTGCTTTTGGGATATAAATAAAATTTTTTTGAAATTATTGATTTTTAAGGTTAGTCGAGTATCATAACTTTTTTGGTATTGGTGCGATTTGGTTGAAATTTGGTACCTAGTACCTATTTCGGATAAGATTAATAAATTTTTACAGATATTTGACATGACTATGTTTTAAGGTCACGTGACTACCTTAACTTTCTTCCTATTTGTCCGATTTGCTTGAAATTTGGTATTTGGGCTTTATTTAGGATGCAATTATTATTTTTTGACAGATATTTGACATTTGACTTCCGGGTCACGTGACTATTGTAACTTTTTTGCTATAAGTCCGATTGGGTTCAAATTTGGTATTTGGGCTTTATTTAGGATGCAATTATTAATTTTTGACAGATATTTGACATTTGACTTCCGGGTCACGTGACTATTGTAACTTTTTTGCTATGAGTCCGATTGGGTTCAAATTTGGTATTTATGCTTTATTTAGGACACAATTAATAAATTTTAACAGATAATTGACAAATTATATTTTAAAGTCACGTGACTTTCATAACTCTTTTGCTATTGATCCGATTGGGTTGAAATTTAGTATTTGGGCTTTATTTGAGATGCCAGTAATACATTTTGAGAGAAATTTGACATATTGAATTTTAAAGTCACGTGACTTCCATAACTTTTTTGCTATTGATCCGATTGGGTTCAAATTTGGAATTTGGGGTTTATTTAAGATGCAATTGTTGATTTTTTACAAAATTTTAAAATATTGAGTTCTAGGGTCACGTGACTATCAAAATTTCCTATTTGATTGAAATTGGCTATTAGATGATATGTATATATTTGTAGATAATATTTTGTATTACCCTATTCCTTTTATCTTATTTTGTTAAATTATTTCTTAAATTTGCCTTTAAAAAAAAAATTAAGAAATCATCGGTTCGAATACATAGGCTTTAAAGGGGATCTTATGTTCTCTCGTAATATTGTGGCATTATTATAGATTTTGAAAAATTTTGTCATAAAGCTTTTTTATTACTTTTTGAGTGGTCTTTAGCCAGAAAAAAGAAATTTTGAATTTGGAGCATGTTTTGAAAAAATTTTCATTTTGGGCCCGATTTTGTTCGAAAATCGATAAATGCAAATAAATAGGTTTTCTGTTAATTTTAGAGTCAAATCGATAATAACCTTTTTGAAAGGTATCCTGAAGTAGTACAAGATAGAAAAATAAAAAGTTGAAATTTTTCCATAGGGCTCTTGATAATTCGATATTTATGATTAATAGTTTTTTACAATTTTCCTTGAATCTGTGATAGCTATAATCAATTAGTTTTAACATTCAAATACCTCGTAACATTCCCTAGAACTTTTGTTTAAGAGAAAAAGTTGTCAGAGTTATAGTTTATTTAGAAAAAAATAAAAACCATTTTTTCGCAATTTTTCATGGCTATACCCCTTTCGATTTTGGAGCAAAAAAAAAATTTTTTTTCTTGGGTTTTTTTAACTGGAAAATGGCAACTTAGGGCTTACATTATAATTTGTCGGTTATCATTTTAAGAAAAAAAATGCTACCTTGGAAAAAAACGAGTTTTCTTTTATTTTTTTTTACATTTTTACTAATATCTCGACTTCTATAGCTTCGATTCAATTCGTTGATGGTTTTTATTATTCCTTATTCTCCTCCTGTTAATTCTTTTTATATTTTATTACAATTGCCTTTCGAAATAAAACTGAAAAATTAAAAAAATCGACGTAAAAGCCCGGTTGTCTTATCCCTATACATAGGCTCTTATGGAACCTAATTTTTCCCTTTATATTATGACACTCGTATAAATCGTGGAAAATTTTGTCATAAAGCTTTATTATTAGTTTTTGAATGATCTTTAACCAGAAAAAAGAAATTTTGAATTCGGAGCATATTTTGGAAAAATGGTCATTTTGACCCCGGATTTTGTTCGAAAATCGAAAAATGCAAATAAATAGGTTTTCCGTTCATTTTAGAGTCAAATTGGAAATAATCTTTTTTAAAGATACTCTGAAGTAGTACAGGTTAGAAAAATAAAAAAATGAAATCTTTCCATAGGGCTCTTGATATTTCGATATTTATGATTAAAAGTTTTTTACAATTTTCTCCGATTCTGTCATAGCTAGAATCAATTCGTTTTAATATTCGGATACCTCGTAATATTTTCGAAAACTTTTGTTTAAGACAAAAAGTTGTCAGAGTTATATTTTATTTAAAAAAAAATAAAAACCATTTTTTCGCAATTTTTCATGGCTATACCCCTTTCGATTTTCGACCAAAAAAAATTTTCTTTTTTCTTGGGTTTTTTTTACGTGAAATTGCCAACTTAGGGCTTACATTATAATTTGTCAATAATTATTTTAAGAAAAAAAAATGATACTGTGGGAAAAAACCAGTTTTCTTTTGTTTTTTCCCACATTTTTACTAATATCTCGGCTTCTATAGCTTCGATTCAATATATTGATGGTTTCTTTTATTTCTTATTCTCCTACTCTCAATTCTTTTGATATTTTATTACTATTACATTTCAAAATAAAAAGAAAAATTAAAACAAATCGACGTAAAATCCCTGTTTGTTCTATTTCAAGAAATAGACCCTTATGGGAACTTCTCTCTGAATTTGGTATTTATGGTTTATTTAGGATACAACTAATAAATTATAAAAGATAACTGACATTTAAGTTTCAGCCTAGGTCACGTGACTACCGTAACTTTTTTGCTATTGGTCCGATTCTGTTGTAATTTGGTATTCAGGCTTTATTTAGAATACAATTAATATACTTTGACAGATATTTGAAATATAAGACAGTATATTGACACACAACGCGACTATATAACAAATTATGGTTCTTTGAAGCATGATACCCCAACCACTGGTCATCTCTTTTCTTGGCATATAAACGTTGGTACACTTGATAATTTTTGTTTTTTTTTAAGAAATCCTCTAAGGCCCATCACTGACAGGACTTAGAGGTTCCAAACTGGTCCCCACGGACCAAAAGTATAGGAGCGAAGCGACTATACTTGTTATATAGGAGCGTCTGCGACTATATTATGCACGCGAGCCCGGGCCCGAAAAATCGTGTTTTTTTGGAAATAAAAATTTATATCTTTGGCTGTGTGGCTAGCGAAACGATGAAATTTGGCATAGGGCCTCTCAATACATTGGGAATGATGGATCCGTAAACGAATTTTTTTTCCGGTACCACCAAACGGAGCGGTACTGTCTCAAAGTCAAAAATTCGTAAAAAAATGGGTCAAATTCCTTTCAGACGCGAGAACTCAAATAAAAAGCCTTTAAAAGACTTTAAATTTTTAGGACATGAGGGTCGGTGGGGGCTTAAGAACTGTATACTTTTTGGGCCAGATCGGTATACAGGGTGAGTTGTTATAAGCGAACAAAAGTGACTAAAAAAAAAATTCAAACTTCTCCAGAGGCTAAAAAAAAATTTTTATAAAAAAAGTGTTTCGGCGAAAAGACTTCGTTTTATAAGAGATTTAACATACTTGGAGCTTTTTTTTGTAAAAAATTTATTTTACGAGTTCTGGCATTTTCAGTTTTTTGGAATTTTCTGCCAAACGATACTTATTTTGGGAAAATTTTTTTTTTCAAAAAATAACTTCATCCTTTACCTTTCATATGCCATATAACCGAAATTTTCGTAAGCCATACAGGGCGAGCAATAATGAACTTTACCCATGAAGGTCCGACCTAAAAATCACATTTTATTTAATAACTTTTTAGTGGTGGCACCTGGACCATTTATATTCTCAGGGATTAAATACTTTGATAACCCCAGTATTTGTGTAAAATTACAATCTTCCAACTTTAATAGGTTCTGAGCAATTCGAATTTTCGCGTTTAATTCATTTGCGGCGTCCCTGTACATGGTGAAAAGATCAAACAACATCTAAAGGATCCGAAATTTTGTTTTACAACACATACTAAAATTTCAGGGTTCCAGCGATAGTACAAGTACCCGAAAAATGCGATTTTATGAAAAAAGTCCATTTTTTTGCGTTTTTGCAGGTAATTGGAGGTGTCAACCTAAACTCTGATGAAATGGCTGGTGGGAACAATACTTTGACGCATGGTGGATACAAATTTTTTGCTCGTGACAGGTGGCCGGGACTTGGTTGGGTTTTTTGTAAAATTATGAATGAAAATGAACCGGAAACGATCAGGGAAAGGAAGCACCGAATCAGAAAATGAATGGGCTTTCCGAATCTGTGCATATCATTTGGGGAAATTGTGTATTGCGGCCAGGAAAATTCGGCAAACATTTTGACGTCTTCGAAAAATGCCGTTTTTTTGAAATGTCAGTGGTTTTATACCGGGGTGAGACGAAATGAAATTTGCCCGATTATTTTATTAAAATTATTCGAATATATACACGGGTCAGTCGTAATGATCTATTTAATTTAAAATAAAAATGTCGATATTAGGTGAGTTTTTACTATTTAATTTATTATTAATAAATGTTAACAATTCTTAGACATTGCTTTTGGGATATAAATAAAATTTTTTTGAAATTATTGATTTTTAAGGTTAGTCGAGTATCATAACTTTTTTGGTATTGGTGCGATTTGGTTGAAATTTGGTACCTAGTACCTATTTCGGATAAGATTAATAAATTTTTACAGATATTTGACATGACTACGTTTTAGGGTCACGTGACTACCTTAACTTTCTTCCTATTTGTCCGATTTGATTGAAATTTGGTATTTGGGGTTTATTTAGGATACAATTATGAATTTTTCACAGATATTTGACATTTGACTTCCAGGTCACGTGACTATTGTAACTTTTTTGCTATTGGTCTGATTGGGTTCAAATTTGGTATTTGGGCTTTATTTAGGATGCAATTATTAATTTTTGACAGATATTTGACATTTGACTTTCGGGTCACGTGACTATTGTAACTTTTTTGCTATGAGTCCGATTGGGTTCAAATTTGGTATTTATGCTTTATTTAGGACACAATTAATAAATTTTAACAGATAATTGACAAATTATATTTTAAAGTCACGTGACTTTCATAATTCTTTTGCTATTGTTCCGATTGGGTTGAAATTTTGTATTTGGGCTTTATATAGGATGCAAGTAATAAATTTTGACAGAAATTTGACATGTTGAATTTTTTAAGTCACGTGACTTCCATAACTTTTTGCTATTGAGTTGATTGGGTTCAAATTTGGAATTTGGGGTTTATTTAGGATGCAATTGTTGATTTTTTACAAAATTTTAAAATATTAACTTCTAGGGTCACGTGCTTAGAACATTGAAAGGCTAGAAGTAGCATGCCGTGGAACTATGGGCAGGTTTGTTTGCTTGCAACATCTCTGATGCAATGATGCCAAGTGCTTATAGAGAAATGGCAAAAATCACTTTATATTATCATAAAAATTTTCAGTTGTTTCCGAAGGCACAAAACAATACTACTTCTCCCCTTTAATAAAATATCAAGCATTTTTAAAAAATAAATTTGATAAGATACTCTATATTGAAGTCAATATAAGTTAAATAAATGAAAATAAAGTACGAAGAAACGTGAAAACGGTAATGGCATCGCAACGCCGCTCGATCGCATTGTTGATGTCACCGATACAAGCACTCTTTACCAGTGACGTCGTCAACAAATATTTACCTGATAAATTTTTATTAATTATTAAAGAGTTTGAGTATAAGTAATATTACCATTTATGAGCTATTTATGTGTTTTTTTTAACGGACTTCATTAGAGGAAGGTCCTAATAAAAGGCAGCATTTTTGTCAAAGCATTTTTATGGAAATTAAATATTTTATTAATATAATATTATAGATTTCTTAATAAATCATGTTTTAAGACACACATTTTTAACATTTTGCAAAATTTTATTGTTATTGTTATATTGGACAAAACTCAGTTTTACATCACTTACTTATATCACATAATATATACTTCTATGGTGCTGACTTTTTTACAGGGACAGTATTGCTTCAGCGAAAAAAGTTAAAACTACAAGGATGTTCAAATTGTGAAGGAGTTGCAGGTTTTTTGTAGGTTATAAGATTTTTATTATAAGTATTTAGCCTGTATAATGGTTTTGAGACATTTAATAGTGACCTATATAATACCTAATACCATTTATTATATCATATTAATTTATACTGAAAAACAAAGCTAAGAATAAACACTATGTACAATAGATTAGATAGTTTATTAATAGTAATATACAAACAAGTACTTTTACAAGTCAAATAAAATATGTAGTATGTTGGGCTTTTTCGAAAATCATGTTATTATTTTTTGTTAGTATGTTAGTATTTTAATAATGACTTGAGACATCTAATTCAATTTCTTTGGCGCAAATTTGCTTGTTGCAATCCTCGAATTTTAATTTTTTGTTCTTTATTTTTTTTCCATAATCTGGTGACAAGTGATTTAGCTTTTGAAACGGTGGAATCATCAGTGCTTAGGTCCTCAGGATATCATTTTGATTTTGCCCTAGAATAATATACATAAAAATATAGTATTACCAAAATTAAAAAGAAAAAATTAAAAAAATGTATTATGATAATCCAATTGATCAATAAAATGTATGTTATTATAAGGAAACTTTGTAATATCATACATTTGATTAATTGCATTTAATTAAACAAATATAATACAATAAAATACTATATTACTTTTAAATAAGATATATAGAATAGGATGATACATGGCATAAAACTAGTACCTAGTCTATTTTGATTGTATTTTTACCTTTTCCTTGGCAGAGTCAGGGAATGTGTAGCAGTTAAACAAAAACGGCTTGGATGAGAAATAGTAATTGTTGACCTAGACCCCACGGTTACTGTAGAACTATAATTCTCAGATGCAGTTATTGTTGATGATGAATGATCAGATCTGTAATTATACAAAATTTGGTGTATCAAGAATATTAATCTATTTTAATTATCCATACTTGTCTATATTAGCTTCACTGTTTGTACTATATACTGTTTTGAAAGCTAAAGAAGTTTTTGCACTCTTCAGGAAAGCTACCCCTGCAGCTTTGAAGGGTAAATCACTTGGTAAATTAACTGAATTATTGGCTGCTGTGTTTTTAACCAGTGCATCAGAAATCCTAGTAAAAAAATAGTTTTACACACATACCTAATTTAATAAGTATTAGTTATAAATAAAGCTTATATGAGTAACACTAATACTTTTTGTGACGAAGCTGTATGTTTTACAACATAGCCCAAGCACAAGTTTTAAAAGGTTGTTTTTTTAGCTTACATAATGTAGTAAATAAAAGAAGCAAACCTTTATCAATAATTTTAAGGTAAAATATAGTCATACTCTATAAATATACTAGAAAAATATATTTAAAAAAAATTACCTTTAAGGTAGAGCTGATTTTTTTAATAAAGTCTGGCTACTGATAATATTATCTCCCTTATATCACTTCTAGGGATGTGATTTGAACAAACAAATATGTTCTTTTTAATTGTGTTGATTTCCATTAATGAAACCCATTGTTCCCTTTGGGCGTAATCATTAGGCAATCTATAATAAGTATTTGATATTCAATCAAAAAGCAGAAAAAAATTACAGTAATAAATTGATATGTGGTGCCAATTACTATATATATTATTGTAAGTTGCAATAAGGTAAAACAAAAAAAAAATATGGAACAAATTTTAAAGAAAGACAAAATTAACTTTATACATAGATATCAAACTATATATAGATAGGTACATAGGTATTATGCCATCTTTCTGCCAAAACAACAAAAAAAACATAAAATCCTGCAATAAAACCAGGGACAAAATTCTAGTTTTATATTTTTTATAGCCTATTGATAGATGAATATGTTCAAAAATATATTTAGATTTAAAAATATAAATATTTTGGTATTTTACACACACTTTCACATTCAAGTTTTTATTAGGTTTATATCTATAAGATCCCCTATTCTACGTTTATGATGATGGTTACCCCATGATGTGATGTTATGAAAGTATCGGTACTTACTTGTGAAAAGATCGGCATGAATCGCCTTTTTACCATGATGCGGCACAAACGACACAAGTTTTTGCTATCCTAGCAATTTACAAAAACACTAAAATGTGGCCTTTTTTCCTTTTTAAACCAAAAATGAAAGAAAATACACGAATCCCGAATATAAACAAAAAGCCGTTTGACAGATGACACAACGCGTATGGCTTAGGCGCTTAAGCTTCGGTGTTGTCGCTTCAAATTTTTTAGAAGCAGTTTTAGGGATAAGAATGTTAATAATTTTGTTTTTTTTTTGCTTAAGGATATTATATTTATTCTTAAAATAGGTTAATTGTAGTATTTATACTTTTTATTTTAAATTTTTCTATAAAATACAACACAAATAAGTTAAATTAACGTTATAATGTTTGTTAAAATATAGCTAAAAATTTCCTCCGTTGGAAATTTGTGTCGACTTGACAACAGAGAATCGGCACATATGTTTGTAAATAAAACACCCCTCTTGCCCCTGTGCACATGTTGGACTCAAACAAAGTTGTTGTTTACTAATTCTAGCCTTTCAATGTTCTAAGGTCACGTGACTATCAACATTTCCTATTCGATTGAAATTTGCTATTAGATGATATGTATATATTTATAGATAGTATTTTGTATTACCCTATTCCTTTTATCTTAACTAATTAAATTATTTCTTAAATTTGCCTTTAAAAAAAAAATTAAAAAATCGTCGCTTCGAATACATAGGCTTTAAAGGGAATTTATCTTCTTTCATAATATTGTAGCATTATTATAGATTTTGAAAAATTTTGTCATTAAGCTTTTTCATTACTTTTTGAATGGTCTTTAGCCGGAAAAAAGAAATTTTGAATTTGGAGCATGTTCTGAAAAATTTTCATTTTGGCCCGGATTTTGTTTGAAAATCGATAAATGCAAATAAATAGGTTTTCTGTTCATTTTAGAGTCAAATCGATAATAACCTTTTTGAAAGGTATCCTGAAGTAGTACAAGATAGAAAAATAAAAAGTTAAAATTTTTCCATAGGGCTCTTGATAATTCGATATTTATGATTATTAGTTTTTTACAATTTTCTCCGATTCTGTGATAGCTATAATCAATTCGTTTTAACAGTCGAATTCCTCGTAATATTCCCGAGAACTTTTATTTAAGAGAAAAAGTTGTCAGAGTTATAGTTTATTTAGAAAAAAATAAAAACCATTTTTTCGCAATTTTTCATGACTATACCCCTGTCGATTTTGGAGCAAAAAAAAAATTTTTTTTCTTGGGTTTTTTTTACTGGAAATTGCCAACTTAGGGCTTACATTATAAGTTGTCAGTTATCATTTTAAAAAAAAAAATTCTACCGTGGGAAAAAACGAGTTTTCTTTTATTTTTTTTTACATTTTTACTAATATCTCGACTTCTATAGCTTCGATTCAATTCGTTGATGGTTTCTTTTATTCTTTATTCTCCTCCTGTTAATTCTTTTTATATTTTATTACAATTGCCTTTCGGAATAAAACTGAAAAATTTTAAAAATCGACGTAAATACATAGACTCTTATGGGACCTAATATTTCTCTTTATATTGTGGCACTCGTATAAATCATGGAAAATTTTGGCATTAAGCTTTTTTACTAGTTTTTGAATGGTTTTTAACTAGAAAAAAGAAATTTTGAATTCGGAGCATATTTTGAAAAAATTGTCATTTTGACCCCGGATTTTGTTCGAAAATCGAAAAATGCAAAGAAATAGGTTTTCCGTTCATTTTAGAGTCAAATTGGTAATAATCTTTTTTAAAGATACTCTGAAGTAGTACAGGATAGAAAAATAAAAAATTGAAATTTTTCCATAGGGCTCTTGATAATTCGATATTTATGTTTAATAGTTTTTTCCAATTTTCTCCGATTGTATAATAGCTAGAACCGATTCGTTTTAACGCACGGATACCTCGTAATATTCCCAAAAACTTTTGTATAAGACAAAAAGTTGTCAGAGTTATATTTTATTTACAAAAAAATAAAAACCATTTTTTCGAAATTTTTCGTGGGTATACCCCTTTCGATTTTCGACCAAAAAAAAATTTTTTTTTTTTGGGTTTTTTTTGTGAAAATTACAAGTTTAGGGCTAAAACTAAAATTTGTTCATAAATTATTTTAAGAAAAAAAATGATACCGTGGGAAAAAACCAGTTTTCTTTTGTTCTTCCCCATTTTTTTACTTATATCTCGGCTTCTATAGCTTCGATTCATTTTATTTATGGTTTTTTTTATTTCTTATTCTTCTCCTGTCAATTCTTTTGATATTTTATTACTATTACATTTTAAAATAAAAAGAAAAATTAAAACAAATCGACGTAAAATCCCGTTTGTTCTATTTCAATAAATAGACCCTTATGGGAACTTCTCTCTGAATTTGATATTTATGGTTTATTTAGGGTACAATAAATTATGACAGATAACTGACATTTAAGTTTCAGCCTAGGTCACGTGACTACCGTAACTTTTTTGCTATTGGTCCGATTCTGTTCGAATTTGGTATTCAGGCTTTATTTAGAATACAATTAATATACTTTCACAGATATTTGAAATATAAAACAGTATATTGACACACAACGCGACTATATAACAAATTATGGTTCTTTGAAGCATGATACCCCAAAAACTGGTCCTCTCTTTCCTTGGCAGGTAGACGTTAGCCTCCCTGACTCACCTAAGTACACCTGATAATTTTTGATTGTTTTTTTAAATTCCCTTATGGCTTTTCACAGACAAGACCTTAAGGTTCCAAACTGGTCCCCACGGACCAAAAGTATAGGAGCGAAGCGACTATACTTGTTATATAGGAGCGTCTGCGACTATATTATGCACGCCACCTCGGGTCCGAAAAATCGTGTTTTTTTGGAAATAAAAATTCATATCTTTGGCTGTATGGTTAGCGAAACGATGAAATTTGGCATAGGGTCTCTCAATACATTGAGAATGATGGATCCGTAAACGATTTTTTTTTCCGGTACCACCAAACGGAGCGGTACTGTCTCAAAGTCAAAAATTCGTAAAAAAATGGGTCAAATTCCTTTCAGACGCGAGAACTCAAATAAAAAGCCTTTAAAAGACTTGAAATTTTTAGGACATAAGGGTCGGTGGGGGCTTAAGAGCTGTATACTTTTTGGGCCAGATCGGTATACAGGGTGAGTTGTTATAAGCGAACAAAAGTGACTAAAAAAAAAATTCAAACTTCTCCAGAGGCTAAAAAAAAATTTTTATAAAAAAAGTGTTTCGGCGAAAAGACTTCGTTTTATAAGAGATTTAACATACTTGGAGCTTTTTTTTGTAAAAAATTTATTTTACGAGTTCTGGCATTTTCAGTTTTTTGGAATTTTCTGCCAAACGATACTTATTTTGGGAAATTTTTTTTTTTCAAAAAATAACTTCATCCTTTACCTTTCATATCCCATATAACCGAAATTTTTGGGAACTATACAGGGCGAGCAATAATGAACTTTACCCATGAAGGTCCGACCCGAAAATCACATTTTATTCAATAACTTTTTTGTAGTGGCACCTGGACCATTTATATTCTCAGGCATTAAATACTTTAATAACCCCAGTATTTGTGTAAAATCACAATCTTCCAACTTTAATAGGTTCTAAGCAATTCGAATTTTCGCGTTTAATTCATTTGCGGCGTCCCTGTGTATGGTGAAAAGATCAAACAACATCTAAAGGATCCAAAATTTTGTTTTACAACACATACTAAAATTTCAGGGTTCCAGCGATAGTACAAGTACCCGAAAAATGCGATTTTATGAAAAAAGTCCATTTTTTTGCGTTTTTGCAGGTAATTGGAGGTGTCAACCTAAACTCTGATGAAATGGCTGGTGGGAACAATACTTTGACGCATGGTGGATACAAATTTTTTGCTCGTGACAGGTGGCCGGGACTTGGTTGGGTTTTTTGTAAAATTATGAATGAAAATGAACCGGAAACGATCAGGGAAAGGAAGCACCGAATCAGAAAATGAATGGGCTTTCCGAATCTGTGCATATCAATTGGGGAAATTGTGTATTGCGGCCAGGAAAATTCGACAAACATTTTGACGTCTTCGAAAAATGCCGTTTTTTTGAAATGTCAGTGGTTTTATACCGGGGTGAGACGAAATGAAATTTGCCCGATTATTTTATTAAAATTATTCGAATATATACACGGGTCAGTCGTAATGATCTATTTAATTTAAAATAAAAATTTCGATATTAGGTGAGTTTTTACTATTTAGTTTATTATTAATATATGTTAATAATTCTTAAACATTGCTTTTGGGATATAAATAAAAATTTTTTGAAATTATTGATTTTTAAGGTTAGTCGAGTATCATAACTTTTTTGGTATTGGTGCGATTTGGTTGAAATTTGGTACCTAGTACCTATTTCGGATAAGATTAATAAATTTTTACAGATATTTGACATGACTATGTTTTAAGGTCACGTGACTACCTTAACTTTCTTCCTATTTGTCCGATTTGATTGAAATTTGGTATTTGGGGTTTATTTAGGATGCAATTATTAATTTTTCACAGATATTTGACATTTGACTTCCAGGTCACGTGACTATTGGTACTTTTTTGCTATTGGTCTGATTGGGTTCAAATTTGGTATTTGGGGTTTATTTAGGATGCAATTATTAATTTTTGACAGATATTTGACATTTGACTTCCGGGTCACGTGACTATTGTAACTTTTTTGCTATGAGTCCGATTGGGTTCAAATTTGGTATTTATGCTTTATTTAGGACACAATTCATAAATTTGGACAGATAATTGACAAATTATATTTTAAAGTCACGTGACTTTCATAATTCTTTTGCTATTGATCCGATTGGGTTGAAATTTAGTATTTGGGCTTTATTTAGGATGCAAGTAATAAATTATGACAGAAATTTGACATATTGAATTTTAAAGTCACGTGACTTTCATAATTCTTTTGCTATTGATCCGATTGTGTTCAAATTTGGAATTTGGGGTTTATTTAGGATGCAATTGTTGATTTTTTACAAAATTTTAAAATATTGATTTCTAGGGTCACGTGACTATCAAAATTTTCTATTTGATTGAAATCTGCTATTAGATGATATGTATATATTTATAGATAATATTTTGTATTACCCTATTCCTTTTTTCTTAATTAGTTAAATTATTTCTTAAATTTGCCTTTAAAAAAAAAAATTAAAAACTCACCGGTTCGAATACATAGGCTTTAAAGGGAACTTATCTTCTTTCGTAATATTGTAGCATTATTATAGATTTTGAAAAATTTTGTCATAAAGCTTTTTCATTACTTTTTGAATGGTCTTTAGCCAGAAAAAAGAAATTTTGAATTTGGAGCATGTTTTGAAAAATTTTAATTTTGGGCCGGATTTTGTATGAAAATCGATAAATGCAAATAAATAGGTTTTCTGTTCATTTTAGAGTCAAATCGATAATAACCTTTTTAAAAGGTATCCTGAAGTAGTACAAGATAGAAAAATAAAAAGTTGAAATTTTTCCATAGGGCTCTTGATAATTCGATATTTATGATTTATAGTTTTTTACAATTTTCTCCGAATCTGTGATAGCTATAATCAATTAGTTTTAACATTCGAATACCTCGTAACATTCCCTAGAACTTTTATTTAAGACAAAAAGTTATCAGAGTTATAGTTTAGTTAGAAAAAAATAAAAACCATTTTTTCACAATTTTTCATGGCTATACCCCTTTCGATTTTGGAGCAAAAAAAAATTTTTTTTTCTTGGGTTTTTTTTTACTGGAAATTGCCAACTTAGGGCTTACATTATAATTTGTCGGTTATCATTTTAAGAAAAAAAATGCTACCGTGGGAAAAAACGAGTTTTCTTTTATTTTCTTTCACATTTTTACTAATATCTCGACTTCTGTAGCCTCGATTCAATTCGTTGAGGGTTTCTATTATTCCTTATTTTCCTCCTGTTAATTCTTTTTATACTTTATTACAATTTCCTTTCGAAATAAAACTGAAAAATTAAAAAAATCGACGTAAAAACCCGGTTGTGTTATCCCTATACATAGGTTCTTATGGGACCTAATTTTTTCCTTTATATTATGGCACACGTATAAATCGTGGAAAATTTTGTCATCAAGCTTTTTTGTTAGTTTTTGAATGATCTTTAACCAGAAAAAAGAAATTTTGAAATCGGAGCATATTTTGGAAAAATGGTCATTTTGACCCCGGATTTTGTTCGAAAATCGAAAAATGCAAAGAAATAGGTTTTCCGTTCATTTTAGAGTTAAATTGGAAATAATTTTTTTTAAAGATACTCTGAAGTAGTACAGGTTAGAAAAATAAAAAATTGAAATTTTTCCATAGGGCTCTTGATAATTAGATATTTATGTTTAATAGTTTTTTCCAATTTTCTCCGATTGTATAATAGCTAGAACCGATTCGTTTTAACAGGCGAATACCCCTTAATATAGCGAAGAACTCTTATTTAATACAAAAAGTTGTCAGATTTATAGTTTATTAATAAAAAAATAAAAACCATTTTTTTGAAATTTTTCGTGGCTATACCCCTTTCGATTTTCGACCAAAAAAAAAATTTTTTTTTCTTGGGTTTTTTTAGTGAAAATTACCAGTTTAGGGCTAAAACTAAAATTTGTCATAAATTATTTTAAGAAAAAAAATGATACCGTGGGAAAAAACCAGTTTTCTTTTGTTTTTTCCCACATTTTCACTAATATCTCGGCTTCTATAGCTTCGATTCAATTCGTTGATGGTTTCTTTTATTTCTTATTTTCCTCCTGTCAATTCTTTTGATATTTTATTACTATTACATTTTAAAATAAAAAGAAAAATTAAAACAAATCGACGTAAAATCCCGTTTGTTCTATTTCAATAAATAGACCCTTATGGGAACTTCTCTCTGAATTTGGTATTTATGGTTTATTTAGGATACAACTAATAAATTATGACAGATAACTGACATTTTTCAGCCCAGGTCACGTGACTACCGTAACTTTTTTGCTATTGGTCCGATTCTGTTGTAATTTGGTATTCATGCTTTATTTAGGATACAATTAACATATTTTGCCAGATATTTGAAATATAAGACAGTATATTGACACACAACGCGACTATATAACAAATTATGGTTCTTTGAAGCATGATACCCCAACAACTGGTCCTCTCTTTCCTCGGCAGGTAGACGTAGCCTCCCTGACTCACCTAAGTACACCTGATAATTTTTGATTGTTTTTTTAAATTCCCTTATGGCTTTTCACAGACAAGACCTAAAGGTTCCAAACTGGTCCCCACGGACCAAAAGTATAGGAGCGAAGCGACTATACTTGTTATATAGGAGCGTCTGCGACTATATTATGCACGCGAGCCCGGGCCCGAAAAATCGTGTTTTTTTGGAAATAAAAATTCATATCTTTGGCTGTATGGTTAGCGAAACGATGAAATTTGGCATAGGGTCTCTCAATACATTGAGAATAATGGATCCGTAAACGATTTTTTTTTCCGGTACCACCAAACGGAGCGGTACTGTCTCAAAGTCAAAAATTCGTAAAAAAATGGGTCAAATTCCTTTCAGACGCGAGAACTCAAATAAAAAGCCTTTAAGAGACTTTAAATTTTTAGGACATGAGGGTCGGTGGGGGCTTAAGAACTGTATACTTTTTGGGCCCGATCGGTATACAGGGTGAGTTGTTATAAGCGAACAAAAGTGACTAAAAAAAAAATTCAAACTTCTCCAGAGGCTAAAAAAAAATTTTTATAAAAAAAGTGTTTCGGCGAAAAGACTTCATTTTATAAGAGATTTAACATACTTGGAGCTTTTTTTTGTAAAAAATTTATTTTACGAGTTCTGGCATTTTTAGTTTTTTGGGATTTTCCGCCAAACGATACTTATTTTGGGAAAATTTTTTTTTTCAAAAAATAACTTCATCTTTTACCTTTTATATGCCATATAACCGAAATTTTTGGGAACCATACAGGGCGAGCAATAATGAACTTTACCCATGAAGGTCCGACCTGAAAATCACTTTTTATTTAATAACTTTTCAGTGGTAGCACCTGGACCATTTATATTCTCAGGGATTAAATACTTTAATAACCCCATTATTTGTGTAAAATTACAATCTTCCAACTTTAATAGGTTCTGAGCAATTTGAATTTTCGCGTTTAATTCATTTGTCACGTCCCTGTACATGGTGAAAAGATCAAACAACATCTAACGGATCCGAAATTTTGTTTTACAATACATACTAAAATTTCAAGGTTCCAGCGATAGTACAAGTACCCGAAAAATGCGATTTTATGAAAAAAGTCCATTTTTTTGCGTTTTTGCAGGTAATTGGAGGTGTCAACCTAAACTCTGATGAAATGGCTGGTGGGAACAATACTTTGACGCATGGTGGATACAAATTTTTTGCTCGTGACAGGTGGCCGGGACTTGGTTGGGTTTTTTGTAAAATTATGAATGAAAATGAACCGGAAACGATCAGGGAAAGGAAGCACCGAATCAGAAAATGAATGGGCTTTCCGAATCTGTGCATATCAATTGGGGAAATTGTGTATTGCGGCCAGGAAAATTCGGCAAACATTTTGACGTCTTCGAAAAATGCCGTTTTTTTGAAATGTCAGTGTCTTTATACCGGGGTGAGACGAAATGAAATTTGCCCGATTATTTTATTAAAATTATTCGAATATATACACGGGTCAGTCGTAATGATCTACTTAATTTAAAATAAAAATTTCGATATTAGGTGAGTTTTTACTATTTAGTTTATTATTAATAAATGTTAACAATTCTTAAACATTGCTTTTGGGTTATAAATAAAAATTTTTTGAAATTATTGATTTTTAAGGTTAGTCGAGTATCATAACTTTTTTGGTATTGGTGCGATTTGGTTGAAATTTGGTACCTAGTACCTATTTCGGATAAGATTAATAAATTTTTACAGATATTTGACATGACTATGTTTTAAGGTCACGTGACTACCTTAACTTTTTTCCTATTTGTCCGATTTGACTGAAATTTGGTATTTGGGGTTTATTTAGGGTGCAATTATTAATTTTGGACTAATATTTGACATTTGACTTCCAGGTCACGTGACTATTGTAACTTTTTTGCTATTGGTCTGATTAGGTTCAAATTTGGTATTTGGGCTTTATTTAGGATGCAATTATTAATTTTTGACAGATATTTGACATTTGACTTCCGGGTCACGTGACTATTGTAACTTTTTTGCTATGAGTCCGATTGGGTTCAAATTTGGTATTTATGCTTTATTTAGGATACAATTAATAAATTTTAACAGATAATTGACAAATTATATTTTAAAGTCACGTGACTTTCATAATTCTTTTGCTATTGATCCGATTGGGTTGAAATTTAGTATTTGAGCTTTATTTAGGATGCCAGTAATACATTTTGACAGAAATTTGACATATTGAATTTTAAAGTCACGTGACTTCCATAACTTTTTTGCTATTGATCCGATTGGGTTCAAATTTGGAATTTGGGGTTTATTTAGGATGCAATTGTTGATTTCTTACAAAATTTTAAAATATTGAGTTCTAGGGTCACGTGACTATCAAAATTTCCTATTTGATTGAAATTGGCTATTAAATGATATGTATATATTTGTAGATAATATTTTGTATGATTCTATTCCTTTTATCTTATTTTGTTAAATTATTTCTTAAATTTGCCTTTAAAAAAAAAATTAAGAAATCATCGGTTCGAATACATAGGCTTTAAAGGGAACTTATGTTCTCTCGTAATATTGTGGCATTATTATAGATTTTTAAAAATGTTGTCATAAAGCTTTTTTATTACTTTTTGAGTGGTCTTTAGCCAGAAAAAAGAAATTTTGAATTTGGAGCATGTTTTGAAAAAATTTTCATTTTGGGCCCGATTTTGTTCGAAAATCGATAAATGCAAATAAATAGGTTTTCTGTTCATTTTAGAGTCAAATCGATAATAACCTTTTTGAAAGGTATCCTGAAGTAGTACAAGATAGAAAAATAAAAAATTGAAATTTTTCCATAGGGCTCTTGATAATTCGATATTTATGATTTATAGTTGTTTACAATTTTCTCCGAATCTGTGATAGCTATAATCAATTAGTTTTAACATTCGAATACCTCGTAACATTCCCTAGAACTTTTGCTTAATACAAAAAGTTGTCAGAGTTATAGTTTATTTAGAAAAAAATAAAAATCATTTTTTCACAATTTTTCATGGCTATACCCCTTTCGATTTTCGACCAAAAAAAAATTTTTTTTTTCTTGGGTTTTTTTTACTTGAAATTGCCAACTTAGGGCTTACATTATAATTTGTCAATAATTATTTTAAGAAAAAAAAATGATACCGTGGGAAAAAACCAGTTTTCTTTTGTTTTTCCCACATTTTTTCTAATATCTCGGCTTCTATAGCTTCGATTCAATTTGTTGATGGTTTCTTTTATTTCTTATTCTTCTCCTGTCAATTCTTTTGATATTTTATTACTATTACTTTTCAAAATAAAAAGAAAAATTAAAACAAATCGACGTAAAATCCCGTTTGTTCTATTTCAAGAAATAGACCCTTATGGGAACTTCTCTCTGAATTTAGTATTTATGGTTTATTTAGGATACAACTAATAAATTATGACAGATAACTGACATTTAAGTTTCAGCCTAGGTCACGTGACTACCGTAACTTTTTTGCTATTGGTCCGATTCTGTTCGAATTTGGTATTCAGGCTTTATTTAGAATACAATTAATATACTTTCACAGATATTTGAAATATAAGACAGTATATTGACACACAACGCGACTATATAACAAATTATGGTTCTTTGAAGCATGATACCCCAACAACTGGTCCTCTCTTTCCTTGGCAGATAAACGTTAGCCTCACCTAAGTACACCTGATAATTTGCGATTTTTTTAAGAAATCCTCTAAGGCCCATCACTGACAAGACCTAAAGGTTCCAAACTGGTCCCCACGGACCAAAAGTATAGGAGCGAAGCGACTATACTTGTTATATAGTCGCAGACTATATTATGCACGCGAGGTCGGGCCCGAAAAATCGTGTTTTTTTGGAAATAAAAATTCATATCTTTGGCTGTATGGCTAGCGAAACGATGAAATTTGGCGTAGGGTCTCTCAACACATTGGGAATAATGGATCCGTAAACAATTTTTTTTTCCAGTACCATCAAACGGAGCGGTACTGTCTCAAAGTCAAAAATTCGTAAAAAAATTGGTAAAAATCGAGTTGCTCACGAGATCTCAATTTTAAAGCGTTCAATCGAGTTGAAATTTTCAGGATATAAGGGTTCTTGGGGCTTACGTGTCTGTATACTTTTTGGGCCCGATCGGTATACAGGGTGAGTTGTTACAAGCGAACAAAAGTGACTAAAAAAAAAATTCAAACTTCTCCAGAGGCTAAAAAAAAATTTTTATAAAAAAAGTGTTTCGGCGAAAAGACTTCGTTTTATAAGAGATTTAACATACTTGGAGCTTTTTTTTGTAAAAAATTTATTTTACGAGTTCTAGCATTTTCAGTTTTTTGAGATTTCCCGCCAAACGATACTTATTTTGGGAAATTTTTTTTTTTCAAAAAATAACTTCATCCTTTACCTTTCATATGCCATATAACCGAAATTTTCGTAAGCCATACAGGGCGAGCAATAATGAACTTTACCCATGAAGGTCCGACCCGAAAATCACATTTTATTTAATAACTTTTTCGTAGTGGCATCTGGACCATTTATATTCTCAGGCATTAAATACTTTAATAACCCCAGTATTTGTGTAAAATTACAATCTTCCAACTTTAATAGGTTCTGAGCAATTCGAATTTTCGCGTTTAATTCATTTGCGGCGTCCCTGTACATGGTGAAAAGATCAAACAACATCTAAAGGATCCAAAATTTTGTTTTACAACACATACTAAAATTTCAGGGTTCCAGCGATAGTACAAGTACCCGAAAAATGCGATTTTATGAAAAAAGTCCATTTTTTTGCGTTTTTGCAGGTAATTGGAGGTGTCAACCTAAACTCTGATGAAATGGCTAGTGGGAACAATACTTTGACGCATGGTGGATACAAATTTTTTGCTCGTGACAGGTGGCCGGGACTTGGTTTGGTTTTTTGTAAAATTATGAATGAAAATGAACCGGAAACGATCAGGGAAAGGAAGCACCGAATCAGAAAATGAATGGGCTTTCCGAATCTGTGCATATCAATTGGGGAAATTGTGTATTGCGGCCAGGAAAATTCGGCAAACATTTTGACGTCTTCGAAAAATGCCGTTTTTTTGAAAAGTCAGTGGTTTCATACCGGGGTGAGACGAAATGAAATTTGCCCGATTATTTTATTAAAATTATTCGAATATATACACGGGTCAGTCGTAATGATCTATTTAATTTAAAATAAAAATTTAGATATTAGGTGAGTTTTTACTACTTAGTTTATTATTAATATATGTTAATAATTCTTAAACATTGCTTTTGGGTTATAAATAAAAATTTTTTGAAATTATTGATTTTTAAGGTTAGTCGAGTATCATAACTTTTTTGGTATTGGTGCGATTTGGTTGAAATTTGGTACCAAGTACCTATTTCGGATAAGATTAATAAATTTTTACAGATATTTGACATGACTATGTTTTAAGGTCACGTGACTACCTTAACTTTCTTCCTATTTGTCCGATTTGATTGAAATTTGGTATTTGGGGTTTATTTAGGATGCAATTATTAATTTTTCACAGATATTTGACATTTGACTTCCAGGTCACGTGACTATTGTAACTTTTTTGCTATGAGTCCGATTGGGTTCAAATTTGATATTTATGCTTTATTTAGGATACAATTAATAAATTTTAACAGATAATTGACAAATTATATTTTAAAGTCACGTGACTTTCATAATTCTTTTGCTATTGATCCGATTGGGTTGAAATTTTGTATTTGGGCTTTATTTAGGATGCAAGTAATAAATTTTGACAGAAATTTGACAGATTGAATTTTAAAGTCACGTGACTTCCATAACTTTTTTGCTATTGATCCGATTGGGTTCAAATTTGGAATTTGGGGTTTATTTAGGATGCAATTGTTGATTTTTTACAAAATTTTAAAATATTAAGTTTTAGGGTCACGTGACTATCAAAATTTCCTATTCGATTGAAATTTACTATTAGATGATATTTATATATTTATAGATAATATTTTGTATTACCTTTTTCCTTTTATCTTAATTAGTTAAATTATTTCTTAAATTTGCCTTTTTAAAAAACATTAAAAAATCATCGGTTCGAATACATAGGCTTTAAAGGGAACTTATCTTCTTTCATAATATTGTAGCATTATTATAGATTTTGAAAAATTTTGTCATAAAGCTTTTTCATTACTTTTTGAATGGTCTTTAGCCAGAAAAAAGAAATTTTGAATTTGGAGCATGTTTTGAAAAATTTTCATTTTGGGCCGGATTTTGTTCGAAAATCGATAAATGCAAATAAATAGGTTTTCTGTTCATTTTAGAGTCAAATCGATAATAACCTTTTTAAAAGGTATCCTGGAGTAGTACAAGATAGAAAAATAAAAAATTGAAATTTTTCCATAGGGCTCTTGATATTTCGATATTTATGTTTAATAGTTTTTTACAATTTTCTCCGATTCTGTGATCGCTATAATCAATTCGTTTTAACATTCGGATACCTCGTAATATTCCCGAAAACTTTTGTTTAAGACAAAAAGTTGTCAGAATTATAGTTTATTTAGAAAAAAATAAAAACCATTTTTTCACAATTTTTCATGGCTATACCCCTTTCGATTTTGGAGCAAAAAAAATTTTTTTTTTCTTGGTTTTTTTTTTAATGGATATTGCCAACTTAGGGCTTACATTATAATTTGTCAGTTATCATTTTAAGAAAAAAAATGCTACCGTGGAAAAAAACGAGTTTTCTTTTATTTTTTTTCACATTTTTACTAATATCTCGACTTGTATAGCTTCGATTCAATTCGTTGATAGTTTCTATTATTCCTTATTCTCCTCCTGTTAATTCTTTTTATATTTTATTACAATTGCCTTTCGAAATAAAACTGAAAAATTTTAAAAATCGACGTAAATACATAGACTCTTATGGGACCTAATTTTACCTTTATATTGTGCCACTCGTATAAATCGTGGAAATTTTTGTTATTAGGCTTTTTTACTAGTTTTTGAATGGTCTTTAACCGGAAAAAAGAAATTTTGAATTCGGAGCATATTTTGAAAAAATTGTCATTTTGACCCCGGATTTTGTACGAAAATCGAAAAATGCAAAGAAATAGATTTTCCGTTCATTTTAGAGTCAAATTGGTAATAATCTTTTTTAAAGATACTCTGAAGTAGTACAGGATAGAAAAATAAAAAATTAAAATTTTTCCATAGGGTTCTTGATAATTCGATATTTATGTTTAATAGTTTTTTCCAATTTTCTCCGATTGTATAATAGCTAGAACCGATTCGTTTTAACGCACGGATACCTCGTAATATTTCCGAAAACTTTTGTTTAAGACAAAAAGTTGTCAGAGATATATTTTATTTATAAAAAAATAAAAACCATTTTTTTAAAATTTTTCATGGGTTCACCCCTTTCGATTTTCGACCAAAAAAAAAAATAATTTTTTTCTTGGGTTTTTTTTGTGAAAATTACAAGTTTAGGGCTAAAACTAAAATTTGTCATAAATTATTTTAAGAAAAAAAATTATACCGTGGGAAAAAACCAGTTTTCTTTTGTTTTTCCCACATTTTTACTTATATCTCGGCTTCTATAGCTTCGATTCAATTTATTTATGGTTTTTTTTATTTCTTATTCTTCTCCTGTCAATTCTTTTGATATTTTATTACTATTACATTTTTAAATAAAAAGAAAAATTAAAACAAATCGACGTAAAATCCCGTTTGTTCTATTTCAATAAATAGACCCTTATGGGAACTTCTCTCTGAATTTGGTATTTATGGTTTATTTAGGATACAATAAATTATGACAGATAACTGACATTTGAGTTTCAGCCTAGGTCACGTGACTACCGTAACTTTTTTGCTATTGGTCCGATTCTGTTCGAATTTGGTATTCAGGCTTTATTTAGAATACAATTAATATACTTTCACAGATATTTGAAATATAAGACAGTATATTGACACACAACGCGACTATATAACAAATTATGGTTCTTTGAAGCATGATACCCCAACAACTGGTCCTCTCTTTCCTCGGCAGGTAAACGTTAGCCTCTCCGACTCACCTAAGTACACCTGATAATTTTTGATTTTTTTTTAAATTCCCTTACGGCTTTTCACAGACAAGACCTAAAGGTTCCAAACTGGTCCCCACGGACCAAAAGTATAGGAGCGAAGCGACTATACTTGTTACAATACGCTTCGCGTATTGTAAGAACGCACCGTACATAGTTGGGTGATTTTCGGGACCCTGCGTCACATAAACGTTAATAACTTTGCTTCTATGGCGAATTTTTTTTTCTGGTTTTCACCGTTATATGTGGGAAGGTTGAGGCTACGTGACGGTGTAGATTTTTTTTGGCCACGCCGCCCCGAAGGGGCGGGCGTGGCAAAAAACCGCATTTTTCGCGAAAACAGCCGCTGCAGAGGTTTGTGAAAAACTGACTGAGCCGAATTTTCTGAAACTCACTGACGTCAAAGCCCTTCATGGGAAGCAGTGCAGAAGGGGAGCTTAAAAAAAAAAACCCATTGGAAGTCGGATTTTTCTGTGAATGAAATTTGAACTTTTTGCGCGGTACCTCGCGGACTTAAACGGCCGTGGGGCCTAAACGGTAATGTTCCCGATAATGCGAATAAAACAGCCCTTTTCTACGTAAATGTAGCTTTCTTTTTTATCTTAACTATTTTTTTCCAAAAGAAACTTCTTCCGAGATAAACGAGTTCAAACTTAAAATTTTTTTTTTCGAAAAAAAAAAAAGTGAATTTTTCGAGAAATAAATTTTTTTCTACTTCTAAAAAATTTTTTTAATTTTTTTTGTTTACACCGTTTGAAAGCCTAATCCTTTAGGATTAAATAGAGGTATTATTCATGGTGCTACGTATTATACGGGGTGAGCTGTGTTAACAAATATAAACCCCTTTTTGAGCCTTTTTTTGACCGTTTTTTTCTACTTTTCTTAATAACTCTTTATTGGCGGCACCTAGAAATTTCAAACTTTCAGCATTTTAAGAACTTTTTAAATCCTATTTTTCGACATAGTCTACAGTCTTCTACGTAGAGCAGTTTTTGCTCTACACCTTTTTTTAACTTTGACGCTTTATACCGGCATACCTATGACACCTACGGAAACCATTTTTTTTCTGAAATCACCGGACACTATCTGGCTATAATCCACTAAAAACCGTTTTTCTTCAAATATTACCATTTTCCGGAGGCCCGCTGTTATTTAAGAAAAACCCCCAAAAATAAGCCGTTCCAATCAACCAGTCATACCGTCGACACCACGGGAGCCAACGCATGGTACAAAATAGTTGGCGGTCCAGCACCAAATTGACCCAATGTAAAGGCATACGGACGACGTCACTATCGAGTCGCACATGGTCAGATGACGTAAGCGCGGGGTTTTCGGGGTATTGTGGCGGCAAATTCGGCCCGTTTACGCTACGAGTTAGAGTAGGAAAAGCGGTTTGAGAGAAGGATGGAGGATGTCTCGCAACAATTATAAACGCGTCGTGTTCATCTCGTGACGTCATGAGTTATTTTATTAATGAATATTATTAGTATTATGGGGACAATTTTACGCGGTTTCTTGATAAATTACTAGGATAAATAAAATGAATATAAATATTAAGAAATATATATTTGAAATATACAGAGGGTATTGATATTACGGAACATTTATGAGGATAATAATAGTATGGAAATAGAATTATACGGGGGGTTTTAAGGTTTTAAGGCATTTATAAGGAAAATATTACTTATAATTATATTAATCATATTATAAAGGGTGTTTTAAGGTTTAAGGACATTGACAAGAAAGATAATATTTATAATAATAGTAATAGCAGCATAAAGGTTAGGACAAGGTATAAATATCTGGAAAAAAAATAATAGTAATAATAGTTTTATTTTAGTTAGGGTTCTTTTAGTGGGGGTTGCTAAATTGGTAATAAATTTATATTAATAGTTTATCAATTTAGAAAAAAAAGACATTGATGCGGTGTCAAAAAAAGGTGTATTTTTATATTTTTTTTACTATATTATTGAGATCACGGCTTTCATAGCTTCAATTCAATAAGTTGATAAATTTTTTTATTCGTTTTTTTTTTCTTTAAATTTTTTTTATTTTATTATAATTGCCTTTTAAAATAAAAATTAAAAAAAAAAAAACAAGAAACAAACCACTTTTTCCTATCCTAATACATTGCTTCTTATGGGACCTGATCTTCCTCTTTAGATTGTGACACTCGTATGAATCGTGGAAAAATTTGTCATAAAGCTTTTTTACTAGTTTTTGAATGGTCTTTAACCAGAAAAAAGAAATTTTGAATTCGGAGCATATTTTGAAAAAATGGTCATTTTGACCCGGATTTTGTTCGAAAATCGAAAAATGCAAAGAAATAGGTTTTCCGTTCATTTTAGAGTCAAATCGGTAATAATCTTTTTTAAAGGTACATTAAAGTAGTACAGGATAGGAAAATAAAAAATTAAAATTTTGCCATAGGGCTCTTGATAATTCGATATTTATGTTTTACAGTTTTTTTCAATTTTCTCCGATTCTATAATAGCTAGAACCAATTCGTTTTGACAGGCGAATACCTCTTAATATACCCAAGAACTTTTATTTAATACAAAAAGTTATCAGAGTTATAGTTTATTTATAAAAAAATAAAAACCATTTTTTCGAAATTTTTCGTGGGTATACCCCTTTCGATTTTCGACCAAAAAAAAAATTATTTTTTTATTGGGCTTTTTTACTGGAAATTGTTAGTTTAGGGCTTACTTTAAAATTTGCCAATAATCGTTTTAGGAAAAAAAATTGTACGGTGGGAAAAAACCAGTTTTCTTTTGTTTTTCCCACATTTTTACTATAGTATCGCGGGTTCTGTAGCTTTGATTCAATTCGTTTATGGTTTCTTTAATTCCTTATTCTTCTCCTGTCAATTCTTTTTATATCCAGTTACTATTGGTTCTCAAAAATAAAACTGAAAAATCAAAAAAATCCACGAAAAAACCCGGTTTTCTTATCCCCAAACATGAATTCTTATGGGACCTAATCTTTCTATTTATATTGTGGCACTCGTATGGATCGTGGAAAAATTTGTCATAAAGCTTTTTTACTAGTTTTTGAATGGTCTTTAACCAGAAAAAAGAAATTTTGAATTCGGAGCATGTTTTGAAAAAATGGTCATTTTGACCCGGATTTTGTTCGAAAATCGAAAAATGCAAAGAAATAGGTTTTCCGTTCATTTTAGAGTCAAATCGGTAATAATCTTTTTTAAAGGTACTCTAAAGTAGTACAGGATAGGAAAATAAAAAATTAAAATTTTGCCATAGGGCTCTTGATAATTCGATATTTATGTTTTACAGTTTTTTTCAATTTTCTCCGATTCTATGATAGCTAGAACCGATTCGTTTTGACATACGGATATCTCGTAATATTCCCGAGAACTTTTGTTTGAAACAAAAAGTTCTCAGACTCACAGTTAATTCAGAAAAAAATAAAAATCATTTTTTCGAAATTTTTCGTGGGTATACCCCTTTCGATTTTCGACCAAAAAAAAAATTTTTTTTTTATTGAGTTTTTTTACTGGAAATTGTTAGTTTACGGTTTACTTTAAAATTTGCCATTAATCATTTTAGGAAAAAAAAATTGTACGGTGGGAAAAAGGAAGTTTTCTTTTGTTTTTCCCACATTTTTACTTATATCTCGGCTTCTATAGCTTCGATTCAATTCGTTTATGGTTTCTTTTATTTCTTATTCTTCTCCTGTCAATTCTTTTAATACTTTATTACTATTGGCTCTCAAAAATAAAACTGAAAAATCAAAAAAATCCACGAAAAAACCCGGTTTTCTTATCCCCAAACATGAATTCTTATGGGACCTAATCTTTCTCTTTATATTGTGGCACTCCTTTAAATCGTGGAAAATTTTGCTATTAAGCTTTTTTACTAGTTTTTGAATGGTCTTTAACCAGAAAAAAGAAATTTTAAATTCAGAGCATATTTTGAAAAAATGGTCATTTTGACCCCGGATTTTGTTCGAAAATCGAAAATTGCAAAGAAATAGGGTTTCTGTTCATTTTAGAGTCAAATTGGTAATAACCTTTTTTAAAGGTACTCTGAAGTAGTGCAGGATAGAAAAATAAAAAATTGATATTTTTCCATAGGGCTCTTGATAATTCGATATTTATGTTTTACAGTTTTTTGCAATTTTCTCCGATTCTATAATAGCTAGAACCGATTCGTTTTGACATACGGATACCTCGTAATATTCCCGAGAACTTTTGTTTGAAACAAAAAGTTCTCAGACTCACAGTTAATTCAGAAAAAAATAAAAATCATTTTTTCGAAATTTTTCGTGGGTATACCCCTTTCAATTTTCGACCAAAAAAAAATTTTTTTTTTATTGAGTTTTTTTACTGGAAATTGTTAGTTTAGGGCTTACTTTAAAATTTGTCAATAATCATTTAAAAAAAAAAAATTGTACCGTGGGAAAAAACCAGTTTTCTTTTGTTTTTCCCACATTTTTACTAATATCTCGGCTTCTATAGCTTCGATTCAATTCGTTAATAGTTTCTTTTATTACCGATTCTTTTCCTGTTAATTATTTTTATATTTTATTACAATTGCTTTTCAAAATAAAAATGGAAAATAAAAAAAATCGACATAAAAACCTAGTTGTCTTATCCCAATACCCTAATAAATGGGACCCTCTTTTCCCTTTATCTTGTGGCACGTATAAATCGTGGAAAATTTACTTAATAAACTTGTCTACTAAGTTTTGCATGGCCTTTAAGGTAAAAAAAGAAGTTTTGAATTTTAAGCATAATTTGAAAACGCAAATAAAATTATTTTGAAATCAGCGATTATCTGCATACTTTGGTGAATACGCCATAACTTTCATCAGTACGACAGTGAATTAATTGATGAGTTGATTCAGCATATCCACCCTAGATGTCGCTAAAGAATTAACATTAATATTTTTAGTATATTTTTTTTATCTTGGATGGCCTTTTTAATAGAAAGGTTTACTTTACTTACACTCATGAGACCTAAACTTTTTTGCTCTTGGTTTAACCTAGCTTTTTAGGGCAGAGCCTATTCCCTTCACCAAAAATGTAGGAAATAGAGAAAATAATATTGTCATTTGCCAATAACGACCTTTATTCTCCTTAATGTTTTTAGGCTCTAATGCTACATAACATACAATCAGAATTTTTAATGAAGATATTACGTGTGTGTTTATATTATGTGTTATGCTTTAATACATGTTGTCCTTATCTTAATAAAAAAATTTATATATGTACATATAATTTCTGCATATTCTATGTGAAGTATACAATTATTATTTAAATAATATATAAAACTAATTAACTTAATAAGATTACAAAAATATTTATTACATGTCAAACCTGTATACAACTGAACTTTGTCATGATTATTTTTTATGTGCTCATATGAAAAACTTAATTTTAACTTCTGCACTTTTTTCTTTCACATCCTCCAGTTTTTTGCGACAAAATGAATTTTAGCTCTGCTGTTGGTGCAAAATTGAAATCATGTCCCTTACTGGAATTTGACACCGGCTCACCTTCTACAAAATTGTTGACAGTGTCTCTGTTTGAAGTACCATGCTTCAAAGAAGTGGACGAACTTGTACTGGGTATAGATATGTTTGTACTAAGCAATTCTGTATTTACCTTGAAAAAAATCAAGCTTTGAAATAAATAAAAATAAGTTGGAAGTATATACTTACCTAGGTTTTTGACAATTTCTTTAATTTCTCCTTGGTTAACCTCTTTGCATGTGGAAAAGTAGTGAGGCCATTCATTGTATTTTTGTCAACAATTACATACCAATGCATGGACTGAAGGTTTTTTATCCATTTGCCTACAAGGAACAAAATTTATAAATTACCTCATTTAGGTATTAAAAAAAATGAAAGATTTAGTAAAAATACCTTAGTACCTATTCCTTGGCAAAGATATTCATTTTTCTTTTTCCAGGGGCTCTTTTGAAAATTTAAAGATATGACAGGTCCGTTTTTCGCTATGATGCTTTCAATCTGGTGCAAAACACATAACCTTTGTTGGTGTAGTCCACTAAAATAACAAAAACAAAATCAAATATAACAATCAAAACATTATGACATAACCTTAAAATGTATGTATTTTCATAAATTTCAGGATTATTCACTAAAAATTGGTAATTATGAAACTGAATTAAAAAAAAAAACTTGTATGTGTGTAATTGTGATACTTACATTTTATTTTCATATAGGAAAGTAAGAAAGATGTGGAAACTTAAAAATATCTTCCAACATTTGTTTGGATTTTGGGAACTTCCGTTGCCGGTGGCGTTTATGCTTGTGGGCCGGAAAGTGACATTGAAATGACAGGTGAAAGTCTCTTCGTCTTCTTCTTTTTTTCTTCGATTTTTATGGCTTAAGCCCGATAGCAACCAACGTGAGTCAGAATTATGCAAAAACATGTTAAGGTGGCTTTACATAAAGGAATTAGGCTGTTTACCTTCCAAACAATACCAAAGTTGTTAATTCGTTTTTTTAGGCATAATTAACAATTAAATTATAAATAATGGCTAAGAGTTAAACGATACACTTTATAATATTAAAATTAATAATAGACAGAATTTTATAACTTTTATTGCTACAGAATAGATGTAACTATTTGGTAGTATAGTACTTTTTTCAATCGGACCAAAGCAAATTTTTTAAATTATTTCCAATGTTGATCTGGTTTACGATTTTATTACCGATTCATTTTAGAACCCTGACATAATTTTGATATATGCAAGTTTTGAGAATATTTTCTACTAAACTAAAATTAAAGAGCGGAGCGTATTGTAACACATAATGGTTCTCTGAAGCATGATACCCAGAAATAAGTTAGTAATATTTCAATGAAATTTATTTTTGATTATAATATATAATAAGACCTTTCCTTTTCTCTCTGTATTTACTATAGATTGACGAAAAACAAAGAAAAACACAAAGTCACGGTCTCACAACATGTAATTAAACGGGCTACACGTGTTTCGCTCTAGTTAGAGCATCATCAGTTACAGCATAAGTGTGTGGATGGCTTCTAAAGGCCTGATGATGCTCTAACTAGAGCGAAACACGTGTAGCCCGTTTAATTACATGTTGTGCGACCGTGACTTTGTGTTTCGTCAATTTTGTATGTTGGTCTCTTACAGAATAATGGATGAGATTTTTGGATTTATTATAGATGTTAATGTTTTCCAAGTACTAAAAAAAGAAAAAGTTGGGTAGAGCACCATGCCGAGGCTAAGGTTTGAACTCAGAGCCTTATGAGGATACGGCAGGTCTCTTCCCCACTGCGTGTTTAGGGCACTCCTTGGATTATTGTAGAGATTTTTTTTGTAGTACTGACAAAAATTTTTAAAATTTCTACTGGTCCCCACGGACCAAAGTAGACGCGAAGCGTCTACTTGTTACAATACGCTTCGCGTATTGTAAGAACGCACCGTACATAGTTGAGTGATTTTCGGGACCCTGCGTCACATAAACGTTAATAACTTTGCTTCTATGGCGAATTTTTTTTTCTGGTTTTCACCGTTTTATGTGGGAAGGTTGAGGCTACGTGACGGTGTAGATTTTTTTTGGCCACGCCGCCCCGAAGGGGCGGGCGTGGCAAAAAACCGCATTTTTCGCGAAAACAGCCGCTGCAGAGGTTTGTGAAAAACTGACTGAGCCGAATTTTCTGAAACTCACTGACGTCAAAGCCCTTCATGGGAAGCAGTGCAGAAGGGGAGCTTAAAAAAAAAAACCCATTGGAAGTCGGATTTTTCTGTGAATGAAATTTGAACTTTTTGCGCGGTACCTCGCGGACTTAAACGGCCGTGGGGCCTAAACGGTAATGTTCCCGATAATGCGAATAAAACAGCCCTTTTCTACGTAAATGTAGCTTTCTTTTTTATCTTAACTATTTTTTTCCAAAAGAAACTTCTTCCGAGATAAACGAGCTCAAACTTAAAATTTTTTTTTTCGAAAAAAAAAAAAGTGAATTTTTCGAGAAATAAATTTTTTTCTACTTCTAAAAAATTTTTTTAATTTTTTTTGTTTACACCGTTTGAAAGCCTAATCCTTTAGGATTAAATAGAGGTATTATTCATGGTGCTACGTATTATACGGGGTGAGCTGTGTTAACAAATATAAACCCCTTTTTGAGCCTTTTTTTGACCGTTTTTTTCTACTTTTCTTAATAACTCTTTATTGGCGGCACCTAGAAATTTCAAACTTTCAGCATTTTAAGAACTTTTTAAATCCTATTTTTCGACATAGTCTACAGTCTTCTACGTAGAGCAGTTTTTGCTCTACACCTTTTTTTAACTTTGACGCTTTATACCGGCATACCTATGACACCTACGGAAACCATTTTTTTTCTGAAACCACCGGACACTATCTGGCTATAATCCACAAAAAACCGTTTTTCTTCAAATATTACCATTTTCCGGAGGCCCGCTGTTATTTAAGAAAAACCCCCAAAAATAAGCCGTTCCAATCAACCAGTCATACCCTCGAGACACAGGGAGCCAGCTCATGGTACAATAACGTTGGCGGTCCAGCACCAAATTGACCCAATGTAAAGGCATACGGACGACGTCACTATCGAGTCGCACATGGTCAGATGACGTAAGCGCGGGGTTTTCGGGGTATTGTGGCGGCAAATTCGGCCCGTTTGCGCTACGAGTTAGAGTAGGAAAAGCGGTTTGAGAGAAGGATGGAGGATGTCTCGCAACAATTATAAACGCGTCGTGTTCATCTCGTGACGTCATGAGTTATTTTATTAATGAATATTATTAGTATTATGGGGACAATTTTACGCGGTTTCTTGATAAATTACTAGGATAAATAAAATGAATATAAATATTAAGAAATATATATTTGAAATATACAGAGGGTATTGATATTACGGAACATTTATGAGGATAATAATAGTATGGAAATAGAATTATACGGGGGGTTTTAAGGTTTTAAGGCATTTATAAGGAAAATATTACTTATAATTATATTAATCATATTATAAAGGGTGTTTTAAGGTTTAAGGACATTGACAAGAAAGATAATATTTATAATAATAGTAATAGCAGCATAAAGGTTAGGACAAGGTATAAATATCTGGAAAAAAAATAATAGTAATAATAGTTTTATTTTAGTTAGGGTTCTTTTAGTGGGGGTTGCTAAATTGGTAATAAATTTATATTAATAGTTTATCAATTTCGAAAAAAAAGACATTGATGCGGTGTCAAAAAAAGGTGTATTTTTATATTTTTTTTACTATATTATTGAGATCACGGCTTTCATAGCTTCAATTCAATAAGTTGATAAATTTTTTTATTCGTTTTTTTTTCTTTAAATTTTTTTTATTTTATTATAATTGCCTTTTAAAATAAAAATTAAAAAAAAAAAAAACAAGAAACAAACCACTTTTTCCTATCCTAAAACATTGCTTCTTATGGGACCTGATCTTCCTCTTTAGATTGTGACACTCGTATGAATCGTGGAAAAATTTGTCATAAAGCTTTTTTACTAGTTTTTGAATGGTCTTTAACCAGAAAAAAGAAATTTTGAATTCGGAGCATATTTTGAAAAAATGGTCATTTTGACCCGGATTTTGTTCGAAAATCGAAAAATGCAAAGAAATAGGTTTTCCGTTCATTTTAGAGTCAAATCGGTAATAATCTTTTTTAAAGGTACTCTAAAGTAGTACAGGATAGGAAAATAAAAAATTAAAATTTTGCCATAGGGCTCTTGATAATTCGATATTTATGTTTTACAGTTTTTTTCAATTTTCTCCGATTCTATAATAGCTAGAACCAATTCGTTTTGACAGGCGAATACCTCTTAATATACCCAAGAACTTTTATTTAATACAAAAAGTTATCAGAGTTATAGTTTATTTATAAAAAAATAAAAACCATTTTTTCGAAATTTTTCGTGGGTATACCCCTTTCGATTTTCGACCAAAAAAAAAATTATTTTTTTATTGGGCTTTTTTACTGGAAATTGTTAGTTTAGGGCTTACTTTAAAATTTGCCAATAATCGTTTTAGGAAAAAAAATTGTACGGTGGGAAAAAACCAGTTTTCTTTTGTTTTTCCCACATTTTTACTATAGTATCGCGGGTTCTGTAGCTTTGATTCAATTCGTTTATGGTTTCTTTTATTCCTTATTCTTCTCCTGTCAATTCTTTTTATATCCAGTTACTATTGGTTCTCAAAAATAAAACTGAAAAATCAAAAAAATCCACGAAAAAACCCGGTTTTCTTATCCCCAAACATGAATTCTTATGGGACCTAATCTTTCTATTTATATTGTGGCACTCGTATGGATCGTGGAAAAATTTGTCATGAAGCTTTTTTACTAGTTTTTGAATGGTCTTTAACCAGAAAAAAGAAATTTTGAATTCGGAGCATGTTTTGAAAAAATGGTCATTTTGACCCGGATTTTGTTCGAAAATCGAAAAATGCAAAGAAATAGGTTTTCCGTTCATTTTAGAGTCAAATCGGTAATAATCTTTTTTAAAGGTACTCTAAAGTAGTACAGGATAGGAAAATAAAAAATTAAAATTTTGCCATAGGGCTCTTGATAATTCGATATTTATGTTTTACAGTTTTTTTCAATTTTCTCCGATTCTATGATAGCTAGAACCGATTCGTTTTGACATACGGATATCTCGTAATATTCCCAAGAACTTTTGTTTGAAACAAAAAGTTCTCAGACTCACAGTTAATTCAGAAAAAAATAAAAATCATTTTTTCGAAATTTTTCGTGGGTATACCCCTTTCGATTTTCGACCAAAAAAAAAATTTTTTTTTTATTAAGTTTTTTTACTGGAAATTGTTAGTTTACGGTTTACTTTAAAATTTGCCATTAATCATTTTAGGAAAAAAAAATTGTACGGTGGGAAAAAGGAAGTTTTCTTTTGTTTTTCCCACATTTTTACTTATATCTCGGCTTCTATAGCTTCGATTCAATTCGTTTATGGTTTCTTTTATTTCTTATTCTTCTCCTGTCAATTCTTTTAATACTTTATTACTATTGGCTCTCAAAAATAAAACTGAAAAATCAAAAAAATCCACGAAAAAACCCGGTTTTCTTATCCCCAAACATGAATTCTTATGGGACCTAATCTTTCTATTTATATTGTGGCACTCGTATGGATCGTGGAAAAATTTGTCATAAAGCTTTTTTACTAGTTTTTGAATGGTCTTTAACCAGAAAAAAGAAATTTTAAATTCAGAGCATATTTTGAAAAAATGGTCATTTTGACCCCGGATTTTGTTCGAAAATCGAAAATTGCAAAGAAATAGGGTTTCTGTTCATTTTAGAGTCAAATTGGTAATAACCTTTTTTAAAGGTACTCTGAAGTAGTGCAGGATAGAAAAATAAAAAATTGATATTTTTCCATAGGGCTCTTGATAATTCGATATTTATGTTTTACAGTTTTTTGCAATTTTCTCCGATTCTATAATAGCTAGAACCGATTCGTTTTGACATACGGATACCTCGTAATATTCCCGAGAACTTTTGTTTGAAACAAAAAGTTCTCAGACTCACAGTTAATTCAGAAAAAAATAAAAATCATTTTTTCGAAATTTTTCGTGGGTATACCCCTTTCGATTTTCGACCAAAAAAAAAATTTTTTTTTTATTGAGTTTTTTTACTGGAAATTGTTAGTTTAGGGCTTACTTTAAAATTTGTCAATAATCATTTAAAAAAAAAAAAATTGTACCGTGGGAAAAAACCAGTTTTCTTTTGTTTTTCCCACATTTTTACTAATATCTCGGCTTCTATAGCTTCGATTCAATTCGTTAATAGTTTCTTTTATTACCGATTCTTTTCCTGTTAATTCTTTTTATATTTTATTACAATTGCTTTTCAAAATAAAAATGGAAAATAAAAAAAATCGACATAAAACCTAGTTGTCTTATCCCAATACCCTAATAAATGGGACCCTCTTTTCCCTTTATCTTGTGGCACGTATAAATCGTGGAAAATTTACTTAATAAACTTTTCTACTAAGTTTTGCATGGCCTTTAAGGTAAAAAAAGAAGTTTTGAATTTTAAGCATAATTTGAAAACGCAAATAAAATTATTTTTCAGCGATTATCTGCATACTTTGGTGAATACGCCATAACTTTCATCAGTACGACAGTGAATTAATTGATGAGTTGATTCAGCATATCCACCCTAGATGTCGCTAAAGAATTAACATTAATATTTTTAGTATATTTTTTTTTATCTTGGATGGCCTTTTTAATAGAAAGGTTTACTTTACTTACACTCATGAGACCTAAACTTTTTTGCTCTTGGTTTAACCTGGCTTTTTAGGGCAGAGCCTATTCCCTTCACCAAAAATGTAGGAAATTGAGAAAATAATATTGTCATTTGCCAATAACGACCTTTATTCTCCTTAATGTTTTTAGGCTCTAATGCTACATAACATACAATCATAATTTTTAATGAAGATATTACGTGTGTGTTTATATTATGTGTTATGCTTTAATACATGTTGTCCTTATCTTAATAAAAAAATTTATATATGTACATATAATTTCTGCATATTCTATGTGAAGTATACAATTATTATTTAAATAATATATAAAACTAATTAACTTAATAAGATTACAAAAATATTTATTACATGTCAAACCTGTATACAACTGAACTTTGTCATGATTATTTTTTATGTGCTCATATGAAAAACTTAATTTAACTTCTGCACTTTTTTCTTTCACATCCTCCAGTTTTTTGCGGCAAAATGAATTTTAGCTCTGTTGTTGGTGCAAAATTGAAATCATGTCCCTTACTGGAATTCGACACCGGCTCACCTTCTACAAAATTGTTGACAGTGTTTCTGTTTGAAGTACCATGCTTCAAAGAAGTGGACGAACTTGTACTGGGTATAGATATGTTTGTACTAAGCAATTCTGTATTTACCTTGAAAAAAATCAAGCTTTGAAATAAATAAAAATAAGTTGGAAGTATATACTTACCTAGGTTTTTGACAATTTCTTTAATTTCTCCTTGGTTAACCTCTTTGCATGTGGAAAAGTAGTGAGGCCATTCATTGTATTTTTGTCAACAATTACATACCAATGCATGGACTGAAGGTTTTTTATCCATTTGCCTACAAGGAACAAAATTTATAAATTACCTCATTTAGGTATTAAAAAAAATGAAAGATTTAGTAAAAATACCTTAGTACCTATTCATTGGCAAAGATATTCATTTTTCTTTTTCCAGGGGCTTTTTTGAAAATTTAAAGATATGACAGGTCCGTTTTTCGCTATGATGCTTTCAATCTGGTGCAAAACACATAACCTTTGTTGGTGTAGTCCACTAAAATAACAAAAACAAAATCAAATATAACAATCAAAACATTATGACATAACCTTAAAATGTATGTATTTTCATAAATTTCAGGATTATTCACTAAAAATTGGTAATTATGAAACTGAATTAAAAAAAAAACTTGTATGTGTGTAATTGTGATACTTACATTTTATTTTCATATAGGAAAGTAAGAAAGATGCGGAGACTTAAAAATATCTTCCAACATTTGTTTGGATTTTGGGAACTTCCGTTGCCGGTGGCGTTTATGCTTGTGGGCCGGAAAGTGACATTGAAATGACAAGTGAAAGTCTCTTCGTCTTCTTCTTTTTTTCTTCGATTTTTATGGCTTAAGCCCGATAGCAACCAACGTGAGTCAGAATTATGCAAAAACATGTTAAGGTGGCTTTACATAAAGGAATTAAGCTGTTTACCTTCCAAACAATACCAAAGTTGTTAATTCGTTTTTTTAGGCATAATTAACAATTAAATTATAAATAATGGCTAAGAGTTAAACGATACACTTTATAATATTAAAATTAATAATAGACAGAATTTTATAACTTTTATTGCTACAGAATAGATGTAACTATTTGGTAGTATAGTACTTTTTTCAATCGGACCAAAGCAAATTTTTTAAATTATTTCCAATGTTGATCTGGTTTACGATTTTATTACCGATTCATTTTAGAACCCTGACATAATTTTGATATATGCAAGTTTTGAGAATATAAATAAACTAAAATTAAAGAGCGGAGCGTATTGTAATACATCATGGTTCTCTGAAGCATGATACCCAGAAATAAGTAAGTAATATGTCCATGAAATTTATTTCTGATTATAATATATAATAAGACCTTCCCTTTTCTCTCTGTATTTACTATAGATTGACGAGAAACAAAGAAAAACACATAGTTACGGTCTCACAACATGTAATTAAACGGGCTACACGTGTTTCGCTCTAGTTAGAGCATCATCAGTTACAGCATAAGTGTGTGGATGGCTTCTAAAGGCCTGATGATGCTCTAACTAGAGCGAAACACGTGTAGCCCGTTTAATTACATGTTGTGAGACCGTGACTTTGTGTTTTTCTTTGTTTTTCGTCAATTTTGTATGTTGGTCTCTTAGAGAATAATGGATGAGATTTTTGGATTTACTATAGATGTTAATTTTTTCGAAGTACTAAAAAAAGAAAAAGTTGGGTAGAGCACCATGCCGAGGCTAAGATTTGAACTCAGAGCCTTATGAGGATACGGCAGGTCTCTTCCCCACTGCGTGTTTAGGGCACTCCTTGGATAATTGTGGAGATTTTTTTTTGTAGTACTGACAAAAATTTTAAAAATTTCTACTGGTCCCCACGGACCAAAGTAGACGCGAAGCGTCTACTTGTTACAATACGCTTCGCGTATTGTAAGAACGCACCGTACATAGTTGGGTGATTTTCGGGACCCTGCGTCACATAAACGTTAATAACTTTGCTTCTATGGCGAATTTTTTTTTCTGGTTTTCACCGTTATATGTGGGAAGGTTGAGGCTACGTGACGGTGTAGATTTTTTTTGGCCACGCCGCCCCGAAGGGGCGGGCGTGGCAAAAAACCGCATTTTTCGCGAAAACAGCCGCTGCAGAGGTTTGTGAAAAACTGACTGAGCCGAATTTTCTGAAACTCACAGACGTCAAAGCCCTTCATGGGAAGCAGTGCAGAAGGGGAGCTTAAAAAAAAAAACCCATTGGAAGTCGGATTTTTCTGTGAATGAAATTTGAACTTTTTGCGCGATACCTCGCGGACTTAAACGGCCGTGGGGCCTAAACGGTAATGTTCCCGATAATGCGAATAAAACAGCCCTTTTCTACGTAAATGTAGCTTTCTTTTTTATCTTAACTATTTTTTTCCAAAAGAAACTTCTTCCGAGATAAACGAGCTCAAACTTAAAATTTTTTTTTTCGAAAAAAAAAAAAGTGAATTTTTCGAGAAATAAATTTTTTTCTACTTCTAAAAAATTTTTTTTATTTTTTTTGTTTACACCGTTTGAAAGCCTAATCCTTTAGGATTAAATAGAGGTATTATTCATGGTGCTACGTATTATACGGGGTGAGCTGTGTTAACAAATATAAACCCCTTTTTGAGCCTTTTTTTGACCGTTTTTTTCTACTTTTCTTAATAACTCTTTATTGGCGGCACCTAGAAATTTCAAACTTTCAGCATTTTAAGAACATTTTAAATCCTATTTTTCGACATAGTCTACAGTCTTCTACGTAGAGCAGTTTTTGCTCTACACCTTTTTTTAACTTTGACGCTTTATACCGGCATACCTATGACACCTACGAAAACCATTTTTTTTCTGAAACCACCGGACACTATCTGGCTATAATCCACAAAAAACCGTTTTTCTTCAAATATTACCATTTTCCGGAGGCCCGCTGTTATTTAAGAAAAACCCCCAAAAATAAGCCGTTCCAATCAACCAGTCATACCCTCGAGACACAGGGAGCCAGCTCATGGTACAATAACGTTGGCGGTCCAGCACCAAATTGACCCAATGTAAAGGCATACGGACGACGTCACTATCGAGTCGCACATGGTCAGATGACGTAAGCGCGGGGTTTTCGGGGTATTGTGGCGGCAAATTCGGCCCGTTTGCGCTACGAGTTAGAGTAGGAAAAGCGGTTTGAGAGAAGGATGGAGGATGTCTCGCAACAATTATAAACGCGTCGTGTTCATCTCGTGACGTCATGAGTTATTTTATTAATGAATATTATTAGTATTATGGGGACAATTTTACGCGGTTTCTTGATAAATTACTAGGATAAATAAAATGAATATAAATATTAAGAAATATATATTTGAAATATACAGAGGGTATTGATTTTACGGAACATTTATGAGGATAATAATAGTATGGAAATAGAATTATACGGGGGGTTTTAAGGTTTTAAGGCATTTATAAGGAAAATATTACTTATAATTATATTAATCATATTATAAAGGGTGTTTTAAGGTTTAAGGACATTGACAAGAAAGATAATATTTATAATAATAGTAATAGCAGCATAAAGGTTAGGACAAGGTATAAATATCTGGAAAAAAAATAATAGTAATAATAGTTTTATTTTAGTTAGGGTTCTTTTAGTGGGGGTTGCTAAATTGGTAATAAATTTATATTAATAGTTTATCAATTTAGAAAAAAAAGACATTGATGCGGTGTCAAAAAAAGGTGTATTTTTATATTTTTTTTACTATATTATTGAGATCACGGCTTTCATAGCTTCAATTCAATAAGTTGATAAATTTTTTTATTCGTTTTTTTTTTCTTTAAATTTTTTTTATTTTATTATAATTGCCTTTTAAAATAAAAATTAAAAAAAAAAAACAAGAAACAAACCACTTTTTCCTATCCTAATACATTGCTTCTTATGGGACCTGATCTTCCTCTTTAGATTGTGACACTCGTATGAATCGTGGAAAAATTTGTCATAAAGCTTTTTTACTAGTTTTTGAATGGTCTTTAACCAGAAAAAAGAAATTTTGAATTCGGAGCATATTTTGAAAAAATGGTCATTTTGACCCGGATTTTGTTCGAAAATCGAAAAATGCAAAGAAATAGGTTTTCCGTTCATTTTAGAGTCAAATCGGTAATAATCTTTTTTAAAGGTACTCTAAAGTAGTACAGGATAGGAAAATAAAAAATTAAAATTTTGCCATAGGGCTCTTGATAATTCGATATTTATGTTTTACAGTTTTTTTCAATTTTCTCCGATTCTATAATAGCTAGAACCAATTCGTTTTGACAGGCGAATACCTCTTAATATACCCAAGAACTTTTATTTAATACAAAAAGTTATCAGAGTTATAGTTTATTTATAAAAAAATAAAAACCATTTTTTCGAAATTTTTCGTGGGTATACCCCTTTCGATTTTTGACCAAAAAAAAAATTATTTTTTTATTGGGCTTTTTTACTGGAAATTGTTAGTTTAGGGCTTACTTTAAAATTTGCCAATAATCGTTTTAGGAAAAAAAATTGTACGGTGGGAAAAAACCAGTTTTCTTTTGTTTTTCCCACATTTTTACTATAGTATCGCGGGTTCTGTAGCTTTGATTCAATTCGTTTATGGTTTCTTTTATTCCTTATTCTTCTCCTGTCAATTCTTTTTATATCCAGTTACTATTGGTTCTCAAAAATAAAACTGAAAAATCAAAAAAATCCACGAAAAAACCCGGTTTTCTTATCCCCAAACATGAATTCTTATGGGACCTAATCTTTCTATTTATATTGTGGCACTCGTATGGATCGTGGAAAAATTTGTCATAAAGCTTTTTTACTAGTTTTTGAATGGTCTTTAACCAGAAAAAAGAAATTTTGAATTCGGAGCATGTTTTGAAAAAATGGTCATTTTGACCCGGATTTTGTTCGAAAATCGAAAAATGCAAAGAAATAGGTTTTCCGTTCATTTTAGAGTCAAATCGGTAATAATCTTTTTTAAAGGTACTCTAAAGTAGTACAGGATAGGAAAATAAAAAATTAAAATTTTTCCATAGGGCTCTTGATAATTCGATGTTTATGTTTTACAGTTTTTTTCAATTTTCTCCGATTCTATGATAGCTAGAACCGATTCGTTTTGACATACGGATACCTCGTAATATTCCCGAGAACTTTTGTTTGAAACAAAAAGTTCTCAGACTCACAGTTAATTCAGAAAAAAATAAAAATCATTTTTTCGAAAATTTTCGTGGGTATACCCCTTTCGATTTTCGAACAAAAAATTTTTTTTTTTTTAATGAGTTTTTTTACTGGAAATTGTTAGTTTAGGGCCTACTTGAAAATTTGCCAATAATCATTTTAGGAAAAAAAAATTTTACGGTGGGAAAAAGGAAGTTTTCTTTTATTTTTCCCACATTTTTACTTATATCTCGGCTTCTATAGCTTCGATTCAATTCGTTTATGGTTTCTTTTATTTCTTATTCTTCTCCTGTCAATTCTTTTGATATTTTATTACTATTGGCTTTTAAAAATAAAACTGAAAAATCAAAAAAATCCACGAAAAAACCCGGTTTTCTTATCCCCAAACATGAATTCTTATGGGACCTAATCTTTCTATTTATATTGTGGCACTCGTATGAATCGTGGAAAAGTTTATCATAAAGCTTTTTTACTAGTTTTTGAATGGTCTTTAACCAGAAAAAAGAAATTTTGAATTCGGAGCATATTTTGAAAAAATGGTCATTTTGACCCCGGATTTTGTTCGAAAATCGAAAATTGCAAAGAAATAGGGTTTCTGTTCATTTTAGAGTCAAATTGGTAATAACCTTTTTTAAAGGTACTCTGAAGTAGTGCAGGATAGAAAAATAAAAAATTGATATTTTTCCATAGGGCTCTTGATAATTCGATATTTATGTTTTACAGTTTTTTTCAATTTTCTCCGATTCTATGATAGCTAGAATCGATTCGTTTTGACATACGGATACCTCGTAATATTCCTGAGAACTTTTATTTAAAACAAAAAGTTGTCAGAGTTACAGTTAATTTATAAAAAAATAAAAACCATTTTTTCGAAATTTTTCGTGGGTATACCCCTTTCGATTTTCGACCAAAAAAAAAATTATTTTTTTAATGGGTTTTTTTACTGGAAATTGTTAGTTTAGGGCTTACTTTGAAATTTGCCAATAATCATTTTAGGAAAAAAAAATTGTACGGTGGGAAAAAAACAGTTTTCTTTTGTTTTTTCCACCTTTTTATTAATATCTCGGTTTCTATAGCTTCGACTCAATTTATTGATGGTTTTTTTTACTCCTTTTTCTTCTTCTGTCCGTTCCTTTCATATTTTATTAGTATTGGCTTTCAAAAATAAAACTGAAAAATTAAAAAAATCCACGGAAAACCCGGTTTTCTTATCCACAAACATGAATTTTGTTGGGACCTAATCTTTCTATTTAGATTGTGGCACTGGTATAAATCGTGGAAAAATTTGTCATAAAGCTTTTTTACTACTTTTTAAGTCGTCTTAAAGTAGAAAAAAGAAATTTTGAATTCGGAGCATATTTTGGAAAAATGCTCATTTTAACCCGGATTTTGTTCGAAAATCGAAAAATGCAAAGAAATAGGTTTTCCGTTTGTTTTAGAGTCAAATCGGTAATAATCTTTCTTAAAGGCACTCTGAAGTAGTATAGGATAGAAAAATAAAAAATTGAAATTTTTCCATAGGGCTCATGATAATTCGATATTTATGTTTTATAGTTTTTTTCAATTTTCTCCGATTCTATGATAGTTAGAACCGATTCGTTTTGACACACGGATACCTCGTAAAATTCCTAAGAACTTTTGTTGGAAACAAAAAGTTCTCAGACTTACAGTTAATTTAGAAAAAAATAAAAATCATTTTTTTGAAATTTTTCGTGGGTATACCCCTTTCGATTTTCGACCAAAAAAAAAATTATTTTTTTATTTAGTTTTTTTACTGGAAATTGTTAGTTTAGGGCTTACTCTAAAATTTGTCAATAATCATAAAAAAAAAAAAAAATTTCCGTGGGAAAAAACCAGTTTTCTTTTGTTTTTCCCACATTTTTACTAATATCTCGGCCCCTATAGCTTCGATTTAATTCGTTAATAGTTTCTTTTATTACCGATTCTTTTCATGTTAATTCTTTTTATATTTTATTACAATTGCTTTTCAAAATAAAAATGGAAAATAAAAAAAATCGACATAAAAACCTGGTTGTCTTATCCCAATACCCTAATAAATGGGACCCTCTTTTCCCTTTATCTTGTGGCACGTATAAATCGTGGAAAATTTACTTAATAAACTTTTCTACTAAGTTTTGAATGGCCTTTAAGGTAATAAAAGAAGTTTTGAATTTTAAGCATAATTTGAAAACGCAAATGAAATTATTTTGAAATCAGCGATTATCTGCATACTTTGGTGAATACGCCATAACTTTCATCAGTACGACAGTGAATTAATTGATGAGTTGATTCAGCATATCCACCCTAGATGTCGCTAAAGAATTAACATTAATATTTTTAGTATATTTTTTTTAATCTTGGATGGCCTTTTCAATAAAAAGGTTTACTTTACTTACACTCATGAGACATAAACTTTTTTGCTCTTGGTTTAACCTGGCTTCTTAGGGCAAAGCCTATTCCCTTCACCAAAAATGTAGGAAATAGAGAAAATAATATTGTCATTTGCCAATAACAACCTTTATTCTCCTTAATGTTTTTAGGCTCTAATGTTACATAACATACAATCAGAATTTTTAATGAAGATATTACGTGTGTGTTTATATTATGTGTTATGCTTTAATACATGTTGTCCTTATCTTAATAAAAAAATTTATATATGTACATATAATTTCTGCATATTCTATGTGAAGTATACAATTATTATTTAAATAATATATAAAACTAATTAACTTAATAAGATTACAAAAATATTTATTACATGTCAAACCTGTATACAACTGAACTTTGTCATGATTATTTTTTATGTGCTCATATGAAAAACTTAATTTTAACTTCTGCACTTTTTTCTTTCACATCCTCCAGTTTTTTGCGGCAAAATGAATTTTAGCTCTGCTGTTGGTGCAAAATTGAAATCATGTCCCTTACTGGAATTTGACACCGGCTCACCTTCTACAAAATTGTTGACAGTGTTTCTGTTTGAAGTACCATGCTTCAAAGAAGTGGACGAACTTGTACTGGGTATAGATATGTTTGTACTAAGCAATTCTGTATTTACCTTGAAAAAAATCAAGCTTTGAAATAAATAAAAATAAGTTGGAAGTATATACTTACCTAGGTTTTTGACAATTTCTTTAATTTCTCCTTGGTTAACCTCTTTGCATGTGGAAAAGTAGTGAGGCCATTCATTGTATTTTTGTCAACAATTACATACCAATGCATGGACTGAAGGTTTTTTATCCATTTGCCTACAAGGAACAAAATTTATAAATTACCTCATTTAGGTATTAAAAAAAATGAAAGATTTAGTAAAAATACCTTAGTACCTATTCCTTGGCAAAGATATTCATTTTTCTTTTTCCAGGGGCTCTTTTGAAAATTTAAAGATATGACAGGTCCGTTTTTCGCTATGATGCTTTCAATCTGGTGCAAAACACATAACCTTTGTTGGTGTAGTCCACTAAAATAACAAAAACAAAATCAAATATAACAATCAAAACATTATGACATAACCTTAAAATGTATGTATTTTCATAAATTTCAGGATTATTCACTAAAAATTGGTAATTATGAAACTGAATTAAAAAAAAAAACTTGTATGTGTGTAATTGTGATACTTACATTTTATTTTCATATAGGAAAGTAAGAAAGATGCGGAGACTTAAAAATATCTTCCAACATTTGTTTGGATTTTGGGAACTTCCGTTGCCGGTGGCGTTTATGCTTGTGGGCCGGAAAGTGACATTGAAATGACAAGTGAAAGTCTCTTCGTCTTCTTCTTTTTTTCTTCGATTTTTATGGCTTAAGCCCGATAGCAACCAACGTGAGTCAGAATTATGCAAAAACATGTTAAGGTGGCTTTACATAAAGGAATTAAGCTGTTTACCTTCCAAACAATACCAAAGTTGTTAATTCGTTTTTTTAGGCATAATTAACAATTAAATTATAAATAATGGCTAAGAGTTAAACGATACACTTTATAATATTAAAATTAATAATAGACAGAATTTTATAACTTTTATTGCTACAGAATAGATGTAACTATTTGGTAGTATAGTACTTTTTTCAATCGGACCAAAGCAAATTTTTTAAATTATTTCCAATGTTGATCTGGTTTACGATTTTATTACCGATTCATTTTAGAACCCTGACATAATTTTGATATATGTAGGTTTTGAGAATATTTTCTACTAAACTAAAATTAAAGAGCGGAGCGTATTGTAACACATCATGGTTCTCTGAAGCATGATACCCAGAAATAAGTTAGTAATATTTCAATGAAATTTATTTTTGATTATAATATATAATAAGACCTTTCCTTTTCTCTCTGTATTTACTATAGATTGACGAAAAACAAAGAAAAACACAAAGTCACGGTCTCACAACATGTAATTAAACGGGCTACACGTGTTTCGCTCTAGTTAGAGCATCATCAGTTACAGCATAAGTGTGTGGATGGCTTCTAAAGGCCTGATGATGCTCTAACTAGAGCGAAACACGTGTAGCCCGTTTAATTACATGTTGTGAGACCGTGACTTTGTGTTTCGTCAATTTTGTATGTTGGTCTCTTACAGAATAATGGATGAGATTTTTGGATTTATTATAGATGTTAATGTTTTCCAAGTACTAAAAAAAGAAAAAGTTGGGTAGAGCACCATGCCGAGGCTAAGGTTTGAACTCAGAGCCTTATGAGGATACGGCAGGTCTCTTCCCCACTGCGTGTTTAGGGCACTCCTTGGATAATTTTGGAGATTTTTTTTTTGTAGTACTGACAAAAATTTTTAAAATTTCTACTGGTCCCCACGGACTAAAGTAGACGCGAAGCGTCTACTTGTTACAATACGCTTCGCGTATTGTAAGAACGCACCGACAAAAATTGGCGGAGGTTCCGACTTTCGACACAAAAACGCTAATAACTTTTTTTCTATGGCGAATTTTTCTTTCGGGTTTTTACCGTTATATGTAGGAAGGATGAGAGTATATAACGGTAAAAAAAATTTTTCGCCACGCCCACCCCGAAGGGGTGGGCGTGGCAAAAAACGGTTTTTTGACGAAAAAAATTTGATTAAGTCGTTGTGGAAAACTGACCGGGCCGATTTTTCTGAAACTCATTGACGTTAAAGGCCTTTATATAAAGCAGCTCCTAAAGGGCGCTTTTTAAGATAAACCCTTTAGAAGTCGGATTTTTCTGTGAATGAATTTTGAACTTTTTGCGCGGTACCTCGCGGACTTAAACGGCCGTGGGGCCTAAACGGTAATGTTCCCGATAATGCGAATAAAACAGCCCTTTTCTACGTAAATGTAGCTTTCTTTTTGATCTTAATTATTTTTTTCCAAAAGAAACTCCTTCCGAGATAAACGAGCTCAAACTTAAAATTTTTTTTTTCGAAAAAAAAAAAAGTGAATTTTTCGAGAAATAAATTTTTTTCTACTTCTAAAAAATTTTTTTAATTTTTTTTGTTTACACCGTTTGAAAGCCTAATCCTTTAGGATTAAATAGAGGTATTATTCATGGTGCTACGTATTATACGGGGTGAGCTGTGTTAACAAATATAAACCCCTTTTTGAGCCTTTTTTTGACCGTTTTTTTCTACTTTTCTTAATAACTCTTTATTGGCGGCACCTAGAAATTTCAAACTTTCAGCATTTTAAGAACTTTTTAAATCCTATTTTTCGACATAGTCTACAGTCTTCTACGTAGAGCAGTTTTTGCTCTACACCTTTTTTTAACTTTGACGCTTTATACCGGCATACCTATGACACCTACGGAAACCATTTTTTTTCTGAAATCACCGGACACTATCTGGCTATAATCCACTAAAAACCGTTTTTCCTCAAATGTTACCGTTGTTCCGCAATGCGCTGTTATTTAAGAAAAACCCCCAAAAATAAGCCGTTCCAATCAACCAGTCATACCGTCGACACCACGGGAGCCAACGCATGGTACAAAATAGTTGGCGGTCCAGCACCAAATTGACCCAATGTAAAGGCATACGGACGACGTCACTATCGAGTTGCACATGGTCAGATGACGTAAGCGCGGGGTTTTCGGGGTATTGTGGCGGCAAATTCGGCCCGTTTGCGCTACGAGTTAGAGTAGGAAAAGCGGTTTGAGAGAAGGATGGAGGATGTCTCGCAACAATTATAAACGCGTCGTGTTCATCTCGTGACGTCATGAGTTATTTTATTAATGAATATTATTAGTATTATGGGGACAATTTTACGCGGTTTCTTGATAAATTACTAGGATAAATAAAATGAATATAAATATTAAGAAATATATATTTGAAATATACAGAGGGTATTGATATTACGGAACATTTATGAGAATAATAATAGTATGGAAATAGAATTATACGGGGGGTTTTAAGGTTTTAAGGCATTTATAAGGAAAATATTACTTATAATTATATTAATCATATTATAAAGGGTGTTTTAAGGTTTAAGGACATTGACAAGAAAGATAATATTTATAATAATAGTAATAGCAGCATAAAGGTTAGGACAAGGTATAAATATCTGGAAAAAAAATAATAGTAATAATAGTTTTATTTTAGTTAGGGTTCTTTTAGTGGGGGTTGCTAAATTGGTAATAAATTTATATTAATAGTTTATCAATTTAGAAAAAAAAGACATTAATGCGGTGTCAAAAAAAGGTGTATTTTTATATTTTTTTTACTATATTATTGAGATCACGGCTTTCATAGCTTCAATTCAATAAGTTAATAAATTTTTTTATTCGTTTTTTTTTTCTTTAAATTTTTTTTATTTTATTATAATTGCCTTTTAAAATAAAAATTAAAAAAAAAAAACAAGAAACAAACCACTTTTTCCTATCCTAATACATTGCTTCTTATGGGACCTGATCTTCCTCTTTAGATTGTGACACTCGTATGAATCGTGGAAAAATTTGTCATAAAGCTTTTTTACTAGTTTTTGAATGGTCTTTAACCAGAAAAAAGAAATTTTGAATTCGGAGCATATTTTGAAAAAATGGTCATTTTGACCCGGATTTTGTTCGAAAATCGAAAAATGCAAAGAAATAGGTTTTCCGTTCATTTTAGAGTCAAATCGGTAATAATCTTTTTTAAAGGTACTCTAAAGTAGTACAGGATAGGAAAATAAAAAATTAAAATTTTGCCATAGGGCTCTTGATAATTCGATATTTATGTTTTACAGTTTTTTTCAATTTTCTCCGATTCTATATTAGCTAGAACCAATTCGTTTTGACAGGCGAATACCTCTTAATATACCCAAGAACTTTTATTTAATACAAAAAGTTATCAGAGTTATAGTTTATTTATAAAAAAATAAAAACCATTTTTTCGAAATTTTTCGTGGGTATACCCCTTTCGATTTTCGACCAAAAAAAAAATTATTTTTTTATTGGGCTTTTTTACTGGAAATTGTTAGTTTAGGGCTTACTTTAAAATTTGCCAATAATCGTTTTAGGAAAAAAAATTGTACGGTGGGAAAAAACCAGTTTTCTTTTGTTTTTCCCACATTTTTACTATAGTATCGCGGGTTCTGTAGCTTTGATTCAATTCGTTTATGGTTTCTTTTATTCCTTATTCTTCTCCTGTCAATTCTTTTTATATCCAGTTACTATTGGTTCTCAAAAATAAAACTGAAAAATCAAAAAAATCCACGAAAAAACCCGGTTTTCTTATCCCCAAACATGAATTCTTATGGGACCTAATCTTTCTATTTATATTGTGGCACTCGTATGGATCGTGGAAAAATTTGTCATTAAGCTTTTTTACTAGTTTTTGAATGGTCTTTAACCAGAAAAAAGAAATTTTGAATTCGGAGCATATTTTGAAAAAATGGTCATTTTGACCCGGATTTTGTTCGAAAATCGAAAAATGCAAAGAAATAGGTTTTCCGTTCATTTTAGAGTCAAATCGGTAATAATCTTTTTTAAAGGTACTCTAAAGTAGTACAGGATAGGAAAATAAAAAGTTAAAATTTTGCCATAGGGCTCTTGATAATTCGATATTTATGTTTTACAGTTTTTTTCAATTTTCTCCGATTCTATGATAGCTAGAACCGATTCGTTTTGACATACGGATATCTCGTAATATTCCCGAGAACTTTTGTTTGAAACAAAAAGTTCTCAGACTCACAGTTAATTCAGAAAAAAATAAAAATCATTTTTTCGAAATTTTTCGTGGGTATACCCCTTTCGATTTTCGACCAAAAAAAAAATTTTTTTTTATTGAGTTTTTTTACTGGAAATTGTTAGTTTACGGTTTACTTTAAAATTTGCCATTAATCATTTTAGGAAAAAAAAATTGTACGGTGGGAAAAAGGAAGTTTTCTTTTGTTTTTCCCACATTTTTACTTATATCTCGGCTTCTATAGCTTCGATTCAATTCGTTTATGGTTTCTTTTATTTCTTATTCTTCTCCTGTCAATTCTTTTAATACTTTATTACTATTGGCTCTCAAAAATAAAACTGAAAAATCAAAAAAATCCACGAAAAAACCCGGTTTTCTTATCCCCAAACATGAATTCTTATGGGACCTAATCTTTCTATTTATATTGTGGCACTCGTATGGATCGTGGAAAAATTTGTCATAAAGCTTTTTTACTAGTTTTTGAATGGTCTTTAACCAGAAAAACGAAATTTTAAATTCAGAGCATATTTTGAAAAAATGGTCATTTTGACCCCGGATTTTGTTCGAAAATCGAAAATTGCAAAGAAATAGGGTTTCTGTTCATTTTAGAGTCAAATTGGTAATAACCTTTTTTAAAGGTACTCTGAAGTAGTGCAGGATAGAAAAATAAAAAATTGATATTTTTCCATAGGGCTCTTGATAATTCGATATTTATGTTTTACAGTTTTTTGCAATTTTCTCCGATTCTATAATAGCTAGAACCGATTCGTTTTGACATACGGATACCTCGTAATATTCCCGAGAACTTTTGTTTGAAACAAAAAGTTCTCAGACTTACAGTTAATTCAGAAAAAAATAAAAATCATTTTTTCGAAATTTTTCGTGGGTATACCCCTTTCGATTTTCGACCAAAAAAAAAATTTTTTTTTTATTGAGTTTTTTTACTGGAAATTGTTAGTTTAGGGCTTACTTTAAAATTTGTCAATAATCATTTAAAAAAAAAAAAATTGTACCGTGGGAAAAAACCAGTTTTCTTTTGTTTTTCCCACATTTTTACTAATATCTCGGCTTCTATAGCTTCGATTCAATTCGTTAATAGTTTCTTTTATTACCGATTCTTTTCCTGTCAATTCCTTTTATATTTTATTACAATTGCTTTTCAAAATAAAAATGGAAAATAAAAAAAATCGACATAAAAACCTAGTTGTCTTATCCCAATACCCTAATAAATGGGACCCTCTTTTCCCTTTATCTTGTGGCACGTATAAATCGTGGAAAATTTACTTAATAAACTTTTCTACTAAGTTTTGCATGGCCTTTAAGGTAAAAAAAGAAGTTTTGAATTTTAAGCATAATTTAATAACGCAAATAAAATTATTTTGAATTCAGCGATTATCTGCATACTTTGGTGAATACGCCATAACTTTCATCAGTACGACAGTGAATTAATTGATGAGTTGATTCAGCATATCCACCCTAGATGTCGCTAAAGAATTAACATTAATATTTTTAGTATATTTTTTTTTATCTTGGATGGCCTTTTTAATAGAAAGGTTTACTTTACTTACACTCATGAGACCTAAACTTTTTTGCTCTTGGTTTAACCTGGCTTTTTAGGGCAGAGCCTATTCCCTTCACCAAAAATGTAGGAAATAGAGAAAATAATATTGTCATTTGCCAATAACGACCTTTATTCTCCTTAATGTTTTTAGGCTCTAATGCTACATAACATACAATCATAATTTTTAATGAAGATATTACGTGTGTGTCTATATTATGTGTTATGCTTTAATACATGTTGTCCTTATCTTAATAAAAAAAATTATATATGTACATATAATTTCTGCATATTCTATGTGAAGTATACAATTATTATTTAAATAATGTATAAAACTAATTAACTTAATAAGATTACAAAAATATTTATTACATGTCAAACCTGTATACAACTGAACTTTGTCATGATTATTTTTTATGTGCTCATATGAAAAACTTAATTTTAACTTCTACACTTTTTTCTTTCACATCCTCCAGTTTTTTGCGGCAAAATGAATTTTAGCTCTGCTGTTGGTGCAAAATTGAATTGAAATCATGACCCTTACTGGAATTTGACACCGGCTCACCTTCTACAAAATTGTTGACAGTGTTTCTGTTTGAAGTACCATGCTTCAAAGAAGTGGACGAACTTGTACTGGGTATAGATATGTTTGTACTAAGCAATTCTGTATTTACCTTGAAAAAAATCAAGCTTTGAAATAAATAAAAATAAGTTGGAAGTATATACTTACCTAGGTTTTTGACAATTTCTTTAATTTCTCCTTGGTTAACCTCTTTGCATGTGGAAAAGTAGTGAGGCCATTCATTGTATTTTTGTCAACAATTACATACCAATGCATGGACTGAAGGTTTTTTATCCATTTGCCTACAAGGAACAAAATTTATAAATTACCTCATTTAGGTATTAAAAAAAATGAAAGATTTAGTAAAAATACCTTAGTACCTATTCCTTGGCAAAGATATTCATTTTTCTTTTTCCAGGGGCTCTTTTGAAAATTTAAAGATATGACAGGTCCGTTTTTCGCTATGATGCTTTCAATCTGGTGCAAAACACATAACCTTTGTTGGTGTAGTCCACTAAAATAACAAAAACAAAATCAAATATAACAATCAAAACATTATGACATAACCTTAAAATGTATGTATTTTCATAAATTTCAGGATTATTCACTAAAAATTGGTAATTATGAAACTGAATTAAAAAAAAAAACTTGTATGTGTGTAATTGTGATACTTACATTTTATTTTCATATAGGAAAGTAAGAAAGATGCGGAGACTTAAAAATATCTTCCAACATTTGTTTGGATTTTGGGAACTTCCGTTGCCGGTGGCGTTTATGCTTGTGGGCCGGAAAGTGACATTGAAATGACAAGTGAAAGTCTCTTCGTCTTCTTCTTTTTTTCTTCGATTTTTATGGCTTAAGCCCGATAGCAACCAACGTGAGTCAGAATTATGCAAAAACATGTTAAGGTGGCTTTACATAAAGGAATTAAGCTGTTTACCTTCCAAACAATACCAAAGTTGTTAATTCGTTTTTTTAGGCATAATTAACAATTAAATTGTAAATAATGGCTAAGAGTTAAACGATACACTTTATAATATTAAAATTAATAATAGACAGAATTTTATAACTTTTATTGCTACAGAATAGATGTAACTATTTGGTAGTATAGTACTTTTTTCAATCGGACCAAAGCAAATTTTTTAAATTATTTCCAATGTTGATCTGGTTTACGATTTTATTACCGATTCATTTTAGAACCCTGACATAATTTTGATATATGCAGGTTTTGAGAATATTTTCTACTAAACTAAAATTAAAGAGCGGAGCGTATTGTAACACATCATGGTTCTCTGAAGCATGATACCCAGAAATAAGTTAGTAATATTTCAATGAAATTTATTTTTGATTATAATATATAATAAGACCTTTCCTTTTCTCTCTGTATTTACTATAGATTGACGAAAAACAAAGAAAAACACAAAGTCACGGTCTCACAACATGTAATTAAACGGGCTACACGTGTTTCGCTCTAGTTAGAGCATCATCAGTTACAGCATAAGTGTGTGGATGGCTTCTAAAGGCCTGATGATGCTCTAACTAGAGCGAAACACGTGTAGCCCGTTTAATTACATGTTGTGAGACCGTGACTTTGTGTTTCGTCAATTTTGTATGTTGGTCTCTTAGAGAATAATGGATGAGATTTTTGGATTTATTATAGATGTTAATGTTTTCCAAGTACTAAAAAAAGATAAAGTTGGGTAGAGCACCATGCCGAGGCTAAGGTTTGAACTCAGAGCCTTATGAGGATACGGCAGGTCTCTTCCCCACTGCGTGTTTAGGGCACTCCTTGGATAATTTTGGAGATTTTTTTTTTGTAGTACTGACAAAAATTTTTAAAATTTCTACTGGTCCCCACGGACTAAAGTAGACGCGAAGCGTCTACTTGTTACAATACGCTTCGCGTATTGTAAGAACGCACCGACAAAAATTGGCGGAGGTTCCGACTTTCGACACAAAAACGCTAATAACTTTTTTTCTATGGCGAATTTTTCTTTCGGGTTTTTACCGTTATATGTAGGAAGGATGAGAGTATATAACGGTGAAAAAAATTTTTCGCCACGCCCACCCCGAAGGGGTGGGCGTGGCAAAAAACGGTTTTTTGACGAAAAAAATTTGATTAAGTCGTTGTGGAAAACTGACCGGGCCGATTTTTCTGAAACTCATTGACGTTAAAGGCCTTTATATAAAGCAGCTCCTAAAGGGCGCTTTTTAAGATAAACCCTTTAGAAGTCGGATTTTTCTGTGAATGAATTTTGAACTTTTTGCGCGGTACCTCGCGGACTTAAACGGCCGTGGGGCCTAAACGGTAATGTTCCCGATAATGCGAATAAAACAGCCCTTTTCTACGTAAATGTAGCTTTCTTTTTGATCTTAACTATTTTTTTCCAAAAGAAACTCCTTCCGAGATAAACGAGCTCAAACTTAAAATTTTTTTTTTCGAAAAAAAAAAAAGTGAATTTTTCGAGAAATAAATTTTTTTCTACTTCTAAAAAATTTTTTTAATTTTTTTTGTTTACACCGTTTGAAAGCTTAATCCTTTAGGATTAAATAGAGGTATTATTCATGGTGCTACGTATTATACGGGGTGAGCTGTGTTAACAAATATAAACCCCTTTTTGAGCCTTTTTTTGACCGTTTTTTTCTACTTTTCTTAATAACTCTTTATTGGCGGCACCTAGAAATTTCAAACTTTCAGCATTTTAAGAACTTTTTAAATCCTATTTTTCGACATAGTCTACAGTCTTCTACGTAGAGCAGTTTTTGCTCTACACCTTTTTTTAACTTTGACGCTTTATACCGGCATACCTATGACACCTACGGAAACCATTTTTTTTCTGAAATCACCGGACACTATCTGGCTATAATCCACTAAAAACCGTTTTTCTTCAAATGTTACCGTTGTTCCGCAATGCGCTGTTATTTAAGAAAAACCCCCAAAAATAAGCCGTTCCAATCAACCAGTCATACCGTCGACACCACGGGAGCCAACGCATGGTACAAAATAGTTGGCGGTCCAGCACCAAATTGACCCAATGTAAAGGCATACGGACGACGTCACTATCGAGTTGCACATGGTCAGATGACGTAAGCGCGGGGTTTTCGGGGTATTGTGGCGGCAAATTCGGCCCGTTTGCGCTACGAGTTAGAGTAGGAAAAGCGGTTTGAGAGAAGGATGGAGGATGTCTCGCAACAATTATAAACGCGTCGTGTTCATCTCGTGACGTCATGAGTTATTTTATTAATGAATATTATTAGTATTATGGGGACAATTTTACGCGGTTTCTTGATAAATTACTAGGATAAATAAAATGAATATAAATATTAAGAAATATATATTTGAAATATACAGAGGGTATTGATATTACGGAACATTTATGAGAATAATAATAGTATGGAAATAGAATTATACGGGGGGTTTTAAGGTTTTAAGGCATTTATAAGGAAAATATTACTTATAATTATATTAATCATATTATAAAGGGTGTTTTAAGGTTTAAGGACATTGACAAGAAAGATAATATTTATAATAATAGTAATAGCAGCATAAAGGTTAGGACAAGGTATAAATATCTGGAAAAAAAATAATAGTAATAATAGTTTTATTTTAGTTAGGGTTCTTTTAGTGGGGGTTGCTAAATTGGTAATAAATTTATATTAATAGTTTATCAATTTAGAAAAAAAAGACATTAATGCGGTGTCAAAAAAAGGTGTATTTTTATATTTTTTTTACTATATTATTGAGATCACGGCTTTCATAGCTTCAATTCAATAAGTTAATAAATTTTTTTATTCGTTTTTTTTTTCTTTAAATTTTTTTTATTTTATTATAATTGCCTTTTAAAATAAAAATTAAAAAAAAAAACAAGAAACAAACCACTTTTTCCTATCCTAATACATTGCTTCTTATGGGACCTGATCTTCCTCTTTAGATTGTGACACTCGTATGAATCGTGGAAAAATTTGTCATAAAGCTTTTTTACTAGTTTTTGAATGGTCTTTAACCAGAAAAAAGAAATTTTGAATTCGGAGCATATTTTGAAAAAATGGTCATTTTGACCCGGATTTTGTTCGAAAATCGAAAAATGCAAAGAAATAGGTTTTCCGTTCATTTTAGAGTCAAATCGGTAATAATCTTTTTTAAAGGTACTCTAAAGTAGTACAGGATAGGAAAATAAAAAATTAAAATTTTGCCATAGGGCTCTTGATAATTCGATATTTATGTTTTACAGTTTTTTTCAATTTTCTCCGATTCTATATTAGCTAGAACCAATTCGTTTTGACAGGCGAATACCTCTTAATATACCCAAGAACTTTTATTTAATACAAAAAGTTATCAGAGTTATAGTTTATTTATAAAAAAATAAAAACCATTTTTTCGAAATTTTTCGTAGGTATACCCCTTTCGATTTTCGACCAAAAAAAAAAATATTTTTTTATTGGGCTTTTTTACTGGAAATTGTTAGTTTAGGGCTTACTTTAAAATTTGCCAATAATCGTTTTAGGAAAAAAAATTGTACGGTGGGAAAAAACCAGTTTTCTTTTGTTTTTCCCACATTTTTACTATAGTATCGCGGGTTCTGTAGCTTTGATTCAATTCGTTTATGGTTTCTTTTATTCCTTATTCTTCTCCTGTCAATTCTTTTTATATCCAGTTACTATTGGTTCTCAAAAATAAAACTGAAAAATCAAAAAAATCCACGAAAAAACCCGGTTTTCTTATCCCCAAACATGAATTCTTATGGGACCTAATCTTTCTATTTATATTGTGGCACTCGTATGGATCGTGGAAAAATTTGTCATTAAGCTTTTTTACTAGTTTTTGAATGGTCTTTAACCAGAAAAAAGAAATTTTGAATTCGGAGCATATTTTGAAAAAATGGTCATTTTGACCCGGATTTTGTTCGAAAATCGAAAAATGCAAAGAAATAGGTTTTCCGTTCATTTTAGAGTCAAATCGGTAATAATCTTTTTTAAAGGTACTCTAAAGTAGTACAGGATAGGAAAATAAAAAGTTAAAATTTTGCCATAGGGCTCTTGATAATTCGATATTTATGTTTTACAGTTTTTTTCAATTTTCTCCGATTCTATGATAGCTAGAACCGATTCGTTTTGACATACGGATATCTCGTAATATTCCCGAGAACTTTTGTTTGAAACAAAAAGTTCTCAGACTCACAGTTAATTCAGAAAAAAATAAAAATCATTTTTTCGAAATTTTTCGTGGGTATACCCCTTTCGATTTTCGACCAAAAAAAAAATTTTTTTTTATTGAGTTTTTTTACTGGAAATTGTTAGTTTACGGTTTACTTTAAAATTTGCCATTAATCATTTTAGGAAAAAAAAATTGTACGGTGGGAAAAAGGAAGTTTTCTTTTGTTTTTCCCACATTTTTACTTATATCTCGGCTTCTATAGCTTCGATTCAATTCGTTTATGGTTTCTTTTATTTCTTATTCTTCTCCTGTCAATTCTTTTAATACTTTATTACTATTGGCTCTCAAAAATAAAACTGAAAAATCAAAAAAATCCACGAAAAAACCCGGTTTTCTTATCCCCAAACATGAATTCTTATGGGACCTAATCTTTCTATTTATATTGTGGCACTCGTATGGATCGTGGAAAAATTTGTCATAAAGCTTTTTTACTAGTTTTTGAATGGTCTTTAACCAGAAAAAAGAAATTTTAAATTCAGAGCATATTTTGAAAAAACGGTCATTTTGACCCCGGATTTTGTTCGAAAATCGAAAATTGCAAAGAAATAGGGTTTCTGTTCATTTTAGAGTCAAATTGATAATAACCTTTTTTAAAGGTACTCTGAAGTAGTGCAGGATAAAAAAATAAAAAATTGATATTTTTCCATAGGGCTCTTGATAATTCGATATTTATGTTTTACAGTTTTTTGCAATTTTCTCCGATTCTATAATAGCTAGAACCGATTCGTTTTGACATACGGATACCTCGTAATATTCCCGAGAACTTTTGTTTGAAACAAAAAGTTCTCAGACTGACAGTTAATTCAGAAAAAAATAAAAATCATTTTTTCGAAATTTTTCGTGGGTCCTTTCGATTTTCGACCAAAAAAAAAATTTTTTTTTATTGAGTTTTTTTACTGGAAATTGTTAGTTTAGGGCTTACTTTAAAATTTGTCAATAATCATTTAAAAAAAAAAAAATTGTACCGTGGGAAAAAACCAGTTTTCTTTTGTTTTTCCCACATTTTTACTAATATCTCGGCTTCTATAGCTTCGATTCAATTCGTTAATAGTTTCTTTTATTACCGATTCTTTTCCTGTTAATTCTTTTTATATTTTATTACAATTGCTTTTCAAAATAAAAATGGAAAATAAAAAAAATCGACATAAAAACCTAGTTGTCTTATCCCAATACCCTAATAAATGGGACCCTCTTTTCCCTTTATCTTGTGGCACGTATAAATCGTGGAAAATTTACTTAATAAACTTTTCTACTAAGTTTTGCATGGCCTTTAAGGTAAAAAAAGAAGTTTTGAATTTTAAGCATAATTTGAAAACGCAAATAAAATTATTTTGAAATCAGCGATTATCTGCATACTTTGGTGAATACGCCATAACTTTCATCAGTACGACAGTGAATTAATTGATGAGTTGATTCAGCATATCCACCCTAGATGTCGCGAAAGAATTAACATTAATATTTTTAGTATATTTTTTTTTATCTTGGATGGCCTTTTTAATAGAAAGGTTTACTTTACTTACACTCATGAGACCTAAACTTTTTTGCTCTTGGTTTAACCTGGCTTTTTAGGGCAGAGCCTATTCCCTTCACCAAAAATGTAGGAAATAGAGAAAATAATATTGTCATTTGCCAATAACGACCTTTATTCTCCTTAATGTTTTTAGGCTCTAATGCTACATAACATACAATCATAATTTTTAATGAAGATATTACGTGTGTGTTTATATTATGTGTTATGCTTTAATACATGTTGTCCTTATCTTAATAAAAAAATTTATATATGTACATATAATTTCTGCATATTCTATGTGAAGTATACAATTATTATTTAAATAATATATAAAACTAATTAACTTAATAAGATTACAAAAATATTTATTACATGTCAAACCTGTATACAACTGAACTTTGTCATGATTATTTTTTATGTGCTCATATGAAAAACTTAATTTTAACTTCTGCACTTTTTTCTTTCACATCCTCCAGTTTTTTGCGGCAAAATGAATTTTAGCTCTGCTGTTGGTGCAAAATTGAAATCATGTCCCTTACTGGAATTTGACACCGGCTCACCTTCTACAAAATTGTTGACAGTGTTTCTGTTTGAAGTACCATGCTTCAAAGAAGTGGACGAACTTGTACTGGGTATAGATATGTTTGTACTAAGCAATTCTGTATTTACCTTGAAAAAAATCAAGCTTTGAAATAAATAAAAATAAGTTGGAAGTATATACTTACCTAGGTTTTTGACAATTTCTTTAATTTCTCCTTGGTTAACCTCTTTGCATGTGGAAAAGTAGTGAGGCCATTCATTGTATTTTTGTCAACAATTACATACCAATGCATGGACTGAAGGTTTTTTATCCATTTGCCTACAAGGAACAAAATTTATAAATTACCTCATTTAGGTATTAAAAAAAATGAAAGATTTAGTAAAAATACCTTAGTACCTATTCCTTGGCAAAGATATTCATTTTTCTTTTTCCAGGGGCTCTTTTGAAAATTTAAAGATATGACAGGTCCGTTTTTCGCTATGATGCTTTCAATCTGGTGCAAAACACATAACCTTTGTTGGTGTAGTCCACTAAAATAACAAAAACAAAATCAAATATAACAATCAAAACATTATGACATAACCTTAAAATGTATGTATTTTCATAAATTTCAGGATTATTCACTAAAAATTGGTAATTATGAAACTGAATTAAAAAAAAAAACTTGTATGTGTGTAATTGTGATACTTACATTTTATTTTCATATAGGAAAGTAAGAAAGATGCGGAGACTTAAAAATATCTTCCAACATTTGTTTGGATTTTGGGAACTTCCGTTGCCGGTGGCGTTTATGCTTGTGGGCCGGAAAGTGACATTGAAATGACAAGTGAAAGTCTCTTCGTCTTCTTCTTTTTTTCTTCGATTTTTATGGCTTAAGCCCGATAGCAACCAACGTGAGTCAGAATTATGCAAAAACATGTTAAGGTGGCTTTACATAAAGGAATTAAGCTGTTTACCTTCCAAACAATACCAAAGTTGTTAATTCGTTTTTTTAGGCATAATTAACAATTAAATTATAAATAATGGCTAAGAGTTAAACGATACACTTTATAATATTAAAATTAATAATAGACAGAATTTTATAACTTTTATTGCTACAGAATAGATGTAACTATTTGGTAGTATAGTACTTTTTTCAATCGGACCAAAGCAAATTTTTTAAATTATTTCCAATGTTGATCTGGTTTACGATTTTATTACCGATTCATTTTAGAACCCTGACATAATTTTGATATATGTAGGTTTTGAGAATATTTTCTACTAAACTAAAATTAAAGAGCGGAGCGTATTGTAACACATCATGGTTCTCTGAAGCATGATACCCAGAAATAAGTTAGTAATATTTCAATGAAATTTATTTTTGATTATAATATATAATAAGACCTTTCCTTTTCTCTCTGTATTTACTATAGATTGACGAAAAACAAAGAAAAACACAAAGTCACGGTCTCACAACATGTAATTAAACGGGCTACACGTGTTTCGCTCTAGTTAGAGCATCATCAGTTACAGCATAAGTGTGTGGATGGCTTCTAAAGGCCTGATGATGCTCTAACTAGAGCGAAACACGTGTAGCCCGTTTAATTACATGTTGTGAGACCGTGACTTTGTGTTTCGTCAATTTTGTATGTTGGTCTCTTACAGAATAATGGATGAGATTTTTGGATTTATTATAGATGTTAATGTTTTCCAAGTACTAAAAAAAGAAAAAGTTGGGTAGAGCACCATGCCGAGGCTAAGGTTTGAACTCAGAGCCTTATGAGGATACGGCAGGTCTCTTCCCCACTGCGTGTTTAGGGCACTCCTTGGATAATTTTGGAGATTTTTTTTTTGTAGTACTGACAAAAATTTTTAAAATTTCTACTGGTCCCCACGGACTAAAGTAGACGCGAAGCGTCTACTTGTTACAATACGCTTCGCGTATTGTAAGAACGCACCGACAAAAATTGGCGGAGGTTCCGACTTTCGACACAAAAACGCTAATAACTTTTTTTCTATGGCGAATTTTTCTTTCGGGTTTTTACCGTTATATGTAGGAAGGATGAGAGTATATAACGGTGAAAAAAATTTTTCGCCACGCCCACCCCGAAGGGGTGGGCGTGGCAAAAAACGGTTTTTTGACGAAAAAAATTTGATTAAGTCGTTGTGGAAAACTGACCGGGCCGATTTTTCTGAAACTCATTGACGTTAAAGGCCTTTATATAAAGCAGCTCCTAAAGGGCGCTTTTTAAGATAAACCCTTTAGAAGTCGGATTTTTCTGTGAATGAATTTTGAACTTTTTGCGCGGTACCTCGCGGACTTAAACGGCCGTGGGGCCTAAACGGTAATGTTCCCGATAATGCGAATAAAACAGCCCTTTTCTACGTAAATGTAGCTTTCTTTTTGATCTTAACTATTTTTTTCCAAAAGAAACTCCTTCCGAGATAAACGAGCTCAAACTTAAAATTTTTTTTTTCGAAAAAAAAAAAAGTGAATTTTTCGAGAAATAAATTTTTTTCTACTTCTAAAAAATTTTTTTAATTTTTTTTGTTTACACCGTTTGAAAGCTTAATCCTTTAGGATTAAATAGAGGTATTATTCATGGTGCTACGTATTATACGGGGTGAGCTGTGTTAACAAATATAAACCCCTTTTTGAGCCTTTTTTTGACCGTTTTTTTCTACTTTTCTTAATAACTCTTTATTGGCGGCACCTAGAAATTTCAAACTTTCAGCATTTTAAGAACTTTTTAAATCCTATTTTTCGACATAGTCTACAGTCTTCTACGTAGAGCAGTTTTTGCTCTACACCTTTTTTTAACTTTGACGCTTTATACCGGCATACCTATGACACCTACGGAAACCATTTTTTTTCTGAAATCACCGGACACTATCTGGCTATAATCCACTAAAAACCGTTTTTCTTCAAATGTTACCGTTGTTCCGCAATGCGCTGTTATTTAAGAAAAACCCCCAAAAATAAGCCGTTCCAATCAACCAGTCATACCGTCGACACCACGGGAGCCAACGCATGGTACAAAATAGTTGGCGGTCCAGCACCAAATTGACCCAATGTAAAGGCATACGGACGACGTCACTATCGAGTTGCACATGGTCAGATGACGTAAGCGCGGGGTTTTCGGGGTATTGTGGCGGCAAATTCGGCCCGTTTGCGCTACGAGTTAGAGTAGGAAAAGCGGTTTGAGAGAAGGATGGAGGATGTCTCGCAACAATTATAAACGCGTCGTGTTCATCTCGTGACGTCATGAGTTATTTTATTAATGAATATTATTAGTATTATGGGGACAATTTTACGCGGTTTCTTGATAAATTACTAGGATAAATAAAATGAATATAAATATTAAGAAATATATATTTGAAATATACAGAGGGTATTGATATTACGGAACATTTATGAGAATAATAATAGTATGGAAATAGAATTATACGGGGGGTTTTAAGGTTTTAAGGCATTTATAAGGAAAATATTACTTATAATTATATTAATCATATTATAAAGGGTGTTTTAAGGTTTAAGGACATTGACAAGAAAGATAATATTTATAATAATAGTAATAGCAGCATAAAGGTTAGGACAAGGTATAAATATCTGGAAAAAAAATAATAGTAATAATAGTTTTATTTTAGTTAGGGTTCTTTTAGTGGGGGTTGCTAAATTGGTAATAAATTTATATTAATAGTTTATCAATTTAGAAAAAAAAGACATTAATGCGGTGTCAAAAAAAGGTGTATTTTTATATTTTTTTTACTATATTATTGAGATCACGGCTTTCATAGCTTCAATTCAATAAGTTAATAAATTTTTTTATTCGTTTTTTTTTTCTTTAAATTTTTTTTATTTTATTATAATTGCCTTTTAAAATAAAAATTAAAAAAAAAAACAAGAAACAAACCACTTTTTCCTATCCTAATACATTGCTTCTTATGGGACCTGATCTTCCTCTTTAGATTGTGACACTCGTATGAATCGTGGAAAAATTTGTCATAAAGCTTTTTTACTAGTTTTTGAATGGTCTTTAACCAGAAAAAAGAAATTTTGAATTCGGAGCATATTTTGAAAAAATGGTCATTTTGACCCGGATTTTGTTCGAAAATCGAAAAATGCAAAGAAATAGGTTTTCCGTTCATTTTAGAGTCAAATCGGTAATAATCTTTTTTAAAGGTACTCTAAAGTAGTACAGGATAGGAAAATAAAAAATTAAAATTTTGCCATAGGGCTCTTGATAATTCGATATTTATGTTTTACAGTTTTTTTCAATTTTCTCCGATTCTATATTAGCTAGAACCAATTCGTTTTGACAGGCGAATACCTCTTAATATACCCAAGAACTTTTATTTAATACAAAAAGTTATCAGAGTTATAGTTTATTTATAAAAAAATAAAAACCATTTTTTCGAAATTTTTCGTAGGTATACCCCTTTCGATTTTCGACCAAAAAAAAAAATATTTTTTTATTGGGCTTTTTTACTGGAAATTGTTAGTTTAGGGCTTACTTTAAAATTTGCCAATAATCGTTTTAGGAAAAAAAATTGTACGGTGGGAAAAAACCAGTTTTCTTTTGTTTTTCCCACATTTTTACTATAGTATCGCGGGTTCTGTAGCTTTGATTCAATTCGTTTATGGTTTCTTTTATTCCTTATTCTTCTCCTGTCAATTCTTTTTATATCCAGTTACTATTGGTTCTCAAAAATAAAACTGAAAAATCAAAAAAATCCACGAAAAAACCCGGTTTTCTTATCCCCAAACATGAATTCTTATGGGACCTAATCTTTCTATTTATATTGTGGCACTCGTATGGATCGTGGAAAAATTTGTCATTAAGCTTTTTTACTAGTTTTTGAATGGTCTTTAACCAGAAAAAAGAAATTTTGAATTCGGAGCATATTTTGAAAAAATGGTCATTTTGACCCGGATTTTGTTCGAAAATCGAAAAATGCAAAGAAATAGGTTTTCCGTTCATTTTAGAGTCAAATCGGTAATAATCTTTTTTAAAGGTACTCTAAAGTAGTACAGGATAGGAAAATAAAAAGTTAAAATTTTGCCATAGGGCTCTTGATAATTCGATATTTATGTTTTACAGTTTTTTTCAATTTTCTCCGATTCTATGATAGCTAGAACCGATTCGTTTTGACATACGGATATCTCGTAATATTCCCGAGAACTTTTGTTTGAAACAAAAAGTTCTCAGACTCACAGTTAATTCAGAAAAAAATAAAAATCATTTTTTCGAAATTTTTCGTGGGTATACCCCTTTCGATTTTCGACCAAAAAAAAAATTTTTTTTTATTGAGTTTTTTTACTGGAAATTGTTAGTTTACGGTTTACTTTAAAATTTGCCATTAATCATTTTAGGAAAAAAAAATTGTACGGTGGGAAAAAGGAAGTTTTCTTTTGTTTTTCCCACATTTTTACTTATATCTCGGCTTCTATAGCTTCGATTCAATTCGTTTATGGTTTCTTTTATTTCTTATTCTTCTCCTGTCAATTCTTTTAATACTTTATTACTATTGGCTCTCAAAAATAAAACTGAAAAATCAAAAAAATCCACGAAAAAACCCGGTTTTCTTATCCCCAAACATGAATTCTTATGGGACCTAATCTTTCTATTTATATTGTGGCACTCGTATGGATCGTGGAAAAATTTGTCATAAAGCTTTTTTACTAGTTTTTGAATGGTCTTTAACCAGAAAAAAGAAATTTTAAATTCAGAGCATATTTTGAAAAAACGGTCATTTTGACCCCGGATTTTGTTCGAAAATCGAAAATTGCAAAGAAATAGGGTTTCTGTTCATTTTAGAGTCAAATTGATAATAACCTTTTTTAAAGGTACTCTGAAGTAGTGCAGGATAAAAAAATAAAAAATTGATATTTTTCCATAGGGCTCTTGATAATTCGATATTTATGTTTTACAGTTTTTTGCAATTTTCTCCGATTCTATAATAGCTAGAACCGATTCGTTTTGACATACGGATACCTCGTAATATTCCCGAGAACTTTTGTTTGAAACAAAAAGTTCTCAGACTGACAGTTAATTCAGAAAAAAATAAAAATCATTTTTTCGAAATTTTTCGTGGGTCCTTTCGATTTTCGACCAAAAAAAAAATTTTTTTTTATTGAGTTTTTTTACTGGAAATTGTTAGTTTAGGGCTTACTTTAAAATTTGTCAATAATCATTTAAAAAAAAAAAAATTGTACCGTGGGAAAAAACCAGTTTTCTTTTGTTTTTCCCACATTTTTACTAATATCTCGGCTTCTATAGCTTCGATTCAATTCGTTAATAGTTTCTTTTATTACCGATTCTTTTCCTGTTAATTCTTTTTATATTTTATTACAATTGCTTTTCAAAATAAAAATGGAAAATAAAAAAAATCGACATAAAAACCTAGTTGTCTTATCCCAATACCCTAATAAATGGGACCCTCTTTTCCCTTTATCTTGTGGCACGTATAAATCGTGGAAAATTTACTTAATAAACTTTTCTACTAAGTTTTGCATGGCCTTTAAGGTAAAAAAAGAAGTTTTGAATTTTAAGCATAATTTGAAAACGCAAATAAAATTATTTTGAAATCAGCGATTATCTGCATACTTTGGTGAATACGCCATAACTTTCATCAGTACGACAGTGAATTAATTGATGAGTTGATTCAGCATATCCACCCTAGATGTCGCGAAAGAATTAACATTAATATTTTTAGTATATTTTTTTTTATCTTGGATGGCCTTTTTAATAGAAAGGTTTACTTTACTTACACTCATGAGACCTAAACTTTTTTGCTCTTGGTTTAACCTGGCTTTTTAGGGCAGAGCCTATTCCCTTCACCAAAAATGTAGGAAATAGAGAAAATAATATTGTCATTTGCCAATAACGACCTTTATTCTCCTTAATGTTTTTAGGCTCTAATGCTACATAACATACAATCATAATTTTTAATGAAGATATTACGTGTGTGTTTATATTATGTGTTATGCTTTAATACATGTTGTCCTTATCTTAATAAAAAAATTTATATATGTACATATAATTTCTGCATATTCTATGTGAAGTATACAATTATTATTTAAATAATATATAAAACTAATTAACTTAATAAGATTACAAAAATATTTATTACATGTCAAACCTGTATACAACTGAACTTTGTCATGATTATTTTTTATGTGCTCATATGAAAAACTTAATTTTAACTTCTGCACTTTTTTCTTTCACATCCTCCAGTTTTTTGCGGCAAAATGAATTTTAGCTCTGCTGTTGGTGCAAAATTGAAATCATGTCCCTTACTGGAATTTGACACCGGCTCACCTTCTACAAAATTGTTGACAGTGTTTCTGTTTGAAGTACCATGCTTCAAAGAAGTGGACGAACTTGTACTGGGTATAGATATGTTTGTACTAAGCAATTCTGTATTTACCTTGAAAAAAATCAAGCTTTGAAATAAATAAAAATAAGTTGGAAGTATATACTTACCTAGGTTTTTGACAATTTCTTTAATTTCTCCTTGGTTAACCTCTTTGCATGTGGAAAAGTAGTGAGGCCATTCATTGTATTTTTGTCAACAATTACATACCAATGCATGGACTGAAGGTTTTTTATCCATTTGCCTACAAGGAACAAAATTTATAAATTACCTCATTTAGGTATTAAAAAAAATGAAAGATTTAGTAAAAATACCTTAGTACCTATTCCTTGGCAAAGATATTCATTTTTCTTTTTCCAGGGGCTCTTTTGAAAATTTAAAGATATGACAGGTCCGTTTTTCGCTATGATGCTTTCAATCTGGTGCAAAACACATAACCTTTGTTGGTGTAGTCCACTAAAATAACAAAAACAAAATCAAATATAACAATCAAAACATTATGACATAACCTTAAAATGTATGTATTTTCATAAATTTCAGGATTATTCACTAAAAATTGGTAATTATGAAACTGAATTAAAAAAAAAAACTTGTATGTGTGTAATTGTGATACTTACATTTTATTTTCATATAGGAAAGTAAGAAAGATGCGGAGACTTAAAAATATCTTCCAACATTTGTTTGGATTTTGGGAACTTCCGTTGCCGGTGGCGTTTATGCTTGTGGGCCGGAAAGTGACATTGAAATGACAAGTGAAAGTCTCTTCGTCTTCTTCTTTTTTTCTTCGATTTTTATGGCTTAAGCCCGATAGCAACCAACGTGAGTCAGAATTATGCAAAAACATGTTAAGGTGGCTTTACATAAAGGAATTAAGCTGTTTACCTTCCAAACAATACCAAAGTTGTTAATTCGTTTTTTTAGGCATAATTAACAATTAAATTATAAATAATGGCTAAGAGTTAAACGATACACTTTATAATATTAAAATTAATAATAGACAGAATTTTATAACTTTTATTGCTACAGAATAGATGTAACTATTTGGTAGTATAGTACTTTTTTCAATCGGACCAAAGCAAATTTTTTAAATTATTTCCAATGTTGATCTGGTTTACGATTTTATTACCGATTCATTTTAGAACCCTGACATAATTTTGATATATGTAGGTTTTGAGAATATTTTCTACTAAACTAAAATTAAAGAGCGGAGCGTATTGTAACACATCATGGTTCTCTGAAGCATGATACCCAGAAATAAGTTAGTAATATTTCAATGAAATTTATTTTTGATTATAATATATAATAAGACCTTTCCTTTTCTCTCTGTATTTACTATAGATTGACGAAAAACAAAGAAAAACACAAAGTCACGGTCTCACAACATGTAATTAAACGGGCTACACGTGTTTCGCTCTAGTTAGAGCATCATCAGTTACAGCATAAGTGTGTGGATGGCTTCTAAAGGCCTGATGATGCTCTAACTAGAGCGAAACACGTGTAGCCCGTTTAATTACATGTTGTGAGACCGTGACTTTGTGTTTCGTCAATTTTGTATGTTGGTCTCTTACAGAATAATGGATGAGATTTTTGGATTTATTATAGATGTTAATGTTTTCCAAGTACTAAAAAAAGAAAAAGTTGGGTAGAGCACCATGCCGAGGCTAAGGTTTGAACTCAGAGCCTTATGAGGATACGGCAGGTCTCTTCCCCACTGCGTGTTTAGGGCACTCCTTGGATAATTTTGGAGATTTTTTTTTTGTAGTACTGACAAAAATTTTTAAAATTTCTACTGGTCCCCACGGACTAAAGTAGACGCGAAGCGTCTACTTGTTACAATACGCTTCGCGTATTGTAAGAACGCATCCAGCTAAATTGAAGGATTTTCGGACCCTGCGTCACATAAACGCTAATAACTTTGGTTCTATCCCGAATTTTTTTTTCCGATTTTTACCGTTATATGTAGGAAGGATGAGAGTATATAACGGTGGAAAAATTTTTTCGCCACGCCCACCCCGAAGGGGTGGGCGTGGCAAAAAACGGTTTTTTGACGAAAAAAATTTGATTAAGTCGTTGTGGAAAACTGACCGGGCCGATTTTTCTGAAACTCATTGACGTTAAAGGCCTTTATATAAAGCAGCTCCTAAAGGGCGCTTTTTAAGATAAACCCTTTAGAAGTCGGATTTTTCTGTGAATGAATTTTGAACTTTTTGCGCGGTACCTCGCGGACTTAAACGGCCGTGGGGCCTAAACGGTAATGTTCCCGGTAATGCGGAATAAAACAGCCCTTTTCTACGTAAATGTAGCTTTCTTTTTTATCTTAACTATTTTTTTCCAAAAGAAACTTCTTCCGAGATAAACGAGCTCAAACTTAAAATTTTTTTTTTCGAAAAAAAAAAAAGTGAATTTTTCGAGAAATAAATTTTTTTCTACTTCTAAAAAATTTTTTTAATTTTTTTTGTTTACACCGTTTGAAAGCCTAATCCTTTAGGATTAAATAGAGGTATTATTCATGGTGCTACGTATTATACGGGGTGAGCTGTGTTAACAAATATAAACCCCTTTTTGAGCCTTTTTTTGACCGTTTTTTTCTACTTTTCTTAATAACTCTTTATTGGCGGCACCTAGAAATTTCAAACTTTCAGCATTTTAAGAACTTTTTAAATCCTATTTTTCGACATAGTCTACAGTCTTCTACGTAGAGCAGTTTTTGCTCTACACCTTTTTTTAACTTTGACGCTTTATACCGGCATACCTATGACACCTACGGAAACCATTTTTTTTCTGAAACCACCGGACACTATCTGGCTATAATCCACAAAAAACCGTTTTTCTTCAAATATTACCATTTTCCGGAGGCCCGCTGTTATTTAAGAAAAACCCCCAAAAATAAGCCGTTCCAATCAACCAGTCATACCCTCGAGACACAGGGAGCCAGCTCATGGTACAATAACGTTGGCGGTCCAGCACCAAATTGACCCAATGTAAAGGCATACGGACGACGTCACTATCGAGTCGCACATGGTCAGATGACGTAAGCGCGGGGTTTTCGGGGTATTGTGGCGGCAAATTCGGCCCGTTTGCGCTACGAGTTAGAGTAGGAAAAGCGGTTTGAGAGAAGGATGGAGGATGTCTCGCAACAATTATAAACGCGTCGTGTTCATCTCGTGACGTCATGAGTTATTTTATTAATGAATATTATTAGTATTATGGGGACAATTTTACGCGGTTTCTTGATAAATTACTAGGATAAATAAAATGAATATAAATATTAAGAAATATATATTTGAAATATACAGAGGGTATTGATATTACGGAACATTTATGAGGATAATAATAGTATGGAAATAGAATTATACGGGGGGTTTTAAGGTTTTAAGGCATTTATAAGGAAAATATTACTTATAATTATATTAATCATATTATAAAGGGTGTTTTAAGGTTTAAGGACATTGACAAGAAAGATAATATTTATAATAATAGTAATAGCAGCATAAAGGTTAGGACAAGGTATAAATATCTGGAAAAAAAATAATAGTAATAATAGTTTTATTTTAGTTAGGGTTCTTTTAGTGGGGGTTGCTAAATTGGTAATAAATTTATATTAATAGTTTATCAATTTCGAAAAAAAAGACATTGATGCGGTGTCAAAAAAAGGTGTATTTTTATATTTTTTTTACTATATTATTGAGATCACGGCTTTCATAGCTTCAATTCAATAAGTTGATAAATTTTTTTATTCGTTTTTTTTTCTTTAAATTTTTTTTATTTTATTATAATTGCCTTTTAAAATAAAAATTAAAAAAAAAAAAAACAAGAAACAAACCACTTTTTCCTATCCTAAAACATTGCTTCTTATGGGACCTGATCTTCCTCTTTAGATTGTGACACTCGTATGAATCGTGGAAAAATTTGTCATAAAGCTTTTTTACTAGTTTTTGAATGGTCTTTAACCAGAAAAAAGAAATTTTGAATTCGGAGCATATTTTGAAAAAATGGTCATTTTGACCCGGATTTTGTTCGAAAATCGAAAAATGCAAAGAAATAGGTTTTCCGTTCATTTTAGAGTCAAATCGGTAATAATCTTTTTTAAAGGTACTCTAAAGTAGTACAGGATAGGAAAATAAAAAATTAAAATTTTGCCATAGGGCTCTTGATAATTCGATATTTATGTTTTACAGTTTTTTTCAATTTTCTCCGATTCTATAATAGCTAGAACCAATTCGTTTTGACAGGCGAATACCTCTTAATATACCCAAGAACTTTTATTTAATACAAAAAGTTATCAGAGTTATAGTTTATTTATAAAAAAATAAAAACCATTTTTTCGAAATTTTTCGTGGGTATACCCCTTTCGATTTTCGACCAAAAAAAAAATTATTTTTTTATTGGGCTTTTTTACTGGAAATTGTTAGTTTAGGGCTTACTTTAAAATTTGCCAATAATCGTTTTAGGAAAAAAAATTGTACGGTGGGAAAAAACCAGTTTTCTTTTGTTTTTCCCACATTTTTACTATAGTATCGCGGGTTCTGTAGCTTTGATTCAATTCGTTTATGGTTTCTTTTATTCCTTATTCTTCTCCTGTCAATTCTTTTTATATCCAGTTACTATTGGTTCTCAAAAATAAAACTGAAAAATCAAAAAAATCCACGAAAAAACCCGGTTTTCTTATCCCCAAACATGAATTCTTATGGGACCTAATCTTTCTATTTATATTGTGGCACTCGTATGGATCGTGGAAAAATTTGTCATGAAGCTTTTTTACTAGTTTTTGAATGGTCTTTAACCAGAAAAAAGAAATTTTGAATTCGGAGCATGTTTTGAAAAAATGGTCATTTTGACCCGGATTTTGTTCGAAAATCGAAAAATGCAAAGAAATAGGTTTTCCGTTCATTTTAGAGTCAAATCGGTAATAATCTTTTTTAAAGGTACTCTAAAGTAGTACAGGATAGGAAAATAAAAAATTAAAATTTTGCCATAGGGCTCTTGATAATTCGATATTTATGTTTTACAGTTTTTTTCAATTTTCTCCGATTCTATGATAGCTAGAACCGATTCGTTTTGACATACGGATATCTCGTAATATTCCCAAGAACTTTTGTTTGAAACAAAAAGTTCTCAGACTCACAGTTAATTCAGAAAAAAATAAAAATCATTTTTTCGAAATTTTTCGTGGGTATACCCCTTTCGATTTTCGACCAAAAAAAAAATTTTTTTTTTATTAAGTTTTTTTACTGGAAATTGTTAGTTTACGGTTTACTTTAAAATTTGCCATTAATCATTTTAGGAAAAAAAAATTGTACGGTGGGAAAAAGGAAGTTTTCTTTTGTTTTTCCCACATTTTTACTTATATCTCGGCTTCTATAGCTTCGATTCAATTCGTTTATGGTTTCTTTTATTTCTTATTCTTCTCCTGTCAATTCTTTTAATACTTTATTACTATTGGCTCTCAAAAATAAAACTGAAAAATCAAAAAAATCCACGAAAAAACCCGGTTTTCTTATCCCCAAACATGAATTCTTATGGGACCTAATCTTTCTATTTATATTGTGGCACTCGTATGGATCGTGGAAAAATTTGTCATAAAGCTTTTTTACTAGTTTTTGAATGGTCTTTAACCAGAAAAAAGAAATTTTAAATTCAGAGCATATTTTGAAAAAATGGTCATTTTGACCCCGGATTTTGTTCGAAAATCGAAAATTGCAAAGAAATAGGGTTTCTGTTCATTTTAGAGTCAAATTGGTAATAACCTTTTTTAAAGGTACTCTGAAGTAGTGCAGGATAGAAAAATAAAAAATTGATATTTTTCCATAGGGCTCTTGATAATTCGATATTTATGTTTTACAGTTTTTTGCAATTTTCTCCGATTCTATAATAGCTAGAACCGATTCGTTTTGACATACGGATACCTCGTAATATTCCCGAGAACTTTTGTTTGAAACAAAAAGTTCTCAGACTCACAGTTAATTCAGAAAAAAATAAAAATCATTTTTTCGAAATTTTTCGTGGGTATACCCCTTTCGATTTTCGACCAAAAAAAAAATTTTTTTTTTATTGAGTTTTTTTACTGGAAATTGTTAGTTTAGGGCTTACTTTAAAATTTGTCAATAATCATTTAAAAAAAAAAAAATTGTACCGTGGGAAAAAACCAGTTTTCTTTTGTTTTTCCCACATTTTTACTAATATCTCGGCTTCTATAGCTTCGATTCAATTCGTTAATAGTTTCTTTTATTACCGATTCTTTTCCTGTTAATTCTTTTTATATTTTATTACAATTGCTTTTCAAAATAAAAATGGAAAATAAAAAAAATCGACATAAAACCTAGTTGTCTTATCCCAATACCCTAATAAATGGGACCCTCTTTTCCCTTTATCTTGTGGCACGTATAAATCGTGGAAAATTTACTTAATAAACTTTTCTACTAAGTTTTGCATGGCCTTTAAGGTAAAAAAAGAAGTTTTGAATTTTAAGCATAATTTGAAAACGCAAATAAAATTATTTTTCAGCGATTATCTGCATACTTTGGTGAATACGCCATAACTTTCATCAGTACGACAGTGAATTAATTGATGAGTTGATTCAGCATATCCACCCTAGATGTCGCTAAAGAATTAACATTAATATTTTTAGTATATTTTTTTTTATCTTGGATGGCCTTTTTAATAGAAAGGTTTACTTTACTTACACTCATGAGACCTAAACTTTTTTGCTCTTGGTTTAACCTGGCTTTTTAGGGCAGAGCCTATTCCCTTCACCAAAAATGTAGGAAATTGAGAAAATAATATTGTCATTTGCCAATAACGACCTTTATTCTCCTTAATGTTTTTAGGCTCTAATGCTACATAACATACAATCATAATTTTTAATGAAGATATTACGTGTGTGTTTATATTATGTGTTATGCTTTAATACATGTTGTCCTTATCTTAATAAAAAAATTTATATATGTACATATAATTTCTGCATATTCTATGTGAAGTATACAATTATTATTTAAATAATATATAAAACTAATTAACTTAATAAGATTACAAAAATATTTATTACATGTCAAACCTGTATACAACTGAACTTTGTCATGATTATTTTTTATGTGCTCATATGAAAAACTTAATTTAACTTCTGCACTTTTTTCTTTCACATCCTCCAGTTTTTTGCGGCAAAATGAATTTTAGCTCTGTTGTTGGTGCAAAATTGAAATCATGTCCCTTACTGGAATTCGACACCGGCTCACCTTCTACAAAATTGTTGACAGTGTTTCTGTTTGAAGTACCATGCTTCAAAGAAGTGGACGAACTTGTACTGGGTATAGATATGTTTGTACTAAGCAATTCTGTATTTACCTTGAAAAAAATCAAGCTTTGAAATAAATAAAAATAAGTTGGAAGTATATACTTACCTAGGTTTTTGACAATTTCTTTAATTTCTCCTTGGTTAACCTCTTTGCATGTGGAAAAGTAGTGAGGCCATTCATTGTATTTTTGTCAACAATTACATACCAATGCATGGACTGAAGGTTTTTTATCCATTTGCCTACAAGGAACAAAATTTATAAATTACCTCATTTAGGTATTAAAAAAAATGAAAGATTTAGTAAAAATACCTTAGTACCTATTCATTGGCAAAGATATTCATTTTTCTTTTTCCAGGGGCTTTTTTGAAAATTTAAAGATATGACAGGTCCGTTTTTCGCTATGATGCTTTCAATCTGGTGCAAAACACATAACCTTTGTTGGTGTAGTCCACTAAAATAACAAAAACAAAATCAAATATAACAATCAAAACATTATGACATAACCTTAAAATGTATGTATTTTCATAAATTTCAGGATTATTCACTAAAAATTGGTAATTATGAAACTGAATTAAAAAAAAAACTTGTATGTGTGTAATTGTGATACTTACATTTTATTTTCATATAGGAAAGTAAGAAAGATGCGGAGACTTAAAAATATCTTCCAACATTTGTTTGGATTTTGGGAACTTCCGTTGCCGGTGGCGTTTATGCTTGTGGGCCGGAAAGTGACATTGAAATGACAAGTGAAAGTCTCTTCGTCTTCTTCTTTTTTTCTTCGATTTTTATGGCTTAAGCCCGATAGCAACCAACGTGAGTCAGAATTATGCAAAAACATGTTAAGGTGGCTTTACATAAAGGAATTAAGCTGTTTACCTTCCAAACAATACCAAAGTTGTTAATTCGTTTTTTTAGGCATAATTAACAATTAAATTATAAATAATGGCTAAGAGTTAAACGATACACTTTATAATATTAAAATTAATAATAGACAGAATTTTATAACTTTTATTGCTACAGAATAGATGTAACTATTTGGTAGTATAGTACTTTTTTCAATCGGACCAAAGCAAATTTTTTAAATTATTTCCAATGTTGATCTGGTTTACGATTTTATTACCGATTCATTTTAGAACCCTGACATAATTTTGATATATGCAAGTTTTGAGAATATAAATAAACTAAAATTAAAGAGCGGAGCGTATTGTAATACATCATGGTTCTCTGAAGCATGATACCCAGAAATAAGTAAGTAATATGTCCATGAAATTTATTTCTGATTATAATATATAATAAGACCTTCCCTTTTCTCTCTGTATTTACTATAGATTGACGAGAAACAAAGAAAAACACATAGTTACGGTCTCACAACATGTAATTAAACGGGCTACACGTGTTTCGCTCTAGTTAGAGCATCATCAGTTACAGCATAAGTGTGTGGATGGCTTCTAAAGGCCTGATGATGCTCTAACTAGAGCGAAACACGTGTAGCCCGTTTAATTACATGTTGTGAGACCGTGACTTTGTGTTTTTCTTTGTTTTTCGTCAATTTTGTATGTTGGTCTCTTAGAGAATAATGGATGAGATTTTTGGATTTACTATAGATGTTAATTTTTTCGAAGTACTAAAAAAAGAAAAAGTTGGGTAGAGCACCATGCCGAGGCTAAGATTTGAACTCAGAGCCTTATGAGGATACGGCAGGTCTCTTCCCCACTGCGTGTTTAGGGCACTCCTTGGATAATTGTGGAGATTTTTTTTTGTAGTACTGACAAAAATTTTAAAAATTTCTACTGGTCCCCACGGACCAAAGTAGACGCGAAGCGTCTACTTGTTACAATACGCTTCGCGTATTGTAAGAACGCACCGTACATAGTTGGGTGATTTTCGGGACCCTGCGTCACATAAACGTTAATAACTTTGCTTCTATGGCGAATTTTTTTTTCTGGTTTTCACCGTTATATGTGGGAAGGTTGAGGCTACGTGACGGTGTAGATTTTTTTTGGCCACGCCGCCCCGAAGGGGCGGGCGTGGCAAAAAACCGCATTTTTCGCGAAAACAGCCGCTGCAGAGGTTTGTGAAAAACTGACTGAGCCGAATTTTCTGAAACTCACTGACGTCAAAGCCCTTCATGGGAAGCAGTGCAGAAGGGGAGCTTAAAAAAAAAAACCCATTGGAAGTCGGATTTTTCTGTGAATGAAATTTGAACTTTTTGCGCGGTACCTCGCGGACTTAAACGGCCGTGGGGCCTAAACGGTAATGTTCCCGATAATGCGAATAAAACAGCCCTTTTCTACGTAAATGTAGCTTTCTTTTTTATCTTAACTATTTTTTTCCAAAAGAAACTTCTTCCGAGATAAACGAGTTCAAACTTAAAATTTTTTTTTTCGAAAAAAAAAAAAGTGAATTTTTCGAGAAATAAATTTTTTTCTACTTCTAAAAAATTTTTTTAATTTTTTTTGTTTACACCGTTTGAAAGCCTAATCCTTTAGGATTAAATAGAGGTATTATTCATGGTGCTACGTATTATACGGGGTGAGCTGTGTTAACAAATATAAACCCCTTTTTGAGCCTTTTTTTGACCGTTTTTTTCTACTTTTCTTAATAACTCTTTATTGGCGGCACCTAGAAATTTCAAACTTTCAGCATTTTAAGAACTTTTTAAATCCTATTTTTCGACATAGTCTACAGTCTTCTACGTAGAGCAGTTTTTGCTCTACACCTTTTTTTAACTTTGACGCTTTATACCGGCATACCTATGACACCTACGGAAACCATTTTTTTTCTGAAATCACCGGACACTATCTGGCTATAATCCACTAAAAACCGTTTTTCTTCAAATATTACCATTTTCCGGAGGCCCGCTGTTATTTAAGAAAAACCCCCAAAAATAAGCCGTTCCAATCAACCAGTCATACCGTCGACACCACGGGAGCCAACGCATGGTACAAAATAGTTGGCGGTCCAGCACCAAATTGACCCAATGTAAAGGCATACGGACGACGTCACTATCGAGTTGCACATGGTCAGATGACGTAAGCGCGGGGTTTTCGGGGTATTGTGGCGGCAAATTCGGCCCGTTTACGCTACGAGTTAGAGTAGGAAAAGCGGTTTGAGAGAAGGATGGAGGATGTCTCGCAACAATTATAAACGCGTCGTGTTCATCTCGTGACGTCATGAGTTATTTTATTAATGAATATTATTAGTATTATGGGGACAATTTTACGCGGTTTCTTGATAAATTACTAGGATAAATAAAATGAATATAAATATTAAGAAATATATATTTGAAATATACAGAGGGTATTGATATTACGGAACATTTATGAGGATAATAATAGTATGGAAATAGAATTATACGGGGGGTTTTAAGGTTTTAAGGCATTTATAAGGAAAATATTACTTATAATTATATTAATCATATTATAAAGGGTGTTTTAAGGTTTAAGGACATTGACAAGAAAGATAATATTTATAATAATAGTAATAGCAGCATAAAGGTTAGGACAAGGTATAAATATCTGGAAAAAAAATAATAGTAATAATAGTTTTATTTTAGTTAGGGTTCTTTTAGTGGGGGTTGCTAAATTGGTAATAAATTTATATTAATAGTTTATCAATTTAGAAAAAAAAGACATTGATGCGGTGTCAAAAAAAGGTGTATTTTTATATTTTTTTTACTATATTATTGAGATCACGGCTTTCATAGCTTCAATTCAATAAGTTGATAAATTTTTTTATTCGTTTTTTTTTTCTTTAAATTTTTTTTATTTTATTATAATTGCCTTTTAAAATAAAAATTAAAAAAAAAAAAACAAGAAACAAACCACTTTTTCCTATCCTAATACATTGCTTCTTATGGGACCTGATCTTCCTCTTTAGATTGTGACACTCGTATGAATCGTGGAAAAATTTGTCATAAAGCTTTTTTACTAGTTTTTGAATGGTCTTTAACCAGAAAAAAGAAATTTTGAATTCGGAGCATATTTTGAAAAAATGGTCATTTTGACCCGGATTTTGTTCGAAAATCGAAAAATGCAAAGAAATAGGTTTTCCGTTCATTTTAGAGTCAAATCGGTAATAATCTTTTTTAAAGGTACATTAAAGTAGTACAGGATAGGAAAATAAAAAATTAAAATTTTGCCATAGGGCTCTTGATAATTCGATATTTATGTTTTACAGTTTTTTTCAATTTTCTCCGATTCTATAATAGCTAGAACCAATTCGTTTTGACAGGCGAATACCTCTTAATATACCCAAGAACTTTTATTTAATACAAAAAGTTATCAGAGTTATAGTTTATTTATAAAAAAATAAAAACCATTTTTTCGAAATTTTTCGTGGGTATACCCCTTTCGATTTTCGACCAAAAAAAAAATTATTTTTTTATTGGGCTTTTTTACTGGAAATTGTTAGTTTAGGGCTTACTTTAAAATTTGCCAATAATCGTTTTAGGAAAAAAAATTGTACGGTGGGAAAAAACCAGTTTTCTTTTGTTTTTCCCACATTTTTACTATAGTATCGCGGGTTCTGTAGCTTTGATTCAATTCGTTTATGGTTTCTTTAATTCCTTATTCTTCTCCTGTCAATTCTTTTTATATCCAGTTACTATTGGTTCTCAAAAATAAAACTGAAAAATCAAAAAAATCCACGAAAAAACCCGGTTTTCTTATCCCCAAACATGAATTCTTATGGGACCTAATCTTTCTATTTATATTGTGGCACTCGTATGGATCGTGGAAAAATTTGTCATAAAGCTTTTTTACTAGTTTTTGAATGGTCTTTAACCAGAAAAAAGAAATTTTGAATTCGGAGCATGTTTTGAAAAAATGGTCATTTTGACCCGGATTTTGTTCGAAAATCGAAAAATGCAAAGAAATAGGTTTTCCGTTCATTTTAGAGTCAAATCGGTAATAATCTTTTTTAAAGGTACTCTAAAGTAGTACAGGATAGGAAAATAAAAAATTAAAATTTTGCCATAGGGCTCTTGATAATTCGATATTTATGTTTTACAGTTTTTTTCAATTTTCTCCGATTCTATGATAGCTAGAACCGATTCGTTTTGACATACGGATATCTCGTAATATTCCCGAGAACTTTTGTTTGAAACAAAAAGTTCTCAGACTCACAGTTAATTCAGAAAAAAATAAAAATCATTTTTTCGAAATTTTTCGTGGGTATACCCCTTTCGATTTTCGACCAAAAAAAAAATTTTTTTTTTATTGAGTTTTTTTACTGGAAATTGTTAGTTTACGGTTTACTTTAAAATTTGCCATTAATCATTTTAGGAAAAAAAAATTGTACGGTGGGAAAAAGGAAGTTTTCTTTTGTTTTTCCCACATTTTTACTTATATCTCGGCTTCTATAGCTTCGATTCAATTCGTTTATGGTTTCTTTTATTTCTTATTCTTCTCCTGTCAATTCTTTTAATACTTTATTACTATTGGCTCTCAAAAATAAAACTGAAAAATCAAAAAAATCCACGAAAAAACCCGGTTTTCTTATCCCCAAACATGAATTCTTATGGGACCTAATCTTTCTCTTTATATTGTGGCACTCCTTTAAATCGTGGAAAATTTTGCTATTAAGCTTTTTTACTAGTTTTTGAATGGTCTTTAACCAGAAAAAAGAAATTTTAAATTCAGAGCATATTTTGAAAAAATGGTCATTTTGACCCCGGATTTTGTTCGAAAATCGAAAATTGCAAAGAAATAGGGTTTCTGTTCATTTTAGAGTCAAATTGGTAATAACCTTTTTTAAAGGTACTCTGAAGTAGTGCAGGATAGAAAAATAAAAAATTGATATTTTTCCATAGGGCTCTTGATAATTCGATATTTATGTTTTACAGTTTTTTGCAATTTTCTCCGATTCTATAATAGCTAGAACCGATTCGTTTTGACATACGGATACCTCGTAATATTCCCGAGAACTTTTGTTTGAAACAAAAAGTTCTCAGACTCACAGTTAATTCAGAAAAAAATAAAAATCATTTTTTCGAAATTTTTCGTGGGTATACCCCTTTCAATTTTCGACCAAAAAAAAATTTTTTTTTTATTGAGTTTTTTTACTGGAAATTGTTAGTTTAGGGCTTACTTTAAAATTTGTCAATAATCATTTAAAAAAAAAAAATTGTACCGTGGGAAAAAACCAGTTTTCTTTTGTTTTTCCCACATTTTTACTAATATCTCGGCTTCTATAGCTTCGATTCAATTCGTTAATAGTTTCTTTTATTACCGATTCTTTTCCTGTTAATTATTTTTATATTTTATTACAATTGCTTTTCAAAATAAAAATGGAAAATAAAAAAAATCGACATAAAAACCTAGTTGTCTTATCCCAATACCCTAATAAATGGGACCCTCTTTTCCCTTTATCTTGTGGCACGTATAAATCGTGGAAAATTTACTTAATAAACTTGTCTACTAAGTTTTGCATGGCCTTTAAGGTAAAAAAAGAAGTTTTGAATTTTAAGCATAATTTGAAAACGCAAATAAAATTATTTTGAAATCAGCGATTATCTGCATACTTTGGTGAATACGCCATAACTTTCATCAGTACGACAGTGAATTAATTGATGAGTTGATTCAGCATATCCACCCTAGATGTCGCTAAAGAATTAACATTAATATTTTTAGTATATTTTTTTTATCTTGGATGGCCTTTTTAATAGAAAGGTTTACTTTACTTACACTCATGAGACCTAAACTTTTTTGCTCTTGGTTTAACCTAGCTTTTTAGGGCAGAGCCTATTCCCTTCACCAAAAATGTAGGAAATAGAGAAAATAATATTGTCATTTGCCAATAACGACCTTTATTCTCCTTAATGTTTTTAGGCTCTAATGCTACATAACATACAATCAGAATTTTTAATGAAGATATTACGTGTGTGTTTATATTATGTGTTATGCTTTAATACATGTTGTCCTTATCTTAATAAAAAAATTTATATATGTACATATAATTTCTGCATATTCTATGTGAAGTATACAATTATTATTTAAATAATATATAAAACTAATTAACTTAATAAGATTACAAAAATATTTATTACATGTCAAACCTGTATACAACTGAACTTTGTCATGATTATTTTTTATGTGCTCATATGAAAAACTTAATTTTAACTTCTGCACTTTTTTCTTTCACATCCTCCAGTTTTTTGCGACAAAATGAATTTTAGCTCTGCTGTTGGTGCAAAATTGAAATCATGTCCCTTACTGGAATTTGACACCGGCTCACCTTCTACAAAATTGTTGACAGTGTCTCTGTTTGAAGTACCATGCTTCAAAGAAGTGGACGAACTTGTACTGGGTATAGATATGTTTGTACTAAGCAATTCTGTATTTACCTTGAAAAAAATCAAGCTTTGAAATAAATAAAAATAAGTTGGAAGTATATACTTACCTAGGTTTTTGACAATTTCTTTAATTTCTCCTTGGTTAACCTCTTTGCATGTGGAAAAGTAGTGAGGCCATTCATTGTATTTTTGTCAACAATTACATACCAATGCATGGACTGAAGGTTTTTTATCCATTTGCCTACAAGGAACAAAATTTATAAATTACCTCATTTAGGTATTAAAAAAAATGAAAGATTTAGTAAAAATACCTTAGTACCTATTCCTTGGCAAAGATATTCATTTTTCTTTTTCCAGGGGCTCTTTTGAAAATTTAAAGATATGACAGGTCCGTTTTTCGCTATGATGCTTTCAATCTGGTGCAAAACACATAACCTTTGTTGGTGTAGTCCACTAAAATAACAAAAACAAAATCAAATATAACAATCAAAACATTATGACATAACCTTAAAATGTATGTATTTTCATAAATTTCAGGATTATTCACTAAAAATTGGTAATTATGAAACTGAATTAAAAAAAAAAACTTGTATGTGTGTAATTGTGATACTTACATTTTATTTTCATATAGGAAAGTAAGAAAGATGTGGAAACTTAAAAATATCTTCCAACATTTGTTTGGATTTTGGGAACTTCCGTTGCCGGTGGCGTTTATGCTTGTGGGCCGGAAAGTGACATTGAAATGACAGGTGAAAGTCTCTTCGTCTTCTTCTTTTTTTCTTCGATTTTTATGGCTTAAGCCCGATAGCAACCAACGTGAGTCAGAATTATGCAAAAACATGTTAAGGTGGCTTTACATAAAGGAATTAGGCTGTTTACCTTCCAAACAATACCAAAGTTGTTAATTCGTTTTTTTAGGCATAATTAACAATTAAATTATAAATAATGGCTAAGAGTTAAACGATACACTTTATAATATTAAAATTAATAATAGACAGAATTTTATAACTTTTATTGCTACAGAATAGATGTAACTATTTGGTAGTATAGTACTTTTTTCAATCGGACCAAAGCAAATTTTTTAAATTATTTCCAATGTTGATCTGGTTTACGATTTTATTACCGATTCATTTTAGAACCCTGACATAATTTTGATATATGCAAGTTTTGAGAATATTTTCTACTAAACTAAAATTAAAGAGCGGAGCGTATTGTAACACATAATGGTTCTCTGAAGCATGATACCCAGAAATAAGTTAGTAATATTTCAATGAAATTTATTTTTGATTATAATATATAATAAGACCTTTCCTTTTCTCTCTGTATTTACTATAGATTGACGAAAAACAAAGAAAAACACAAAGTCACGGTCTCACAACATGTAATTAAACGGGCTACACGTGTTTCGCTCTAGTTAGAGCATCATCAGTTACAGCATAAGTGTGTGGATGGCTTCTAAAGGCCTGATGATGCTCTAACTAGAGCGAAACACGTGTAGCCCGTTTAATTACATGTTGTGCGACCGTGACTTTGTGTTTCGTCAATTTTGTATGTTGGTCTCTTACAGAATAATGGATGAGATTTTTGGATTTATTATAGATGTTAATGTTTTCCAAGTACTAAAAAAAGAAAAAGTTGGGTAGAGCACCATGCCGAGGCTAAGGTTTGAACTCAGAGCCTTATGAGGATACGGCAGGTCTCTTCCCCACTGCGTGTTTAGGGCACTCCTTGGATTATTGTAGAGATTTTTTTTGTAGTACTGACAAAAATTTTTAAAATTTCTACTGGTCCCCACGGACCAAAGTAGACGCGAAGCGTCTACTTGTTACAATACGCTTCGCGTATTGTAAGAACGCACCGTACATAGTTGGGTGATTTTCGGGACCCTGCGTCACATAAACGTTAATAACTTTGCTTCTATGGCGAATTTTTTTTTCTGGTTTTCACCGTTATATGTGGGAAGGTTGAGGCTACGTGACGGTGTAGATTTTTTTTGGCCACGCCGCCCCGAAGGGGCGGGCGTGGCAAAAAACCGCATTTTTCGCGAAAACAGCCGCTGCAGAGGTTTGTGAAAAACTGACTGAGCCGAATTTTCTGAAACTCACTGACGTCAAAGCCCTTCATGGGAAGCAGTGCAGAAGGGGAGCTTAAAAAAAAAAACCCATTGGAAGTCGGATTTTTCTGTGAATGAAATTTGAACTTTTTGCGCGGTACCTCGCGGACTTAAACGGCCGTGGGGCCTAAACGGTAATGTTCCCGATAATGCGAATAAAACAGCCCTTTTCTACGTAAATGTAGCTTTCTTTTTTATCTTAACTATTTTTTTCCAAAAGAAACTTCTTCCGAGATAAACGAGTTCAAACTTAAAATTTTTTTTTTCGAAAAAAAAAAAAGTGAATTTTTCGAGAAATAAATTTTTTTCTACTTCTAAAAAATTTTTTTAATTTTTTTTGTTTACACCGTTTGAAAGCCTAATCCTTTAGGATTAAATAGAGGTATTATTCATGGTGCTACGTATTATACGGGGTGAGCTGTGTTAACAAATATAAACCCCTTTTTGAGCCTTTTTTTGACCGTTTTTTTCTACTTTTCTTAATAACTCTTTATTGGCGGCACCTAGAAATTTCAAACTTTCAGCATTTTAAGAACTTTTTAAATCCTATTTTTCGACATAGTCTACAGTCTTCTACGTAGAGCAGTTTTTGCTCTACACCTTTTTTTAACTTTGACGCTTTATACCGGCATACCTATGACACCTACGGAAACCATTTTTTTTCTGAAATCACCGGACACTATCTGGCTATAATCCACTAAAAACCGTTTTTCTTCAAATATTACCATTTTCCGGAGGCCCGCTGTTATTTAAGAAAAACCCCCAAAAATAAGCCGTTCCAATCAACCAGTCATACCGTCGACACCACGGGAGCCAACGCATGGTACAAAATAGTTGGCGGTCCAGCACCAAATTGACCCAATGTAAAGGCATACGGACGACGTCACTATCGAGTTGCACATGGTCAGATGACGTAAGCGCGGGGTTTTCGGGGTATTGTGGCGGCAAATTCGGCCCGTTTACGCTACGAGTTAGAGTAGGAAAAGCGGTTTGAGAGAAGGATGGAGGATGTCTCGCAACAATTATAAACGCGTCGTGTTCATCTCGTGACGTCATGAGTTATTTTATTAATGAATATTATTAGTATTATGGGGACAATTTTACGCGGTTTCTTGATAAATTACTAGGATAAATAAAATGAATATAAATATTAAGAAATATATATTTGAAATATACAGAGGGTATTGATATTACGGAACATTTATGAGGATAATAATAGTATGGAAATAGAATTATACGGGGGGTTTTAAGGTTTTAAGGCATTTATAAGGAAAATATTACTTATAATTATATTAATCATATTATAAAGGGTGTTTTAAGGTTTAAGGACATTGACAAGAAAGATAATATTTATAATAATAGTAATAGCAGCATAAAGGTTAGGACAAGGTATAAATATCTGGAAAAAAAATAATAGTAATAATAGTTTTATTTTAGTTAGGGTTCTTTTAGTGGGGGTTGCTAAATTGGTAATAAATTTATATTAATAGTTTATCAATTTAGAAAAAAAAGACATTGATGCGGTGTCAAAAAAAGGTGTATTTTTATATTTTTTTTACTATATTATTGAGATCACGGCTTTCATAGCTTCAATTCAATAAGTTGATAAATTTTTTTATTCGTTTTTTTTTTCTTTAAATTTTTTTTATTTTATTATAATTGCCTTTTAAAATAAAAATTAAAAAAAAAAAAACAAGAAACAAACCACTTTTTCCTATCCTAATACATTGCTTCTTATGGGACCTGATCTTCCTCTTTAGATTGTGACACTCGTATGAATCGTGGAAAAATTTGTCATAAAGCTTTTTTACTAGTTTTTGAATGGTCTTTAACCAGAAAAAAGAAATTTTGAATTCGGAGCATATTTTGAAAAAATGGTCATTTTGACCCGGATTTTGTTCGAAAATCGAAAAATGCAAAGAAATAGGTTTTCCGTTCATTTTAGAGTCAAATCGGTAATAATCTTTTTTAAAGGTACATTAAAGTAGTACAGGATAGGAAAATAAAAAATTAAAATTTTGCCATAGGGCTCTTGATAATTCGATATTTATGTTTTACAGTTTTTTTCAATTTTCTCCGATTCTATAATAGCTAGAACCAATTCGTTTTGACAGGCGAATACCTCTTAATATACCCAAGAACTTTTATTTAATACAAAAAGTTATCAGAGTTATAGTTTATTTATAAAAAAATAAAAACCATTTTTTCGAAATTTTTCGTGGGTATACCCCTTTCGATTTTCGACCAAAAAAAAAATTATTTTTTTATTGGGCTTTTTTACTGGAAATTGTTAGTTTAGGGCTTACTTTAAAATTTGCCAATAATCGTTTTAGGAAAAAAAATTGTACGGTGGGAAAAAACCAGTTTTCTTTTGTTTTTCCCACATTTTTACTATAGTATCGCGGGTTCTGTAGCTTTGATTCAATTCGTTTATGGTTTCTTTAATTCCTTATTCTTCTCCTGTCAATTCTTTTTATATCCAGTTACTATTGGTTCTCAAAAATAAAACTGAAAAATCAAAAAAATCCACGAAAAAACCCGGTTTTCTTATCCCCAAACATGAATTCTTATGGGACCTAATCTTTCTATTTATATTGTGGCACTCGTATGGATCGTGGAAAAATTTGTCATAAAGCTTTTTTACTAGTTTTTGAATGGTCTTTAACCAGAAAAAAGAAATTTTGAATTCGGAGCATGTTTTGAAAAAATGGTCATTTTGACCCGGATTTTGTTCGAAAATCGAAAAATGCAAAGAAATAGGTTTTCCGTTCATTTTAGAGTCAAATCGGTAATAATCTTTTTTAAAGGTACTCTAAAGTAGTACAGGATAGGAAAATAAAAAATTAAAATTTTGCCATAGGGCTCTTGATAATTCGATATTTATGTTTTACAGTTTTTTTCAATTTTCTCCGATTCTATGATAGCTAGAACCGATTCGTTTTGACATACGGATATCTCGTAATATTCCCGAGAACTTTTGTTTGAAACAAAAAGTTCTCAGACTCACAGTTAATTCAGAAAAAAATAAAAATCATTTTTTCGAAATTTTTCGTGGGTATACCCCTTTCGATTTTCGACCAAAAAAAAAATTTTTTTTTTATTGAGTTTTTTTACTGGAAATTGTTAGTTTACGGTTTACTTTAAAATTTGCCATTAATCATTTTAGGAAAAAAAAATTGTACGGTGGGAAAAAGGAAGTTTTCTTTTGTTTTTCCCACATTTTTACTTATATCTCGGCTTCTATAGCTTCGATTCAATTCGTTTATGGTTTCTTTTATTTCTTATTCTTCTCCTGTCAATTCTTTTAATACTTTATTACTATTGGCTCTCAAAAATAAAACTGAAAAATCAAAAAAATCCACGAAAAAACCCGGTTTTCTTATCCCCAAACATGAATTCTTATGGGACCTAATCTTTCTCTTTATATTGTGGCACTCCTTTAAATCGTGGAAAATTTTGCTATTAAGCTTTTTTACTAGTTTTTGAATGGTCTTTAACCAGAAAAAAGAAATTTTAAATTCAGAGCATATTTTGAAAAAATGGTCATTTTGACCCCGGATTTTGTTCGAAAATCGAAAATTGCAAAGAAATAGGGTTTCTGTTCATTTTAGAGTCAAATTGGTAATAACCTTTTTTAAAGGTACTCTGAAGTAGTGCAGGATAGAAAAATAAAAAATTGATATTTTTCCATAGGGCTCTTGATAATTCGATATTTATGTTTTACAGTTTTTTGCAATTTTCTCCGATTCTATAATAGCTAGAACCGATTCGTTTTGACATACGGATACCTCGTAATATTCCCGAGAACTTTTGTTTGAAACAAAAAGTTCTCAGACTCACAGTTAATTCAGAAAAAAATAAAAATCATTTTTTCGAAATTTTTCGTGGGTATACCCCTTTCAATTTTCGACCAAAAAAAAATTTTTTTTTTATTGAGTTTTTTTACTGGAAATTGTTAGTTTAGGGCTTACTTTAAAATTTGTCAATAATCATTTAAAAAAAAAAAATTGTACCGTGGGAAAAAACCAGTTTTCTTTTGTTTTTCCCACATTTTTACTAATATCTCGGCTTCTATAGCTTCGATTCAATTCGTTAATAGTTTCTTTTATTACCGATTCTTTTCCTGTTAATTATTTTTATATTTTATTACAATTGCTTTTCAAAATAAAAATGGAAAATAAAAAAAATCGACATAAAAACCTAGTTGTCTTATCCCAATACCCTAATAAATGGGACCCTCTTTTCCCTTTATCTTGTGGCACGTATAAATCGTGGAAAATTTACTTAATAAACTTGTCTACTAAGTTTTGCATGGCCTTTAAGGTAAAAAAAGAAGTTTTGAATTTTAAGCATAATTTGAAAACGCAAATAAAATTATTTTGAAATCAGCGATTATCTGCATACTTTGGTGAATACGCCATAACTTTCATCAGTACGACAGTGAATTAATTGATGAGTTGATTCAGCATATCCACCCTAGATGTCGCTAAAGAATTAACATTAATATTTTTAGTATATTTTTTTTATCTTGGATGGCCTTTTTAATAGAAAGGTTTACTTTACTTACACTCATGAGACCTAAACTTTTTTGCTCTTGGTTTAACCTAGCTTTTTAGGGCAGAGCCTATTCCCTTCACCAAAAATGTAGGAAATAGAGAAAATAATATTGTCATTTGCCAATAACGACCTTTATTCTCCTTAATGTTTTTAGGCTCTAATGCTACATAACATACAATCAGAATTTTTAATGAAGATATTACGTGTGTGTTTATATTATGTGTTATGCTTTAATACATGTTGTCCTTATCTTAATAAAAAAATTTATATATGTACATATAATTTCTGCATATTCTATGTGAAGTATACAATTATTATTTAAATAATATATAAAACTAATTAACTTAATAAGATTACAAAAATATTTATTACATGTCAAACCTGTATACAACTGAACTTTGTCATGATTATTTTTTATGTGCTCATATGAAAAACTTAATTTTAACTTCTGCACTTTTTTCTTTCACATCCTCCAGTTTTTTGCGACAAAATGAATTTTAGCTCTGCTGTTGGTGCAAAATTGAAATCATGTCCCTTACTGGAATTTGACACCGGCTCACCTTCTACAAAATTGTTGACAGTGTCTCTGTTTGAAGTACCATGCTTCAAAGAAGTGGACGAACTTGTACTGGGTATAGATATGTTTGTACTAAGCAATTCTGTATTTACCTTGAAAAAAATCAAGCTTTGAAATAAATAAAAATAAGTTGGAAGTATATACTTACCTAGGTTTTTGACAATTTCTTTAATTTCTCCTTGGTTAACCTCTTTGCATGTGGAAAAGTAGTGAGGCCATTCATTGTATTTTTGTCAACAATTACATACCAATGCATGGACTGAAGGTTTTTTATCCATTTGCCTACAAGGAACAAAATTTATAAATTACCTCATTTAGGTATTAAAAAAAATGAAAGATTTAGTAAAAATACCTTAGTACCTATTCCTTGGCAAAGATATTCATTTTTCTTTTTCCAGGGGCTCTTTTGAAAATTTAAAGATATGACAGGTCCGTTTTTCGCTATGATGCTTTCAATCTGGTGCAAAACACATAACCTTTGTTGGTGTAGTCCACTAAAATAACAAAAACAAAATCAAATATAACAATCAAAACATTATGACATAACCTTAAAATGTATGTATTTTCATAAATTTCAGGATTATTCACTAAAAATTGGTAATTATGAAACTGAATTAAAAAAAAAAACTTGTATGTGTGTAATTGTGATACTTACATTTTATTTTCATATAGGAAAGTAAGAAAGATGTGGAAACTTAAAAATATCTTCCAACATTTGTTTGGATTTTGGGAACTTCCGTTGCCGGTGGCGTTTATGCTTGTGGGCCGGAAAGTGACATTGAAATGACAGGTGAAAGTCTCTTCGTCTTCTTCTTTTTTTCTTCGATTTTTATGGCTTAAGCCCGATAGCAACCAACGTGAGTCAGAATTATGCAAAAACATGTTAAGGTGGCTTTACATAAAGGAATTAGGCTGTTTACCTTCCAAACAATACCAAAGTTGTTAATTCGTTTTTTTAGGCATAATTAACAATTAAATTATAAATAATGGCTAAGAGTTAAACGATACACTTTATAATATTAAAATTAATAATAGACAGAATTTTATAACTTTTATTGCTACAGAATAGATGTAACTATTTGGTAGTATAGTACTTTTTTCAATCGGACCAAAGCAAATTTTTTAAATTATTTCCAATGTTGATCTGGTTTACGATTTTATTACCGATTCATTTTAGAACCCTGACATAATTTTGATATATGCAAGTTTTGAGAATATTTTCTACTAAACTAAAATTAAAGAGCGGAGCGTATTGTAACACATAATGGTTCTCTGAAGCATGATACCCAGAAATAAGTTAGTAATATTTCAATGAAATTTATTTTTGATTATAATATATAATAAGACCTTTCCTTTTCTCTCTGTATTTACTATAGATTGACGAAAAACAAAGAAAAACACAAAGTCACGGTCTCACAACATGTAATTAAACGGGCTACACGTGTTTCGCTCTAGTTAGAGCATCATCAGTTACAGCATAAGTGTGTGGATGGCTTCTAAAGGCCTGATGATGCTCTAACTAGAGCGAAACACGTGTAGCCCGTTTAATTACATGTTGTGCGACCGTGACTTTGTGTTTCGTCAATTTTGTATGTTGGTCTCTTACAGAATAATGGATGAGATTTTTGGATTTATTATAGATGTTAATGTTTTCCAAGTACTAAAAAAAGAAAAAGTTGGGTAGAGCACCATGCCGAGGCTAAGGTTTGAACTCAGAGCCTTATGAGGATACGGCAGGTCTCTTCCCCACTGCGTGTTTAGGGCACTCCTTGGATTATTGTAGAGATTTTTTTTGTAGTACTGACAAAAATTTTTAAAATTTCTACTGGTCCCCACGGACCAAAGTAGACGCGAAGCGTCTACTTGTTATAAGAGCGTAGCTCTTATAGAGGGCCGCTTCTTTTTGGGAGTTTTCGCACGACCTCGGGACTCGTCGGATAAAAGTGCTTATAACTTTTTTTCTAATTAAGGTGGAGAAGTGATTTTTACCTTTTTATAATCTAAAAATATGAGGCTTTAATCTGATTATTTACAAATTTTCATTTGTTTTTTTGTTTAGCACTAGGACGCCTTCAAAGTCAAAAATTTTTTTTTGTCCAATTTTTTCAATGGGAATTCGCTACAGGTCGCAACGCTTCTTTGAATGTTATGAAACTTTCCGGATCGATTGGAGTTTACGTGAGACAGTGCGGTATAGTTTTTGGTTATTCTGAGCATACGGGAAGTATTTTTTTTTAACGCTCAAAGTTTCAGACATGTGTGATATTGCAGCCCTTCTGACGGTTTAACGGTATCTTTCCGGAAATAGTGACTCACAGAAAATGTGTGCGCCTCAACGAGAACTACAACTTTTATTAAGGACTTTTTTTGAAAAAATCTTTTCTTTTGGGAAAAAAATTAAAAAAACCCAAAAAAATTGATTTTTTTTAGTTTTTTCTCTGTGAAATTTTTAGAATGCAAAATTTAAAAAAATGTCATTTGGATTAATTAAATCTGCGTCCTTTCCGAATAAAATGGTGTATTAGGTTTAACGCTATCATTTATACAGGGTGAGCAGCGCTCAGTTGAAAATACCCTTTTTCACACTTTTTTTTTTCCAGCCTTAATAACTTTTTAGTGGCGCCAGTTAGAGCCAAATGGCTTATGGGCGGTTTGTAGCGTGTGATTAGCAGAATCTTTTGCAGTTTCAACCGTACTCCTAAGTAAAACCGTTTTTGAGTTATGAATTTTTTAACATTTTTTGACTTTGGAAATTAATTGTGCGCACCTGGTATGTGATAGAAGAACCAAAACTAATCGAGCAGATGCGCCATTCATTTTACTATAACATACTAAAATTTCATTTTTTCGCTATTTTTACAAGTACCCTAAAAGTAATTTTTTTTCAAAAAAGTCCCAAGTACGAAAAATCGTTAAAAATCTACCCACACAAGAGGTACATTCGAGTCACCTATGACCGGCGTTTTCGCCGGCGTGCGCATGGCAACGAACACGGCGATTTTCGCCGAAAAAAGACCCTTTTTATAATCGAAATTTAACTACTAAAACCGACTGGAATCGGTCCAGAATTGATGTTAAACTGTTCCTAAGGCTTTATACTATTTTTCCATGTACAAATCATAAGGTAAAAACCTTTTTTTATACCCGAAATCATCGTCTGAAAATGGTCGATTTTGACGTCTACGCGCGATTTTAATGCCAACTTTTACGGCTGACTTTTACGTTTTGACAGCATGACGTCAACGTGGATGAATTGGCTCGGACTTGCTTCCTAATTTCATTGATAAAATGCTTAAAATAGCTCAGAACTTCCTGAAATTGGTACGAAATTATTCCAGAGACTCTGGAGAATCCGAATATGTGCATATCTTTTACCAAATCGGGTTCTTTTAGCCGTGATAATTCGGCAACGTTTGACGTTTTAGCATTTTCCGTGTAATATAATATAATATTCATGCGACACAGTGGCTATACAAGGCATTTTGCTAGACAAAAATTACAACACAGTGGGTCCTAATGATAAAAAAAAAATCTAATCGGGATTTAATGGGTATTATTATTTTATATGGTAATTTTTTTTTTTTTAACTTTTTTTGTATTTGCCCGATTTGAATGAAATTTGGTATTTGGGTTTGGTTTAGGGTATAATTATTAATTTTTTACAAATTTTTGAAATATTGAGTTTTAGGGTCACGTGACTACCAAAACTTTTTTCCTATGGGTCCGATTTGATTCAAATTTGGTATTTGGGGTTTATTTAGGAAATAATTATTGATTATTAACAAATTTTTAAAATATTGAGTTTTAGGGTCACGTGACAATCAAAAGGTTTTTGCTATGGGTCCGATTGGTTTGAAATTTGGTATTTGGGGTTTATTTATGAAACAATTATTGGTTTGTATCTAATTTTTAAAATATTGAGTTTGAGGGTCACGTGACTATCAAAAGGTTTTTCCTATGGGTCCGATTTGATTGATGTTTGGTATCTGGGGTTTATTTAGGAAATAATTATTAATTTTTAACAAATTTTTGATATATTAAGTTTAAAGGTCACGCGACTATTAAAACTTTTTTCTATTTGTCCGCTTTGGTTGAAATTTGGTATTTAAGTTTTATTAAGGTTATAAATATTGATAATTAATAAATTTTTAAAATATTAAGTTTCATGGCCACGTGACAATCAAAACTTTTTTCCTATGGGTCTGATTTGTTTGACATTTGGTATTTGGGGTTTATATAGGATACAATTAACAATTTTTAGCAAATTTTTGCAATATTAAATTTTAAGGTCACGTGACTAACTTTTCATATAATTCAATAAAATAATTAAGCATATAAGACACGCAATAAAATAATTAATAGATACATATATCTATAATATATGTATAGGTTAGAGTGTTAGATATAAGTTTTTAGATTATTAAGTGACACAATGAGTTTTTCAAATTTGTTTGAGATATAGGTAGATGTGATATGAGCCATTATTCATCATAATTACTGTTGTTCTGCTTGAAACTTGTGGGTAAATGTGCTCGGCACAGGGCCAATAGAAAAAAAGAGTCACTTGACTATAAGTTTTCTTTCTTATTTTATTCATTTGATTGAGAGTTGGCATTCGATTTATTTAGGCTTATATATAAGGAAAATAGTGATTGTTGTATATTTTTTTATTTATGACAGTCGTAGTTGTAATCGTAAGAAACAGGGTTATTAAGGCTTAAGGTTATTAATAGCTTAAAATTATTTGTAAAGAAATTAAGAGTAATAATTAGTAGTAATAATATTAGTTTATGGGATTTTTTTAAAGTAGGGGTTAAGTAGAATATAAATGTGAAACCAGTTGCAGTGTAAAAAACCTGCTTCAATTTCTTTTTTTTAACTTTTTCTGATATGTCAGATTTTATAGCTTCTATTCAGTTCCTTGATGGTTTCCTATTTTTTTTTCTTTTAATATAATTGCCTTTTAAAATAAAAATGGAAAATAGAAACAGTCGACGTGAAAATTCTTTTATCCAATCCCAATACACAGACTATTATACGGTTTAATCTTTTCCTTTTCTATTGTGGCACTCTCATAATATGTAGAAAATTTTGTCATTAAGCTTTTTTACTATTTTTTGAATGATCTTGAACCAATATGTTCATCTTGAATACGGATTTTCTTCGAGAATTGAAAAATGGAAATAAATAGGTTTTCAGTTCATTTTAGAGTCAAATCGGTTATAACCTTTTTAAATCATTCCCTGTCGATTTTCGAACAAAAAAAAATGTTTTTCTTTGGTTTTTTTACTAGAAATTATCTGTTTAGGGCTTATATTAAAATTATTCAATAGCTATTTTAAGACAAAAAGTGATATAGTGGGAAAAAACGAGTTTTATTTTGGTTTTCATACATTTTTACTAATATCTCGGGTTCTATTGCTTCGATTCAATTCGTTGATGGTTTCTTTTATTCCTGTTTTTCCTCCTGTTAATTCTTTCATATTTTACTACATGTGTCTCTCAAAATAAAAGTAAGAAATTTAAAAAAATCGGTGTAAAAACTCGGTTGCATAATCCGAATACATAGACTCTTATGGGACCTAATCATTTCCATTTATATTGTGGCACTCGTATAAATCGTGGAAAATTTTGTCATAAAGCTTTTTCACATCTTTTTGAATGGTCTTTACCTGGAAAAAAGAAATTTTGAATTCAGAGCATATTTTGAAAAAATGCTCATTTTGGGCCGGATTTTGTTTGAAAATCGAAAAATGCAAATAAATAAGTTTGTGTTCATTTTATAGTCAAATCGGTAATAACCTTTTTTAAAGGTACTCTAAAATATTACATGATAGAGTAATAAAAAATTTAAATTTGTCCATAGCGCTCTTGATAATTTGATATTTTGATTTAATAGTTTTTTCCTATTTTCTCCGTTTCTGTGATGGCTAGAATCAATTCGTTTTAACACTCGAATACCTCGTAATATTCCCGAGAACTTTTATTTAAAGCAAAAAGTTGTCAGAGTTATAGCTTATTTAAAAAAAAATAAAAACCATTTTTTTGCAATTTTTCGTGGGTATACCCCTTTCGATTTTCGACCAAAAAAAAAATATTTTTTTTATTGAGTTTTTTTACTATATATTGTTAGTTTAGGGCTTACTTTAAAATTTGCTAATAATCATTTTAGGAAAAAAAAATGTTACTGTGGGAAAAAACTAGTTTTCTTTTGTTTTTCCCACATTTTTACTTATATCTCGGCTTCTATAGCTTCGATTTAATTCGTTTATGATTTCTTTTATTCGTTATTCTCCTCCTGTCAATTCTTTTGATATTTTATTACTATTGGCTCTTAAAAATAAAACTAAAAAATCAAAAAAATCCACGAAAAAACCCGTTTGTCTTATCCCCATACATGAATTCTTATGCGACCTGATCTTTTCCTTTATATTGTGGCACTCGTATAAATCGTGGAAAATTTTATCATAAAGCTTTTTTACTAGTTTTTGCATGGTCTTTCACCAGAAGAAAAAAATTTTAAATTCGGAGCATATTTTGAAAAAATGTTCATTTTGACCCCGGGTTTTGTTCGAAAATCGAAAAATGCCAAGAAGTAGGTTTTCTGTTAATTTTAGAGTCAAATTGGTAATAACTTTTTTTAAAGATATTTTGAAGTAGTACAAGATAGAAAAATTAAAAATTGAAGTTTTTCCATAGGGCTCTTGATATTTCGATATTTATGATTAACAGTTTTTTCCAATTTTCTCCGATTCTATAATAGCTAAAACCGATTCGTTTTGACAGACGGATACCTCTTAATATTCCCAAGAACATTTATTCAATACAAAAAGTTGTCAGAGTTATAGTTTATTTATAAAAAAATAAAAACCATTTTTTTGAAATTTTTCGTGGGCTTACCCCTTTCGATTTTCGACCAAAAAAAAAAATTTTTTTTCTTCGGTTTTTTTACTGGAAATTGTTTAGGACTAACTTTAAAATTTGCCAATAATCATTTTAGGAAAAAAAATTGTACGGTGGGAAAAAATCAGTTTTCTTTTGTTTTTTCCACTGTTTCATTATTATCTCGGCTTCTATAGCTCCGATTCAATCCGTTAATGGTTTATTGCATTCCTTATTCAGTTTCTGACAATCATTTGCATATTTCATTATATTGGCCTTAATATAAGGGCCAATATAAAATAAAGGATATTAGAAAAGATATATGGCAAAACCAGTTTGGCATATTCGAATGCAGGTTTTTATGAAACATGATTTGCTAAAAATTTATGTTTTATTTAGGTAAAATTATTGAATTTTTACAAAGGGTTGATATGTTATGCATAAGTGTGTGCTAGAGTCATATTATTTTTTTCAGCATACTTAATCTCATCACCATAAATATCAGGCGTGGCCTAGACCTAAGTCTTCACCAACCTTCATCCTCCTGTATAGCTGCATTTGACTCAATTCTTCGCTGGAAAAATGCATTAAAGCTTTCGAAATATATAAGAGAACACTACGCATATCCTGAATCATAAAATTAAGAAACACCAAAGCTTTCAATAGAATCCAGAAAAACTAATAATAAAGCTAATGATAATAATCAAATAGTGCAAATTAAGGTGTATTGGACATAGAATTAGAGGAGATTAATATGAAATACATCGGTTGGTTTTCAAGGGAAGAATTTAGGGGAAAGGTGAATGAATAGTGAGAATACAAAAATCATTGCTCGAGGATCTACACAGATGGCTCATCCAAAATCTTCAGAGCAGCTGTTTAACGAGTTGCTTGTCACTTGGATCGCCAATCTTTGAAGAGAGAGGGCCGAAATAAAAGAGTAGAGCGGAGCTCTTATCACATCATGATTCTTAGAAGCATGATACCCCAAAAACCGTAAAAACAAGACCTTGTATGACTCACAGCGTTGCTGGGGCAGCACCTGTTAAACAATCTTTTTAATTAGTTTCCTCTGACCAAAAGCTTTTCTACTGGTCCCAACTGATCAAAGTACGAGCGAAGCTCGTACTTGTTATTAGAGCGAAGCTCTAATGGAGGGCCGCTACTTTTGGGGAGTTTTCGCACGACCTCGGGACTCGGCGGACAAAAGTGCTTATAACTTTTTTTCTAATTAGGGTAGAGGAATGATTTTTATATTTTTATAATCTAGATATATGAGGCTACAACTCTATTATCTTCAATTTTTCATTTGTTTTTTTGTTTAGGAGGGGGAAGCCTTAGAACTCAAAAAAAATTTTTTGTTCGATTTTTTCCACGTGTTTCGATACAGGTCGCAACGGTTCTTTGAATTTTATGAAATTTAACGGGTCGATTAGACCTCACCTCTAGATGGACTGTATACTTTTTGGTTATTCTCAGCAAACGGGAAGTATTTTTTTTTAACGGTCAAAGTTTTAGACGTTTGTGATATTCTAGCCCTTCTGACGGTTTAACGGTATCTTTCCGGAAATAGTGACTCACAGAAGATGTGTGCGCCTCATCGAGGGCTACAATTTTTATTTAGGAATTTTTTTGAAAAAATGTTTTTTTTAGAAGAAAAATCAAAAAAACCCAAAAAAAATGCTTTTTTTTAATTTTTTCTGTGTAAAATTTTTATGGTTCAAAATTTAAAAAAATGTCATTTGGATTAATTAAACCTGCATCCTTTCTGAATAAAACGGTATATTCAAATTAACGCTATCGTTTATACAGGGTGAGCAGCCCTCAGTTGAAAATACCCTTTTTCACACTTTTTTTTTTCAAATATTAATAACTTTTTAGTGGAGGCACTTAGAGGTTTCATTCAATTGGAGCATTTAAAGAACCTTTTAAAAGCAATTTTTTGACACACTCTACAATCATCTACGTAGAGTAGTTTTTGCTCTACACTATTTTTTGACTTTGACGCCTTATACCGCAATGGCTATGCTACCTACGAAGACCATTTTTGCCCTCAAACACGCGGAATTTATCTGGCTATAATCCACTAAATCCGTTTTGTTTCAAATATCACCATTTTCCAAGAAAATGCAATTTTCCATGAAAGGTCCCAAAATATCGGTCAGCTGAATATTGGTACCCCTACGGGCCCGATGATCAGGGTATAAAAACTAATGTGGTCTAGCACCCAACAAGTGCGCGTCTCCATGGCAGCGAAACCGGCGATTTTCGCCCGTTTTCACTTAAAATAAGACCCTTTTTATAATCGAAATTTAACTACTAAAACCGATTGGAATCGGTCCAGAATTGATGTTAAACTGTTCCTAAGGCTTTATACTATTTTTCCATGTACAAATCATAAGGTAAAAAAACCTTTTTTTATACCCGAAATCATCGTCTGAAAATGGTCGATTTTGACGTCTACCCGCGATTTTAATGCCGAGTTTTACGGCGGTTTTGACAACATGACATGACGTCAACGTGAGCAGTCAACGTCAACGTGGATGTATCGGCTCGGACTTGCTTCTTATTTTTATTGATAAAATGCTTAAATTAGCTCAGAATTTCCTGAAATTGGTGTGAAATTATTCAAGAGACTCTGTAGAATCCGATTATGTGCATATCTTCTATCAAATCAAGTTCTTTTAGCCGTGATAATTCTTGTGACAGTGTTTTCATGTGACAAAAGGACTCATACATGGCATTTTGGGTGCGGGAGTGGAGGTTTAATGTGGACTATTTATTTATTTTACCACAAAATCTAACTGTGGATCATTGTTATTATTTGAATAAGTTGTAAAGAAAACGCAAGCGTTAAAGGTAAGCCTTAATGTAATGTGATCTTTAATGCAATGACAACCTAACCTCTGTCATGAGTGTCATGTACTATGTAAATAAATAATAATACCAAAAAGGAAAAAATATTGAACTTATAAGTTGGAATAAGGTCCAAAATGTTAAAGATTGGCAAATTTGCGCTTAACTAAACGTTGTAAATGTTATATTACACCTTGCATATAAGTATATAATCAGTTTTCTGCGTTTCAAAAAAGTAAGAAAATTCAACTACAGTTATGTGTCCCTAGTAAAATATGAATAACAAATAGATATCTGTATGATCTAACAATGAGCGCCCATACAAGGGTATCTTAATGTTTTTGCTTCTGACTGTCACACATTAGTCTGAATGCTCTGGTCAGCAAGATGGCAGGCTTTAAAAATCTAAGAGGATAATCGAAGCAGTAGATAGCATCCAGTTGTGGCACTATCAGTGGGGAGGAATGCAGATTCTAGCAGCAAGATGTTTCAAGTATTGAATTCATGATAAGGTGGAAGATGGTGAAAAGAAGCAGAAAAAACCAATCTAAAACTAGAGAGACTTTTTTTTATCTGTTCTTTATTGTTGTTTAATATTCTTTATTACTTCAGTACCAAAGATAGTTTCCTTACAGAGAAGTATTTATATATTACACAGTTTGGTACATATTAAATAACATATTAGCGATTACTCCACAAACAAAAATGTACATGATCATTTTACGAGAAATAGAGAACATATATATATACAGATCTTTATAGGATACACAAGGGTATGTGTGGGGTTTCTTTCTATGGTCCCAAACTCTATAATGCTCTCCCTGCTACCATTAAACTGTTACCTACCAAGTTTTTTACTGCAATTTAAATTTACTATAAAACAATATTTATTGAAAAAATGTTTTTTCTCAATACAAGAATTTCTAAATGATGATTTCTCATATATGTAATTATAATATAAAACTTTTAGGCTTTAAATCCTTTGATTATTAATAATATTAAGTAGTGTAAAGATTTTCTCTGTGACATATGTGAGCTCCTTTGTGTATATGGCACGAATAAATTGTGTTTATGTTTAAATTAGGTGAAAGAACAGCTATTTTTGTTAAATCTCTCTTTTCTATCAGATAAAGTGATGTGTAAGTGTAACATAAGTTTTTCTGAAATAAAGATGATTTTACTTAATTATTTAACTGTGGCCACCATTTATTTTACCTACCTAAAATATAGCGGGTTGGGAAGGGCAGAAAAACTTCCTGGTTTTTCATGTAAACATTACAGCTATGTAGTGTTAGAGTCTGATGATGATGCAACAAACATCAACTCATCAAAATGCATACCTCTTGACAAAAGATTGGCATTTTCATTTGTCGAGAAAAGTCTTCCCAACCCACTATATTATAGCCACTCCACTTCAACAATGGACTTACAAAAAAAAAAGATTTAAATATTATTGAATGTTTTTTCCTTTAACTTGGAATATTTAAGAGAATTGTGTGAGTATTCATGTTCTTCTTCTACTGGAAAATAAAACTGTAAAATAGCTAATCTAGTGAAAATATTATAAATGATTTAACATATTTTTTTGTAAAGTGGGCTAATATGAATGATCTCGCTTTAAATGTAAATAAGTGCTACTCAATTGGATTCTCTAGACTTAAAAATAAAATGAATAATATATACACTATTGATGACATAGTACTTAGTTCTGTTGACTCAATAAAGGATTTAGGAGTAGTCTTTGATACTCAGCTCAACTTTGGGGAACACTGTGATCTTGTGGAGGGGAAGGCCTCTCAGATGTTAGGTTTTGTTTTGGGAACTTGTCGTGACATGTCTATATCTACTTTGAAGATACTTTATTGTTCATTGGTTAGAAGTCATTTAGAGTATGCCTCGATCATTTGGTCTCCTTTTTATAATTGTCACAAAATGCAACTTGAAAGAGTCCAAAAGAGGTTTACCCAGTACTGTTCCTACGAGTTGAATATGCAGGAGAACCTACTTGACATGGAGGCAATATTGGGACTTCAATCGTTGGAATCTAGAAGGATTCAAAGTGACCTCAGCTTTATATATAAGGTTATTCATGGGCTTATTGATTGCCCTGCTCTCATCAACAGCTTTAATTTAAAGGTCCCTGCACGCACCCTAAGGAGACATGAACTGTTTGCTTTACCAATCTGTCACTCCAACTATTCTTTACATTCTCCAATCTGTCGTAGTCTTGCCTATTTAAACTCTCACCCTGAACTTGATCCATTTGCAAGCTCACTGGATTTATTGGTCAACTGGGTCAAATATTTTAATTTATTGTTTTCTTATTGTGTTTATTTCTTGTGTATATGTTTTGAAGACTGTCTAATTATGTTCGTGAGAGTACTTTTATTATGTTAATTATACATCTTTTACTTTATTTAATATTGTAACCAAATCTTTTATACAATGGGGTTTCCCGTATATTGATTGAATAAATGAATAAATAAATATTTAATTGACCGAGAGCATTATGAGAAACTAAAAGATACTTGTAAGTGTGCTGAAAGGGTTAGTTTTTGGAGTTCTGTTGTCCTCCCTTTCAGCCAGTGTACCAATTTAGAAACCAGATAAGTTTGCTTTTCTGCATGACATTGTAACTTATTAATGACCTAAATACATATCTTAAATGACTTTCTAAATAAATTAAAAACATTGATTAAACAAGATATATTATGATTAAGGAAAAGAATAAAGCACTCCTTTAGTTAAGTATGTAAGAACATTCAGGTATAAATACTGTCTATGAAATATTTCGGATTAAGTGTATGTACAAATTTAAACTGATCGCCACATATAAACAGTAGCTCTTAGAAAACTGTTCCAATAATATCTGCTTTATATGAGGGTAGATTGTCAAAACTATTTATTATATGAAATTTTGATTAAAATTAAACATGTGTATGAAATGGATAACAATCATATGATAATAACTGCAGAGAAGAGCATAATGTGGTTTATGCCTTAAGGAATGGAATCTTCAAAAAAAAAAACAACAACAACTACTATAGATCAATTTTCTCTTTAATTATTAAAAGTAAATAACTGTATGACAAAATTTAATAAAACAATAAACAGGTCATGGAACATAAACATTAAATAAGTTTTATTTTCTAACCAAAAATAGAGACTTTGGGTCCAGTTGGAAGATTCTCGTGCCATTTTGCCTATTCAAGATCTGAAACAAATAAAGTATATATAATTAGATATGCATATTTCATTGAGACAACACAAAGTATATAAATTATCTTCCAGTGAATCCAGTAATAAGTAAAACTTTATTAAAATATTGCTCCGTTTTACTCACAACAAAAAAGCTGATTCATATCCCTTCAAACATATTCCATGATCTCTGGGGAATCCTAACATACTTCCTGTAGCTTATTTATTTCTGGCTGTGTACTCTAACCAACAGTAAAGACAGGCAGTTCTTCCTGGTTTCCCAATTTCATCAATATGGTAGAATCTCAATGATTTCTTGACGGATGTCCTTAAGTGCATGGTCTGAGTCCTATCAAACACATTTCATGATCTCTGTGGAATCCTAACATACTTCATTTAGCTTATTTATTTCTGGTTGTGTAGTCTAATCAGCAGTTAAAACATGCAATTCTTCTCCTACAACAAATGGGTCCCATAGCTGTTAAATTGTTGACCAGGATGAAAACAAATCATACCTTGTAATAATTCTAGGTACACAAAACAAAGGCCACACAGGCAAAATATATGCGAACTTGAATGAAGTTATGAGATTTTCATCAGTTTTATTTAGCAAATAATTTGTGTTGAAGTTTTCCAATAAATATTAGTTAAAAAATAATAATAATTTCTCAAGGTGAATTATATTATTGTTTTATTGGGTTGACATTGACATCTGAATTTAACTGACTTGTCAAATTCAGATGTCATTGAGCATTGCTGTTTGAGCTTGGCATGTCATGGGCGCACTAAAATTTATTTTTTCACGGTCGGTTTGATAATTTAATATTTTGGCGGCAAAATTCATATACCTAGTTCTAATTGTTTTTTTCAATTTAGGGTTTGGGCGACATAGGGTAAGTTTAGTAGATAAATTTCATTGCAGGGGTTGTTAAAGCAAGTGACGGTTATTTTATTTCAATGGTTTATTTTACTAGCTTAATTTTAGCTTCTATTGATCTTTCCATTTACCTAATTGACTTTCAAAATGAAAATGGAAAATAGAACAGTCGACGTAAGAATTCTTTTATCCAATCCTAATACACAGATTATTATACGGTCTAATCTTTTCCTTTTCTATTGTGGCACTCCCATAAATTGTAAAAAAATTTGTCAATAAGCTTTTTTACTATTTTTTGAATGATCTTGAACCAATAAAAAAATTGAATTGGGAGCATATTTTGAAAAAATGTTCATCTTAAACACGGACTTTCTTCGAGAATTGAAAAATGCAAATAAATAGGTTTTCTGTTCATTTTAGAGTCAAATCGGTTATAACCTTTTTTAATCCTTCTCTGTCGATTTTCGAACAAAATGTGTTTCTTTGGTTTTTTTTACTAGAAATTATCTGTTTAGGGCTTACATTGAAATTAGTCAATAGCCATTTTAAGAAAAAGAAAGTGATATAGTGGGAAAAAACAAGTTTTCTTTTGTTTTTTCCAATGTTTCATTAATATCTCGGCTTCTGTAGCTCCGATTCAATCCGTTAATGGTTTATTGAATTCCTTATTCCGTTTCTGATTATCATTTGCATATTTCATTGTATTAACCTTAATATAAAGGCCAATGTAAAATAAAGGATATTAGAAAAGATATATGGCAAAACCAGTTTGAAATATTTCAATGCAGGATTTTATGAAACATGATTTGCCAAAAATTTATGTTTTATTTAGGTAAAATTATTGAATTTTTACAAAGGGTTGATATATTATGCAAAAGTGTGTGCTAGAGTCTTATTATTTATTTCAGCGTACTTACTCTCATCGCCATAAAAAACATCTTTATCAGGTGTGGCCTAGACCTAGAAGTTTTCACCAACCTTCATCCTCCTGTATGACTGCATTTGACTGTCAATTTTTTGCTTGAAAAATGCATTAAAGCTTTCGAAATGTATAAGAGAACACTACACATATCCTGAATCGAAAAAATAAGAAACACCAAAGCTCTCAATAGAATGCAGGAAAACTAATGATAAAGCTAATGATAACAATAAAATAGTGCAAATTATGGTGTATTGGACCTAGAATAAGAAGAGATCAATATGAAATACATCTGTTGGTTTTCAAGGGAAGAATTTAGAGAAAAGGTGAATAGTGAGAATACACAACTCATTGCTCGAGGATCTACACAGATGGCTCATTCAAAATCTTCAGAGCAGCTGTTTAACGAGTTGCTTGTCACTTGGATCGGCAATCTTTGAAGGAAGACGGCCGAATGAAAAGAGTAGAGCGGAGCTCTTATCACATCATGATTCTTAGAAGCATGATACCCCAAAAACCGTAAAAACAAATGGTCGTTAAGCTCACAGCGTTGCCGGGGCAGCACCTGTTAAACAATCTCTAATAAATTTAATTCTTTTTTGAATTAGTTTCCTCTGACCAAAAGCTTTTCTACTGGTCCCAACTGATCAAAGTACGAGCGAAGCTCGTACTTGTTATAAGAGCGTAGCTCTTATGGTGGGACGCTTTTTTTTTGGAGTTTTCGCACAACCTCGGGACTCGGCGGACAAAAGTGCCTATAACTTTTTTTCTAATTAGGGTAGAGAAGTGATTTTTACCTTTTCGTAATCTAGATATATGAGGCTACAACTCTATCAACTACAATTTTTGATTTGTTTTTTTAGTTGGGAGGGGGAAGCCTTAGAACTCAAAAAATTTTTTTTGTTCGATTTTTTCCGCGTGCTTCGATACAGGTCGCAACGGTTGTTTGAATTTTATGAAATTTAACGGGTCGATTAGACCTCATCTCTAGATGGACTGTATACTTTTTGGTAATTCTCAGCACACGGGAAGTATTTTTTTTTAACGCTCAAAGTTTCAAACATTTGTGATATTCTAGCCCCTCTGACGGTTTAACGGTATCTTTCCGGAAACAGTGACTCACAGAAGATGTGTGCGCCTTATCGAGAGCTACAATTTTTATTTAGGACTTTTTTTAAAAAAATTTTTTGTTTAGGAGAAAAACCAAAAAAACCTTAAAAAATTGACTTTTTTTAGTTTTTTTTCTGTGAAATTTTTATGGTGCAAAATTTAAAAAAAATTTATTTGGATTAATTGAACCTGCGTTCTTTCCGAATAAAACGGTGTATTAAGTTTAAGGCTATCGTTTATACAGGGTGAGAAGCCCTCAGTTGAAAATACCCTTTTTCACACTTTTTTTTTTCAAATATTAATAACTTTTTAGTGGAGGCACTTAGAGGTTTCATTCAATTGGAGCATTTAAAGAACCTTTTAAAAGCAATTTTTTGACACACTCTACAATCATCTACGTAGAGTAGTTTTTGCTCTACACTATTTTTTGACTTTGACGCCTTATACCGCAATGGCTATGCTACCTACGAAGACCATTTTTGTCCTCAGACACGCGGAATTTATCTGGTTATAATCCACTAAATACCATTTTGTTTCAAATGTCACCATTTTCCAAGAAAATGGAATTTTCCATGAAAAGTCCCAAAAAATCGGTCAGCTGAATATTGGTACCCCCCCGGGCGGAGCTCACAGGGTATAATAACTAATATGGTCTAGCACCCAACAAGTGCGCGTCTCCATGGCAGCGAAACCGGCGATTTTCGCCCGTTTGCACTTAAAATAAGACCCTTTTTATAATCGAAATTTAACTACTAAAACCGATTGGAATCAGTCCAGAATTGATGTTAAACTGTTCCTAAGGCTTTATACTATTTTTCCATGTACAAATCATAAGGTAAAAACCTTTTTTTATACCCGAAATCATCGTCTGAAAATGGTCGATTTTGACGTCTACCCGCGATTTTAATGCCGAGTTTTACGGCGGTTTTGACAACATGACATGACGTCAACGTGAGCAGTCAACGTCAACGTGGATGTATCGGCTCGGACTTGCTTCTTATTTTTATTGATAAAATGCTTAAATTATCTCAGAATTTCCTGAAATTGGTGTGAAATTATTCAAGAGACTCTGTAGAATCCGATTATGTGCATATCTTCTATCAAATCAAGTTCTTTTAGCCGTGATAATTCTTGTGACAGTGTTTTCATGTGACAAAAGGACTCATACATGGCATTTTGGGTGCGGGAGTGGAGGTTTAATGTGGACTATTTATTTATTTTACCACAAAATCTAACTGTGGATCATTGTTATTATTTGAATAAGTTGTAAAGAAAACGCAAGCGTTAAAGGTAAGCCTTAATGTAATGTGAGCTTTAATGCAATGACAACCTAACCTCTGTCATGAGTGTCATGTACTTTGTAAATAAATAATAATACCAAAAAGGAAAAAATATTGAACTTATAAGTTGGAATAAGGTCCAAAATGTTGAAGATTGGCAAATTTGCGCTTAACTAAACGTTGTAAATGTTATATTACACCTTGCATATAAGTATATAATCAGTTTTCTGCGTTTCAAGCAAGAGGCGTGTAACCTTAAAAAAGTAAGAAAATTCAACTACAGTTATGTGTCCCTAGTAAAATATGAATAACAAATAGATATCTGTATGATCTAACAATGAGCGCCCATACAAGGGTATCTTAATGTTTTTGCTTCTGACTGTCACACATTAGTCTGAATGCTCTGGTCAGCAAGATGGCAGGCTTTAAAAATCTAAGAGGATAATCGAAGCAGTAGATAGCATCCAGTTGTGGCACTATCAATGGGGAGGAATACAGATTCTAGCAGCAAGATGTTTCAAGTATTGAATTCATGATAAGGTGGAAGATGGTAAAAAGAAGCAGAAAAAACCAATCTAAAACTAGAGAGACTTTTTTTTATCTGTTCTTTATTGTTGTTTAATATTCTTTATTACTTCAGTACCAAAGATAGTTTCCTTACAGAGAAGTATTTATATATTACACAGTTTGGTACATATTAAATAACATATTAGCAATTACTCCACAAACAAAAATGTACATGATCATTTTACGAGAAATAGAGAACATATATATATACAGATCTTTATAGGATACACAAGGGTATGTGTGGGGTTTCTTTCTATGGTCCCAAACTCTATAATGCTCTCCCTGCTACCATTAAACTGCCAAGTTTTTTACTGCAATTTAAATTTACTATAAAACAATATTTATTGAAAAAATGTTTTTTCTCAATACAAGAATTTCTAAACGATGATTTCTCATATATGTAATTATAATATAAAACTTTTAGGCTTTAAATCCTTTGATTATTAATAATATTAAGAAGTGTAAAGATTTTCTCTGTGACATATGTGAGCTCCTTTGTGTATATGGCATGAATAAATTGTGTTTATGTTTAAATTAGGTGAAAGAACAGCTATTTTTGTTAAATCTCTCTTTTCTATCAGATAAAGTGATGTGTAAGTGTAACATAGGTGTTTCTGAAATAAAGATGATTTTACTTAATTATTTAACTGTGGCCACCATTTATTTTACCTACCTAAAATATAGCGGGTTGGGAAGGGCAGAAAAACTTCCTGGTTTTTCATGTAAACATTACAGCTATGTAGTGTTAGAGTCTGATGATGATGCAACAAACATCAACTCATCAAAATGCATACCTCTTGACAAAAGATTGGCATTTTCATTTGTCGAGAAAAGTCTTCCCAACCCACTATATTATAGCCACTCCACTTCAACAATGGACTTCTACTTACAAAAAAAACTGTAAAATAGCACATATTTTTTTATAAAGTGGGCTAATATGAATGATCTCTCTTTAAATGTAAATAAGTGCTACTCAATTGGATTCTTTAGACTTAAAAATAAAATGATTAATATATACACTATTGATGACATAGTACTTAGTTCTGTTGACTCAATAAAGGATTTAGGAGTAGTCTTTGATACTCAGCTCAAATTTGGGAAACACTGTGATCTTGTGGAGGGGAAGGCCTCTCAGATGTTAGGTTTTGTTTTAGGAACTTGTCGTGACATGTCTATATCTACTTTGAAGATACTTTATTGTTCATTGGTTAGAAGTCATTTAGAGTATGCCTCGATCATTTGGTCTCCTTTTTATAATTGTCACAAAATGCAACTTGAAAGAGTCCAAAAGAGGTTTACCCAGTACTGTTCCTACAAGTTGAATATGCAGGATAACCTACTTGACATGGAGGCAATATTGGGACTTCAATCGTTGGAATCTAGAAGGATTCAAAGTGACCTCAGCTTTATGTATAAGGTTATTCATGGGCTTATTGATTGCCCTGCTCTCATCAACAGCTTTAATTTAAAGGTCCCTGCACGCACCCTAAGGAGACATGAACTGTTTGCTTTACCAATCTGTCACTCCAACTATTCTTTACATTCTCCAATCTGTCCTAGTCTTGCCTATTTCAACTCTCACCCTGAACTTGATCCATTTGCAAGCTCACTCTCTGGATTTATTGGTCAACTGGGTCAAATATTTTAATTTATTGTTTTCTTATTGTGTTTATTTCTTGTGTATATGTTTTGAATACTGTCTTATTATGTTAGTGAAAGTACTTTTATTATGTTAATTATACATCTTTTACTTTATTTAATATTGTAACCAAATCTTTTGTACAATGGGGTTTCCCGTATATTGATTGAATAAATGAATAAATAAATATTTAATTGACCGAGAGCATTATGAGAAACTAAAAGATACTTGTAAGTGTGCTGAAAGGGTTAGTCTTTGGAGTTCTCTTGTCCTCCCTTTCAGCCAGTGTACCAATTTAGAAACCAGATATGTTTGCTTTTCTGCAAGGCATTGTAACTTATGAATGACCTAAGTACATATCTGAAATGACTTTCTAAATAAATTAAAAACATTGATTAAACAAGATATATTATGATTAAGCAAAAGAATAAAGCACTCCTTTAGTTAAGTATGTAAGAACATTCAGGTATAAATACTGTCTATGAAATATTTCTGATTAAGTGTATGTACAAATTTAAACTGATCGCCACATATAAACAGTAGCTCATAGAAAACTGTTCCAATAATATCTGCTTTATATGAGGGTAGATTGTCAAAACTATTTATTATATGAAATTTTAAAATTAAACATGTGTATGAAATGGATAACAATCATATGGTAATAACTGCAGAGAAGAGCATAATGTGGTTTATGCCTTAAGGAATGAAATCTTCAAAAAAAAAAACAACAACAACTTTCTCTTTAATTATTAAAACTAAATAACTGTATGACAAAATTTAATAAAACAATAAACAGGTCATGGAACATAAACATTAAATAAGTTTTATTTTCTAACCAAAAATAGAGACTTTGGGTCCAGTTGGAAGATTCTCGTGCCATTTTGCCTATTCAAGATCTGAAACAAATAAAGTATATATAATTAGATATGCATATTTCATTGAGACAACACAAAGTATATAAATTATCTTCCAGTGAATCCAGTAATAAGTAAAACTTTATTAAAATATTGCTCCGTTTTACTCACAACAAAAAAGCTGATTCATATTCCTTCAAACACATTCCATGATCTCTGGGGAATCCTAACATACTTCCTGTAGCTTATTTATTTCTGGCTGTGTACTCTAACCAACAGTAAAGACAGGCAGTTCTTCCTGGTTTCCCAATTTCATCAATATGGTAGAATCTCAATGATTTCTTGACGGATGTCCTTAAGTGCATGGTCTGAGCCCTATCAAACACATTTCATGATCTCTGGGGTATCCTAACATACTTCATTTAGCTTATTTATTTCTGGTTGTGTAGTCTAATCAGCAGTTAAAACATGCAATTCTTCTCCTACAACAAATGGGTCCCATAGCTGTTAAATTGTTGACCAGGATGAAAACAAATCATACCTTGTAATAATTCCAGGTACACAAAACAAAGCCCACACAGGCAAAATATATGCGAACTTGAATGAAGTTATGAGATTTTCATCAGTTTTATTTAGCAAATAATTTGTGTTGAAGTTTTCCAATAAATATTAGTTAAAAAATAATAATAATTTCTCAAGGTGAATTATGTTATTGTTTTGTTGGATTGACATTGACATCTGAATTTAACTGACTTGTCAAATTCAGATGTCATTGAGCATTGCTGTTTGAGCTTGGCATGTCATGGGCGCACTAAAATTTATTTTTTCACGGTCGGTTTGATAAATTATATAATTTAATATTTTGCCGCAAAATTCATATACCTAGTTCTAATTGTTTTTTTCAATTTAGGGTTTGGGCGACATAGGGTAAGTTTAGTAGATAAATTTCATTGCAGGGGTTGTTAAAGCAAGTGACGGTTATTTTATTTCAATGGTTTATTTTACTAGCTTAATTTTAGCTTCTATTGATCTTTCCATTTACCTAATTGACTTTCAAAATGAAAATGGAAAATACAGTCGACGTGAAAATTCTTTTATCCAATCCCAATACACAGATTATTATATGGTCTAATCTTTTCCTTTTCTATTGTGGCACTCCCATAAATTGGAAAAAAATTTGTCAATAAGCTTTTCTACTATTTTTTGAATGATCTTGTACCAATAAAAAAATTGAATTGGGAGCATATTTTGAAAAAATTTTCATCTTGAACACGGACTTTCTTCGAGAATTGAAAAAATGCAAATAAATAGGTTTTCTGTTCATTTTAGAGTCAAATCGGTTATAACCTTTTTTAATCCTTCCCTGTCGATTTTCGAACAAAATGTTTTTCTTTGGTTTTTTTTACTAGAAATTATCTGTTTAGGGCTTACATTAAAATTAGTCAATAGCCATTTTAAGAAAAAAGTGATATAGTGGGAAAAAACAAGTTTTCTTTTGTTTTTTCCAATGTTTCATTAATATCTCGGCTTCTGTAGCTCCGATTCAATCCGTTAATGGTTTATTGTATTCCTTATTCCGTTTCTGATTATCATTTGCATATTCCATTGTATTGACCTTAATATAAAGGCCAATATAAAATAAAGGATATTAGGAAAGATATATGGCAAAACCACTTTGAAATATTTCAATGCAGGATTTATGAAACATGATTTGCCAAAAATTTATGTTTTATTTAGGTAAAATTATTGAATTTTTACAAAGGGTTGCTATATTATGCAAAAGCGTGTGCTAGAGTCTTATTATTTATTTCAGCGTACTTACTCTCATCGCCATAAAAAACATCTTTATCAGGTGTGACCTAGACCTAGAAGTTTTCACCAACCTTCATCCTCCTGTATGACTGCATTTGACTCTCAATTTTTTGCTTGAAAAATGCATTAAAGCTTTCGAAATGTATAAGAGAACACTACACATATCCTGAATCGAAAAAATAAGAAACACCAAAACTCTCAATAGAATGCAGGAAAACTAATGATAAAGCTAATGATAAAATAGTGCAAATTATGGTGTATTGGACCTAGAATAAGAAGAGATCAATATGAAATACATAGGTTGGTTTTCAAGGGAAGAATTTAGAGAAAAGGTGAATAGTGAGAATACACAACTCATTGCTCGAGGATCTACACAGATCGCTCATTCAAAATCTTCAGAGCAGCTGTTTAACGAGTTGCTTGTCACTTGGATCACCAATCTGTGAAGGAAGACGGCTGAATGAAAAGAGCAGAGCGGAGCTCTTATCACATCATGATTCTTAGAAGCATGATACCTCAAAAACCGTAAAAACAAATGGTCGTTAAGCTCACAGCGTTGCCGGGGCAGCACCTGTTAAACAATCTCTAATAAATTTAATTCTTTTTTGAATTAGTTTCCTCTGAACAAAAGCTTTTCTACTGGTCCCAACTGATCAAAGTACGAGCGAAGCTCGTACTTGTTATATAGTCGCAGACTATATTATGCACGCGAGGTCGGGCCCGAAAAATCGTGTTTTTTTGGAAATAAAAATTCATATCTTTGGCTGTATGGCTAGCGAAACGATGAAATTTGGCATAGGGTCTCTCAATACATTGGGAATGATGGATCCGTAAACGAATTTTTTTTCCGGTACCACCAAACGGAGCGGTACTGTCTCAAAGTCAAAAATTCGTAAAAAAACCGGTCAAAATTCATTTTTGCACGAGATCTCAATTTTAACGCTGTCAAAAAAATTGAAATTTTTAGGCATAAAAGACTTTATAGTAATTCATGTCTGTATACTTTTTGGGCCCGATCGGTGTACAGGGTGAGTTGTTATAAGCGAACAAAAGTGACTAAAAAAAAAATTCAAACTTCTCCAGAGGCTAAAAAAAAATTTTTATAAAAAAAGTGTTTCGGCGAAAAGACTTCGTTTTATAAGAGATTTGACATACTTGGAGCTTTTTTTTGTAAAAAATTTATTTTACGAGTTCTGGCATTTTCAGTTTTTTGGGATTTTCCGCCAAACGATACTTATTTTGGGAAAATTTTTTTTTTCAAAAAATAACTTCATCCTTTACCTTTCATATGCCATATAACCGAAATTTTTGGGAACCATACAGGGCGAGCAATAATGAACTTTACCCATGAAGGTCCGACCCGAAAATCACATTTTATTTAATAACTTTTTCGTAGTGGCATCTGGACCATTTATATTCTCAGGCATTAAATACTTTAATAACCCCAGTATTTGTGTAAAATTACAATCTTCCAACTTTAATAGGTTCTGAGCAATTCGAATTTTTGCGTTTAATTCATTTGCCGCGTCCCTGTACATGGTGAAAGGATCAAACAACATCTAAAGGATCCGAAATTTTGTTTTACAACACATACTAAAATTTCAAGGTTCCAGCGATAGTACAAGTACCCGAAAAATGCGATTTTATGAAAAAAGTCCATTTTTTTGCGTTTTTGCAGGTAATTGGAGGTGTCAACCTAAACTCTGATGAAATGGCTAGTGGGAACAATACTTTGACGCATGGTGGATACAAATTTTTTGCTCGTGACAGGTGGCCGGGACTTGGTCGGGTTTTTTGTAAAATTATGAATGAAAATGAACCGGAAACGATCAGGGAAAGGAAGCACCGAATCAGAAAATGAATGGGCTTTCCGAATCTGTGCATATCAATTGGGGAAATTGTGTATTGCGGCCAGGAAAATTCGGCAAACATTTTGACGTCTTCGAAAAATGCCGTTTTTTTGAAAAGTCAGTGGTTTCATACCGGGGTGAGACGAAATGAAATTTGCCCGATTATTTTATTAAAATTATTCGAATATATACACGGGTCAGTCGTAATGATCTATTTAATTCAAAATAAAAATTTAGATATTAGGTGAGTTTTTACTACTTAGTTTATTATTAATATATGTTAATAATTCTTAAACATTGCTTTTGGGTTATAAATAAAAATTTTTTGAAATTATTGATTTTTAAGGTTAGTCGAGTATCATAACTTTTTTGGTATTGGTGCGATTTGGTTGAAATTTGGTACCTAGTACCTATTTCGGATAAGATTAATAAATTTTTACAGATATTTGACATGACTATGTTTTAAGGTCACGTGACTACCTTAACTTTATTCCTATTTGTCCGATTTGATTGAAATTTGGTATTTGGGGTTTATTTAGGATGCAATTATGAATTTTTCACAGATATTTGACATTTGACTTCCGGGTCACGTGACTATTGTAACTTTTTTGCTATGAGTCCGATTGGGTTCAAATTTGGTATTTGGGCTTTATTTAGAATGCAATTATTAATTTTTGACAGATATTTGACATTTCACTTCCGGGTCACGTGAATATTGTAACTTCTTTGCTATGAGTCCGATTGGGTTCAAATTTGATATTTATGCTTTATTTAGGATACAATTAATAAATTTTAACACATAATTGACAAATTATATTTTAAAGTCACGTGACTTTCATAATTCTTTTGCTATTGATCCGATTGGGTTGAAATTTTGTATTTGGGCTTTATTTAGGATGCAATTGTTGATTTTTTACAAAATTTTAAAATATTAAGTTTTAGGGTCACGTGACTATCAAAATTTCCTATTCGATTGAAATTTACTATTAGATGATATTTATATATTTATAGATAATATTTTGTATTACCCTATTCCTTTTATCTTAATTAGTTAAATTATTTCTTAAATTTGCCTTTTTAAAAAACATTAAAAAATCATCGGTTCGAATACATAGGCTTTAAAGGGAACTTATCTTCTTTCATAATATTGTAGCATTATTATAGATTTTGAAAAATTTTGTCATAAAGCTTTTTCATTACTTTTTGAATGGTCTTTAGCCAGAAAAAAGAAATTTTGAATTTGGAGCATGTTTTGAAAAATTTTCATTTTGGGCCGGATTTTGTTCGAAAATCGATAAATGCAAATAAATAGGTTTTCTGTTCATTTTAGAGTCAAATCGATAATAACCTTTTTAAAAGGTATCCTGGAGTAGTACAAGATAGAAAAATAAAAAATTGAAATTTTTCCATAGGGCTCTTGATATTTCGATATTTATGTTTAATAGTTTTTTACAATTTTCTCCGATTCTGTGATAGCTATAATCAATTCGTTTTAACATTCGGATACCTCGTAATATTCCCGAAAACTTTTGTTTAAGACAAAAAGTTGTCAGAATTATAGTTTATTTAGAAAAAAATAAAAACCATTTTTTCACAATTTTTCATGGCTATACCCCTTTCGATTTTGGAGCAAAAAAAAGTTTTTTTTTCTTGGGTTTTTTTTACTGGAAATTGCCAACTTAGGGCTTACATTATAATTTTAAGAAAAAAAATGGTACCGTGGGAAAAAATTAGTTTTCTTTTATTTTTTTTCACATTTTTACTAATATCTCGACTTGTATAGCTTCGATTCAATTCATTGATAGTTTCTATTATTCCTTATTCTCCTCCTGTTAATTCTTTTTATATTTTATTACAATTGCCTTTCGAAATAAAACTGAAAAATTTTAAAAATCGACGTAAATACATAGACTCTTATGGGACCTAATTTTATCTTTATATTGTGCTACTCGTATAAATCGTGGAAATTTTTGTTATTAGGCTTTTTTACTAGTTTTTGAATGGTCTTTAACCAGAAAAAAGAAATTTTGAATTCGGAGCATATTTTGAAAAAATTGTCATTTTGACCCCGGATTTTGTACGAAAATCGAAAAATGCAAAGAAATAGGTTTTCCGTTCATTTTAGAGTCAAATTGGTAATAATCTTTTTTAAAGATACTCTGAAGTAGTACAGGATAGAAAAATAAAAAATTAAAATTTTTCCATAGGGTTCTTGATAATTCGATATTTATGTTTAATAGTTTTTTCCAATTTTCTCCGATTGTATAATAGCTAGAACCGATTCGTTTTAACGCACGGATACCTCGTAATATTTCCGAAAACTTTTATTTAAGACAAAAAGTTGTCAGAGTTATATTTTATTTATAAAAAAATAAAAACCATTTTTTTAAAATTTTTCGTGGGTATACCCCTTTCGATTTTCGACCAAAAAAAAAAAAATTTTTTTCTTGGGTTTTTTTTGTGAAAATTACAAATTTAGGGCTAAAACTAAAATTTGTCATAAATTATTTTAAGAAAAAAAATTATACCGTGGGAAAAAAACCAGTTTTCTTTTGTTTTTCCCACATTTTTACTTATATCTCGGCTTCTATAGCTTCGATTCAATTTATTTATGGTTTTTTTTATTTCTTATTCTTCTCCTGTCAATTCTTTTGATATTTTATTACTATTAAATTTTAAAATAAAAAGAAAAATTAAAACAAATTGACGTAAAATCCCGTTTGTTCTATCTCAAGAAATAGACCCTTATGGGAACTTCTCTCTGAATTTGGTATTTATGGTTTATTTAGGATACAACTAATAAATTATGACAGATAACTGACATTTAAGTTTCAGCCTAGGTCACGTGACTAGCGTAACTTTTTTGCTATTGGTCCGATTTTGTTCGAATTTGGTATTCAGGCTTTATTTAGAATACAATTAATATACTTTCACAGATATTTGAAATATAAGACAGTATATTGACACACAACGCGACTATATAACAAATTATGGTTCTTTGAAGCATGATACCCCAACAACTGGTCCTCTCTTTCCTTGGCAGATAAACGTTATCCTCACCTAAGTACACCTGATAATTTGCGATTTTTTTTAAGAAATCCTCTAAGGCCCATCACTGACAAGACTTAAAGGTTCCAAACTGGTCCCCACGGACCAAAAGTATAGGAGCGAAGCGACTATACTTGTTATATAGTCGCAGACTATATTATGCACGCCACGTCGGGCCCGAGAAATCGTGTTTTTTTGGAAATAAAAATTCATATCTTTGGCTGTATGGCTAGTGAAACGATGAAATTTGGCATAGGGTCTCTCAATACATTGGGAATGATGGATCCATAAACAAATTTTTTTTCGGGTACCATCAAACGGAGCGGTACTGTCTCAAAGTCAAAAATTCGTAAAAAAACGGCTCAAAATTCATTTTTGCACGAGATCTCAATTTTAACGCTGTCAAAAAAATTGAAATTTTTAGGCATAAAAGACTTTATAGTAATTCATGTCTGTATACTTTTTGGGCCCGATCGGTATACAGGGTGAGTTGTTATAAGCTAACAAAAGTGACTAAAAAAAAAATTCAAACTTCTCCAGAGGCTAAAAAAAATTTTTTATAAAAAAAGTGTTTCGGCGAAAAGACTTCGTTTTATAAGAGATTTGACATACTTGGAGCTTTTTTTTGTAAAAAATTTGTTTTACGAGTTCTGGCATTTTCAGTTTTTTGGGATTTTCCGCCAAACGATACTTATTTTGGGAAAAATTTTTTTTTCAAAAAATAACTTCATCCTTTACCTTTCATATGCCATGTAACCGAAATTTTTGGGAACCATACAGGGCGAGCAATAATGAACTTTACCCATGAAGGTCCGACCCGAAAATCACATTTTATTTAATAACTTTTTCGTAGTGGCACCTGGACCATTTATATTCTCAGGCATTAAATACTTTAATAACCCGATTATTTGTGTAAAATTACAATCTTCCAACTTTAATAGGTTCTGAGCAATTCGAATTTTCCCGTTTAATTCATTTGCCACGTCCCTGTACATGGTGAAAAGATCAGACATCATCTAAAAGATCCGAAATTTTGTTTTACAACACATACTAAAATTTCAGGGTTCCAGCGATAGTACAAGTACCCGAAAAATGCGATTTTATGAAAAAAGTCCATTTTTTTGCGTTTTTGCAGGTAATTGGAGGTGTCAACCTAAACTCTGATGAAATGGCTAGTGGGAACAATACTTTGACGCATTGTGGTTACAAATTTTTTGCTCGTAACAGGTGGCCGGGACTTGGTAGGGTTTTTTGTAAAATTATGACTGAAAATGAACCGGAAACGATCAGGGAAAGGAAGCACCGAATCAGAAAATGAATGGGCTTTCCGAATCTGTGCATATCAATTGGGGAAATTGTGTATTGCGGCCAGGAAAATTCGGCAAACATTTTGACGTCTTCGAAAAATGCCGTTTTTTTGAAAAGTCAGTGGTTTTATACCGGGGTGAGACGAAATGAAATTTGCCCGATTATTTTATTAAAATTATTCGAATATATACACGGGTCAGTCGTAATGATCTATTTAATTTAAAATAAAAATTTAGATATTGGGTGAGTTTTTACTATTTAGTTTATTATTAATAAATGTTAACAATTCTTAAACATTGCTTTTGGGTTATAAATAAAAATTTTTTGAAATTATTGATTTTTAAGGTTAGTCGAGTATCATAACTTTTTTGGTATTGGTGCGATTTGGTTGAAATTTGGTACCTAGTACCTATTTCGGATAAGATTAATACATTTTTACAGATATTTGACATGACTATGTTTTAAGGTCACGTGACTACCTTAACTTTCTTCCTATTTGTCCGATTTGCTTGAAATTTGGTATTTGGGGTTTATTTAGGATGCAATTATTAATTTTTGACAGATATTTGACATTTGACTTCCGGGTCACGTGACTATTGTAACTTTTTTGCTATTGGTCTGATTGGGTTCAAATTTGGTATTTGGGCTTTATTTAGAATGCAATTATTAATTTTTGACTAATATTTGACATTTGACTTCCGGGTCACGTGACTATTGTAACTTTTTTGCTATGAGTCCGATTGGGTTCAAATTTGGTATTTATGCTTTATTTAGGACACAATTAATAAATTTTAACAGATAATTGACAAATTATATTTTAAAGTCACGTGACTTTTATAATTCTTTTGCTATTGATCCGATTGGGTTGAAATTTAGTATTTGGGCTTTATTTAGGATGCCAGTAATACATTTTGACAGAAATTTGACATATTGAATTTTAAAGTCACGTGACTTCCATAACTTTTTTGCTATTGATCCGATTGGGTTCAAATTTGGAATTTGGGGTTTATTTAAGATGCAATTGTTGATTTTTTACAAAATTTTAAAATATTGAGTTCTAGGGTCACGTGACTATCAAAATTTCCTATTTGATTGAAATTGGCTATTAGATGATATGTATATATTTGTAGATAATATTTTGTATTACCCTATTCCTTTTATCTTATTTTGTTAAATTATTGCTTAAATTTGCCTTTAAAAAAAAAATTAAGAAATCATCGGTTCGAATACATAGGCTTTAAAGGGAACTTATGTTCTCTCGTAATATTGTGGCATTATTATAGATTTTGAAAAATTTTGTCATAAAGCTTTTTTATTACTTTTTGAGTGGTCTTTAGCCAAAAAAAAGAAATTTTGAATTTGGAGCATGTTTTGAAAAAATTTTCATTTTGGGCCCGATTTTGTTCGAAAATCGATAAATGCAAATAAATAGGTTTTCTGTTCATTTTAGAGTCAAATCGATAATAACCTTTTTGAAAGGTATCCTGAAGTAGTACAAGATAGAAAAATAAAAAGTTGAAATTTTTCCATAGGGCTCTTGATAATTCGATATTTATGATTAATAGTTTTTTACAATTTTCTCCGAATCTGTGATAGCTATAATCAATTAGTTTTAACATTCAAATACCTCGTAACATTCCCTAGAACTTTTGTTTAAGAGAAAAAGTTGTCAGAGTTATAGTTTATTTAGAAAAAAATAAAAACCATTTTTTCGCAATTTTTCATGGCTATACCCCTTTCGATTTTGGAGCAAAAAAAATTTTTTTTTTTCTTGGGTTTTTTTTACTGGAAATTGCCAACTTGGGACTTACATTATAATTTGTCGGTCATCATTTTAAGAAAAAAAAATTATACCGTGTGAAAAAACCAGTTTCCTTTTGTTTTTCCCACATTTTTACTAATATCTCGACTTCTATAGCTTCGATTCAATTCGTTGATGGTTTCTTTTATTTCTCATTCTCCTCCTGTCAATTCTTTTGATATTTTATTACTATTACTTTTCAAAATAAAAAGAAAAATTAAAACAAATCGACGTAAAATCCCGTTTGTTCTATTTCAATAAATAGACCCTTATGGGAACTTCTCTCTAATTTTGGTATTTATGGTTTATTTAGGATACAACTAATAAATTATGACAGATAACTGACATTTGAGTTTCAGCTAAGGTCACGTGACTACCGTAACTTTTTTGCTATTGGTCCGATTCTGTTGGAATTTGGTACTCAGGCTTAATTTAGAATACAATTAATATATTTTGACAGATATTTGAAATATAAGACAGTATATCGACACACAACGCGACTATATAACAAATTATGGTTCTTTGAAGCATGATACCCCAACCACTGGTCATCTCTTTCCTTGGCATATAAACGTTGGTACACCTGATAATTTTTGTTTTGTTTTAAGAAATCCTCTAAGGCCCATCACTGACAGGACTTAGAGGTTCCAAACTGGTCCCCACGGACCAAAAGTATAGGAGCGAAGCGACTATACTTGTTTTTGGTAAGTCCCACAGTCTTCTGCATCCAAAGAAAGTAAAACAGTTTTAATATGTTTTTTCTCAGTATTTGCATTTGACTGCACACAACATTCAGCATTTGACTGTAACTCGACAGCTTCCTTTTTATCTTCTATAAGAGTTATTTTTCTCTGCTTGAATGGTAAAACTTTTTCGTTTTCATTTTTTACAATATTAAGTTTCCGTTTCTTTAACGGCAATTGATGTGAATGGAGGGACATTCTGGAAGTAAAATAGTTTATAATTTATTTACATTAAAAACATTTAGTCAAAATCGTCGAAAAATAAACAATTTGACAGGTAACTTTAATTTTAAAGTGCCTTTATTTTATATTTCCATAAATAAAAAGTGTGCATTCGACAGGTACAGTCTTGCCCAAAATAAGTTTACTCATCAAATTTTTATGTGGTGGAACTTAGCTAGAGATTCAGAAACGAAAATCATGTTTTTACAGTCGCCCAGACAAGTTTTGGTTTTAAAGTTCGCCATTTTGGATCCGCCATTTTGTTTTTTGTAATTGTGATAGCACTAAATTGCATTGTCATCGAAAATATGAATGTGTTTCAAATTTCACGTAAATCGGACATCTGGAAGTTGGTCAAATTTGATTTCCAAGATTTGACCCAAACATACATAGTTACATACATACATACATACATACATACATACATATATACATACTTACATACATACATACATACATACTTACATACATACATACATAGGTACATTGCAAGTTAAATAAAAGCTTTTAAAAACAAAAAAAAATTAAAACCAAAACTTGTCTGGGCGACTGTAAAACATGATTTTCGTTTCTGAATCTGTGGCTAACTTCCACCACATAAATTTTTGGTCGAAAAACTGTCAATTTGCTAGCTATAAATTATTATATCTACCTATACTTTTCAAGTGGTCAATTTTTATATTCCCCATGACACCAACATAGAAAGCTCAACTACTTCACTAAGGACTTACCTATTTTATTTTCACTTATTTTATAAAAGACCACCCTTGTTTGTAATCCTCGTATCAATAATTGACACACACACACTTTTATTTTCGACACAAGTTTTTTAGTAACACGTCTTGTCGAAAGGAATAAATAAAATAAAAGAATCCTGAATATAACACGCACCCTATTCGCTTCATGGCTTATAAATCGGATATCACATAATATTTCTCTCACCTACATACTTGACTTAAAACCCAAACCTCATTGCGGCCTTCGAACGACCTTGCTCTATTCCCTGATCAACGCCAACATCGCGTTGATGAGGCAGGTCATTGAACCCGGACTGTTACATTTCGTTTTGTAGCATGTCGTTTTTTCAAAGACGGGTCCCATATACGTGCGCCCAGAAGTATTTTCAATACTAAAATTATCGCCTTAATGTGTTAAAACTGATTTTTATTTAACCAAAGATAGAGCTATGAAGATTTTACACTATTTGTTATGTATATTTTTATTTTTACACAATTTTTTTTAGAATATCCTTGTTTTTGTTGCAGTATATTTTATATTAATAAAATAGAAAAATGATATAAAAAACTAGATATATTAATATCTAGTTTTACATTTCGTTTTACTTCATATTGATTCGGCAATCAATATTTTAAGATTTTATTATGACAATTAAAAACCTCATTTAAAATTTGGTATTCAAATAAACACATTTCAATAAATAACTTCTTTTAGCTTTTCTGTGTATGCCCAACATTATAAATTTAAAATAGATATAAATGTAGTATTATTTATAATTATATAACAACCTGGCTAGGCTTATTCAAGAGAACGACCGCAATACATATTACATAGTTCCAGTTCCAATACGCTACTGAATTGGACAGTATAACGTTCGGAATCGTGTATCGAAGCCATCATTATTATATGACAGGCGCACTCGGAACAGGTTCATCTGATTTCTGGTAATAGGTACATGGAATAGCCAGCTGATACCTATTCCGAAAGAACAGGTCCAGTGCCATCGTCACATCTCTAGTTTATTAATCGTTTAACGGCGATATTGGCGGTTCAATTTGTGCAATATTTTCGCAATTTAAGAGTATTATTTAGTAATTTTTCTTTTTGTTTGTTTTTATCGTGTATTTTTTGTTTTGACAGTGTTTTTTTGAGTTTAATTTTAATTATTTTTTACCAAGTAGGGCAGTATGTCCGCGGTGCAAAGAATTAAGGAACTTAAAATTAAAAATGAACTAAATTTCGACAAACGTTTAGAGTTAAAAGAAATGGGTCGCCCATTACCAGAACTAAAAATTAAGCAGACTAGCAAGGATAAAGATAAAGAGCTTCATCGCAATGTTCGCCGGTCTATGTATTAGTCTAAGAGCTGGCTACATGAAAGTGCCCGCATCAGGTACATGGCTAATTTATATTAAAAATAATAGTATTAGTGTAGACGAATATAAAAATGAATGTCTACCATTGCAAAACTGGGGCGCAAAGGGGGGATACGCAGTGAAAGGGGTGAATTTTGGGTGGGAAAAATTCATAAGGTACAGGGATTCTATGTACGGGAAAAGTTTTGTTATATATTTGAGAAAGTGTAAAAAAATTGGCAGACATTTTGTGAGGGGCTAACTCGCCGGCAGACTGAGCTAAAGATTGCAAAAATTAATTTAAAAAAAAATCATAAGGTACATGAATTCCAATTATTGTATTTTAAAGTTTAAACATTCCAAAAGTCATTTACAAAATGGCAGATAAAAAAATGAGGGCTAAGGCCGCGGCAGACGAGGACAAAAAGTGCGCTGCACATCAACATTTTTAGTCACATTCTTGATATTTAAGTGCAGAAGAATTATTATCGATATTTATGAAATATATCAATGAAACTGATTATTTTATAACTTTTATTTTTAGGAAATTTTAAAAACAATTTGATTTTTTTTAACGTTAATATTATGGTTGTTTATAAGTATATCAATTTATTTTAAACGATTAATTATTATTAGTCAGTATTTGGTTTCTTCACTTGTGAAAAGTGAAGGTAAATGCTCACAAAATTTTGAAAGCGAAAGTAACCAAATTACTTGTCGCAGGTATAAGGTCCCAGATTTATATAGGTATATTTGGGAGCGGAATATAATATAAATGTTGATGGGGGGAAGCAGATGTTTTCGTGTATAATAGAGCAAGCGACGCAGTACAAAGTGATGCCGCACAAGGCCACTGAGAGTTTAGTATATTCCAAAACGTAGAAGAGAGTAGACGTTATATTTCAAAATTTTTGATTTCGTTTACATCATGGCTACGAGTGGGAAGAAGTGCGTTTTTAACTGTAGAATGATCAGTGAAAAAATTATAATTTTCGAAGAAGACAAATTAAAAAAGTGCCAACATATTTCCAAAGTTCGTGTCGCTTTTGATTTGAAATACAGTGATATTGTGTTACCAGAAATAGTAGACGGTGTCAGTGGTTATCATCGACTTTGCTATAAAGCATTTACATCCATCCAAAATAAATATTGGATTATGGATAAATTGAATTATGAATATAATAAATTGAATTATGAATATATTGAATATGGATAAATATAACGGTAAGTTTGCAATATTCCTTGAAAGTTGTTATTATATTATATTTAATTACGCCTCGGTATAAATAATCGAACTATTATCAATTTGTACAGAGAGCAATCAATTGGAAGTAGCAAAATCATCACAAGGTCACACGTCCATTGAGGCATCTGCGTCTCCGCAGGCCGAACATTCGGCAGGTAATAATATATTTTACATACATTATGTTGTGTACGTTTATATTTAAACGCGAAATAAATTATCGGACGATTTATTAATTTTTACAGTGAGTAATCAATCCATAGGAGATGATTTTCCGCAAGGTTCCACATCTATTATTTCACAATGCGACAATTCAGCTGGTAATATATTTTTTGTTTATATATTATATAGTATGCACATACTTTTAATAGAAAATAATTTTCAAAATGTGCATCGGTATTTAAAAATATTTAAAAAAAATTAATTGATGTATTAAATATATATAAATGTTTCAGAAGAAAATGACGATAACGTTCGGTCGTCTGATATATTCAGTGGCAGTCAACTTTCACATGAACAATTAGATGTGGAACGACAACCTGAAAATTCAAAATTGAAGAATGCAGGTATCTGTTTGTTTTGTAATCAAGCAAGGAAGAAGCAAGGGCAAAAAGCGCTTCTTTTGATACGATCTGAAAGTGAAATTTTAATTGAAAAAATTGTCACAAATGCAACTGCCTTAAATGACAATGAAACATTATCGAAAATCGACAGATTGGATGATAATTGTGTTGTTTATTACCATAATACATGTAAATTGATGTATTTTAAAAAACACATTGCGGCTCCGGAGCCAAAACAGTCAGATTGGCATATTGCAAGAAACGTTCATGAGTTAGTTGACAATGAACTGTATTCTTTCATGGCTGAAAATACAATAGGAAAGAAGCAATGCTATTCTTTAAAATTTTTAGTACAGTATGCCAAAAGTGCGTTGTATAAATTGTTTTCGGAGAAATATGATAGTTTCGGACCATTAATAACGAGTACGAAATTGCTTCAAAAGATTGGAAAAAAATTTGCCAAGCAGTTACAAATAATTGAATTGCATGACCGGAAAATTATTGCACCGAGCGGAAAATGTATTATATCCGCAGAAACATTTAGCGAATTTGAAGATACCGAAACATTGCAACGAGCTGCATATGTTTTGAGGAAAAAAATTATGGCCATAAAAAAAGATCCGCTACCTCAACAGCTGACTGCAGAGGACCTGATCAAAGGCGAATGTAAAATTCCTAATGATATTGTACAATTTTTAACTTCTTTAATCTGCGGAAATGATCCCAGAACTGTGAAAAGTTCCAATTGTTCTCGAAAAGTCAACTCTATAGCCCAAGATTTAGCTTCAGGATCAGTAAACGGATTTTTAACTGGCAAACATTTCAATCGCTGTAAACGATTGCACTCGTTAGTGACCTTAGGATTGCGATCATTACTTTTCGAAGAATTCCTGCGAAAAGAAGATAAAACCATCGACAATGATTTGATCGAGATTGTAAATCAATTGCAATCAATAACTTTATCGACATTTGAAATTCAAAATACATCATTGAATGATTTATTGAATGAATACTTGATATTTGAATCGGAAGTGTTAAACGGAAAACACGGTAAAACTGCACAGTATTACGCGATGTACATTCGCTTTGTTAGTTACTATCTTTTGTTTTCAAGAAGCATTCGTCTCGGTGATTTTGAACTTTTCAAAAAAGTCATACCAAAGTTAGTCAACTTATTTTTTGTTTTCAATCAAGGAAATTATTCTCGATGGCTACTAAAATATCATGATAATTTGTTAAGAGTGCAAATAACACATCCAGGCCTCGAGAATGATTTTAAAAATGGATTTTTTGGTGTAAAGAGGACAGAAAAAGCCATTTTCACGAATGCTTGTTGATTTGACGTTAGAGCAAACGGTTAATGCTACTGCTTCAAGACGATTAACAGGTTTAACGCACTTTACAAATTCTATCTCAGCGCGGCAAAGATGGGCTAAAAGCCATGGTATCCGATCAACTATTGTATCACATACATTCGATGTAACAGGTTTAAAAAGAAGTTAAGTTATCACCGGAGACTTAGAAAAACACCAAATTAAAAAAGATACTACTTAGTTGCAAAATTTTATAACTATATTAAAACAAAATATGAATCCTTTCTACACCGAAGATACTCAAAGTAGCGAAGACACTCAGAGCAATGAAAACACTCAGAGCAGGGAAGATACTGGAGCGATGAATTGTTTAATATTGCAACTGGACGAGCAGCATCGAAAGAAGTGACCGATTTTTTATTAAATGTCGAAAAAACTGGCCATTGTTTAAGAGAAAAGTTTATTTCTGAATGTGCTGAGTCTGATGATCGTTTGGAATTAACTATTAAACAAAATAATATACTGAATTTTGCTACTTCAACCCAGAAAAGATTTGTCTCGATAAATAATAAAGTTCAAGAAGTACGACTGCAGCGTGACTTGTTCGGCCGAATGTTAGCCATTTCAATGAATGACAATACTAATGTTGAAAAAATTTTGACTTATCCTCTAACACCTGTTCCAATGTGTATGTGTCACTTGGATGGATCGATTTATAAAACAGATAAATCTGTTTTGTTGAAGTCGTTGGAAAAAGATGTTCAAAGTACAGCCCCAAGCTACACTGACATTTGTTTAGTTTGTTTTTTTCAATAGACTTTTTGTCAATAGACGGATTCTTTCTCATTCATTGTATCAAGGATTTACCAAAAACATTCGGAAGCATCTCCAAAAAAATACTTCAAATGGTGACTAACAATGCAGCCCGTGAAATTCATGTAATTTTTGATAGATATTGGTCACCATCTATCAAAGATTACGAAAGATCTTAGCGAAGCGGTTCCTCTGGTAATCGTATGTACGTGATTTCTGGACCTGAACAATCAAGACCATCAGACTTCAATAAAGAACTCCGAAATAGCTTTTTCAAAGAAGCACTCGTGAAATTTTTAATCGTCAATTGGCAAAATCACGAATTAATTCCATTCTTTCACAATAAAAAAGTGCTACTCAATTTTGATAACTGTTATCAATATGAAGCTGTGAATGAACGCATATTATTTTCAAAAAATGATAAGTATACTCTCGATTTGTATGAAGAAGCGGATTCAAAAATAGTATATCATGCATGCAATATCGATTCAACAGCGAACATTCTAATAAAATGCTCAGATACGGATATCTTAATTATTATGTTGGCTAATATGATTTACGTACAACACAATAGCAAAGTTTATATTCAAACAGGGGTTTGGAATAAGCAACGAATAATTGACGTATCGGCGTTGCATGAAAAGTTAGGAGAGAGAATGTGTCAATCTCTGCCAGGATTTCATGCTCTAACTGGCTGCGATTTTAATCCCGCATTATTTCGTAAGGGAAAGCAACGTCCTTTACAGATCTTAAAGAAAAATGAAGACTTACAAAAAGCATTCGGCCAAATTGGACATGAAGACTGTGATGAAACCGTTGTTTTCCCGATTCTTGAAAAGTTCATCTGTAATTTGTACAACTTTCCGTTGTTGAGCTCCGTAAATGATGCGCGATTCGCCTTATTTTTAAAAACCTATAAGGTCAATGATTTGGAGGAACCTTTCCAGAAAAAAAAATTGCAGAATTTTGACTCATCCACTTTACCTCCTACCCAGGCTGAATTAACGCAGCATTTATTGAGGACCAAATATATTGCTACAATATGGAAAAATGCTCATAAGAAAATTCCATCATATTTACGACCAGAAACTTGCGGATGGATATTAGTAGAGGGAAATTATACATTTAAATGGTTCGACGGACCACAGCTGCCTAGTACAATACAAGATATTATTGATACTGGAACAAACGAAGGTAATATATTTATCCACAGAACATATAACTTTTCTATTTTATTAAATGTCTAAAAATTATTTTACTTTGTGCTTTGTTACAGGCGATGAAGACCTTAATGCAGAAAGTGAATCAAATGAAGAAGAATATATCGATAGCGAAGGAGATATCACGTCCGAATCAGATTCCGATTGCGAATGTGACTGAAAATGTTGATGTGCAGCGCACTTTTTAACCTCGTCTGCCGCGGCTTTAGCCCTCATTTTTTTGTCTGCCATTTTGTAAATGACTTTTGGAATGTTTAAACTTTAAAATACAATAATTGGCATTCATGTACCTTATGATTTTTTTTTAAATTAATTTTTGCAATCTTTAGCGCAGTCTGCCGGCGAGTTAGCCCCTCGCAAAATGTCTGCCAATTTTTTTACACTTTCTCAAATATATAACAAAACTTTTCCCGTACATAGAATCCCTGTACCTTATGAATTTTTTCCCACCCAAAATTCACCCCTTTCACTGCGTATCCCCCCTTTGCGCCCCAGTTTTGCAATGGCAGACATTCATTTTTATATTCGTCTACACTAACACTATTATTTTTAATATAAATTAGCCATGTACCTGATGCGGGCACTATCTATGTAGCCAGCTCTCCGTCTATATGATTTGACTGACTGGATTTGTGGGTGCGAAATAAGTAATGCATTTTACTGTTTTGTATGCATTATTTTTTCGAATGACTCTTTAAAACGGTGTTCAAGACTTAGAGCATCTAAAAGAGAAAATTAAAAAACATGTTTTATCCGCAGACCACATGAAAAGTGCCGTAGATTATGCTACAATCGGTAGTGTTCATATTCGGTCTCAGTTAGACAGTGCTTACCGACAATCCGTAAGAGTTTTTAACGAAAATGTATCAAAAAATCGATATAATTTAAATAAAATAATAGACTGTGTCAAGTTTTGTGGGGCATTTGAGCTGGCTTTAAGAGGACACGACGAGACAGAGTCGTCTGATAATCCGGGAATATTTCGTGGACTAATAAACTTCGTATCAGAGCTGGATCCAATATTTAAAGAATACGTAGACAAGGCGACGGTTTTTAAAGGTACATCTAAGACTGTGCAAAATGAATTACTTGATTCAATGTTATCGGTGGCTCAAGAACAAATTAAAATGGAAATTCAGTCAGCTGAATATATTGCAGTTTAAGTGGATGAAACCACTGATAGCTCCAATAAAACGCAAATGACTTTTATATATTATCTGGCGTTGTACACGAAAGGTTTTTAAAATTTATTATGCCTCCAGGAACCACAGCTGAACATTTGGCAGAGGTAATTTTTAAAGGGTTAGAAACTTTAGAAATAAATAAAACACCGGAAAAATTAATTGCACAAAGTTACGACGGAGCATCTACTATGAGTGGACGATTGAGTGGCGTGCAGAAAAACATAAAAGAACGTTATCCTGCTGCTAATTTTATTCATTGCTATGCCCACCAACTAAACTTAATATTGCAAAAAGCTTCTAGTCAGAATAGAAATGTTAAAATCTTTTTTGCTAATTTACAAGGGTTTTCCGCGTTTTTTAGTCGATCCCCAAAGCGTACAGCAGTTCTTATCGAATTTGTTAAAGTTCGTTTACCTAGAGCGGTGCCGACAAGGTGGTATTTTAACACGGGTTGTGTGGAAACGGTATTTTTATACCAGGTTGATATTCTGGCTGCCCTAGAGAAGATAATTGAGAATGACCAAGATTATAATACAATAAATCAGGCAATTGGATTAAAGACATTTTTGCAAAGTGTAAAGTGTAAATTTCTGTATTGGTTGAACTTTTTTCACTTAATAATGCCGCATTGTGAAATTCTATTTAATCAACTTCAAAAACGCGGTATTGATGTTATATTAGTAAAAAGTTACATAGACTTATTTAAAACTTCTATTCAAAATGTACGAGATAAAATAATAAATGAAATGCAAAATGAATCTTCCACACCTAGTGGCCCAAGTGCCAAAAGACCAAGAAGAAATGAAGATTGTAATCGGCAAGCAGCTTTAGAAGTTTGTGATATTATAACTTCTGAAATTAACCACCGGTTTAGTTTTAGTTACCATTTAGTAATTGCACAATTATTTTTCAGTGACCAATTTAAGCAGTATGCTAGTAACTTTCCCGAAGATATGTTAAAATTGGTAAAACAAAGTTTTCCGACTGTAAATTATTTAAAACTTAAAACTGAACTGAAAGTTATTTATGAACGGGATGATTTTGGTAATTGTTTTGGGGCTGTACCAATGCTTCAATTATTTATAAATAACAACCTCAGAGCAACCTTTTCGGAAACACTTAAATTATTGTTGATACTGTGTACGTTACTAATGACAAACTGTAGAAAGCGAGCGATGTTTTTCAACGTTAAAAAGAGTAAAGACATTTTTACGTAATACTATGAGACAAGAACGGCTATCAGTATTAGCCATGTTAAGCATAGAAAAATCATTTATAAATAGTATTAATAATTTTAATGAGCGTGTAATAAACCATTTTGCCAATGTTAAAGACCGAAGAATTAATTTAAAATATAAAACTGTATAATAAAATAAATGTATATCTATTACTTCTATTAGAAAGGCTTAAGTTTCATATTTTAAAAGAGCGTGTGCTATTTTCAAAAGCTTCATAAAAAAACTGCCTACTCAATTTTTTTGACCCCCCTATGAATCTAACCACGAGGCGCCACTAAGTTTAACACGCGCTTAGAATTATTCAGTTCTCTTCCTGGATATGGGCGCATGAGATAGTTTTTTAGAGGGAATGCCTCATCACCTACAATTACATAAGGAGCCTCCATATCTGTACCTGGTAATGGTGCATGCTGTGGGTACAGATAAACTATTATTTTGAAGTGCTTTTCCCAGATTGGATTTTGCAAAAATGTCACCATCGCTATTTTTGCCATACGCACCAACATCTACAGCTACGAAATTGTAATGTGCATCAACAATACAATAGAAAACGTTTTTTTTGTAATTACAAAATTGCGAGCCGCTATTTGGGGGTGCTTGAATTGTAAAATATTTACCATCTATCGCTCCCAAACAGTTGGGGAAATTCCAAATTGTGTTAAAGCTGTCAGCAACAGTTTTCCACATGTCTTCTAAAGGTTGCGGCAACATTTTATTTATAAGATTTTCAAATATGATTTTGCAAGTTTCCATTACAATGTTTTGCACCGTACAGTGCCCCATTCGGTAACTAAATGATATAAAAGTTTTTAAAGAATCTCCAGTAGCTAGGAACGTAAAAGAAACAAATTATTTATTGAAAAACTTAATTTTATGATAATTTTAATGTTTATAAACTGCAAATAAATTTATTTTTACGGTCAGCATGTAAGACGAGATGGAATAATATCAGATACAATTTCAGGAAATCTATAAAAAAAAGTGCAACAAAAAGTGGACAAGCCTCAAAAAAAATCAAACTTTATAAATATGCCGAAGCATTAGGATTTAAAAAAAAAATTTTTGATGAAAGAGATACGAAAGGAAATATTGAATTTCAAAAAGATGAGACTGAGGAACAGCAAGATTTTGAAGAACAAGTCAGTAAAGAGGAGAACACAATACCGGGCGCAGTACATGAACTAAACTCTTTAACTGCATCAAAAAAAATTGACGATGAATCAAGTCAATCATCCGTTACTCAAAGGCTAGTGAAACGAATTGAGCAAACACTCAAAATGGCAAAAAAAAAGAACAGTTTCTCAAAAAAGGACACCTTCGGCATCTTCTCAGTTAATGGAGTACGTAATCAAAGAAAAATCGGAAAAACCTGCTATATCAACGTCGACGCCAACACATCCCGTTGACGCATTTTTAGGTGGTATAAAGGCGGGAACAGACTAAGCAAACATTGTTGAGCAACAGTTGATCAACTCGTGAGTTGGCTCAATTTATACGTGTTACTCAACAGTTGCGCAACTGTTGATAAACTGTTGCATGATGTTCGCTCCCGAGGCGGTACATCAAAGGAAATGTTGACCAACAGTGCGTCAACAGTTTCGCCGGTGTATACGTGCAAACTTGTCAATATGCGTTTAGTTTAATTCAGGCATTCGAGAGCGGTACATCGGCAGAGTAACGTTCAATTCATTTGAAAATGTCGCACGATTGGTCAGAAGACCAAGTTCTAAATTTAATAGAGCTTATAAGAGAACATCCCACAGTCAAATATATGGATTCCCGAAAATGAAGCTTATAAAAACAAAAATAAACGAACTGACGCATTCAATATTATAGCGACCGTTCTAGAACTATCCCGAGAAGAAATTGAGAGGAAATAGAAAGTTCTGCAAACCCAGTTTAGACGGGTATGTGCAAAAAGCGTCACAAAATATGGCCAAGGAACAAATGAATTATACGTGTCCCGTTGGTTTGGATATAAACATTTAATGTTTTTAAAAGACAAGAATACACCAAAACATACAAGAGATACTCAAGAACAAGTAAGTAAACTTTTTTATTTCTTTATAATGAAACTAATATTATTTTATTCCTGTGCTACTCTGGTTGATTTTCTACCAATTCTATTTAACTTCATAAATGTAGATGAAGTTTCTGGTTCGTTTCGCCAAGATCCATGAACCAAAATGCCCGTTGAAACATCTTCATTGTCATAGGTTCCAGGGGGAGCATAACAGCCCATGATTGTTTTAGTATTTTGTAAAAAATTATGTAAGTAGCAACATGTAAGAATAATTATTTCAGCAGTAGTAGGTTGCAAAAGCAAGGGTTTTCGCAAAACTCGAAATACAGACGATATAACGCCAAAAGCATTTTCCACTACTCGTCTTGCTCGCGATAATCTGTAATTAAATGAGCGTTGGAACGTCCCCTTCAAATGTTCGCCGGGAAATGGTTTCATCAGGTTCTTTATGTTTATTACATGTTTCGATTAAAATGGTATGTAACCGTGCTGTGACCTAAGCGATAGCTAAATGATATTGTTTTCATGGAATCTCCGGTAGCCGGATACCTGAAAGAAAAAAAATCTTTGGAATTTTATTTCGTATTTTTAAAGGATGTTTGAATAAACAATACTAAACCTGTATACATCATTTTTATTAAGACTTAAGTTCTAAGCAATTATTCTAAATAGGATATTTTTATTTCAGTATCAACTTGTAAAAACCGATGGAATTTATGGAACATTAGGGACACATACCGAAAGGCATTAAAAAAAAAATGTTACTAAAAGCGGTCAGAGCGCAAAGAAAATCAAGTTGTACAAATATTCCACGCAATTGGAATTTTTAAATAAGTATTTTGGGGAGAGGGCCACAAAACGGAATATAGATAGCCAAGAAGAAGAAGAAGACGAAGAAGAAGTAAATATAGTCTGAGAGCATTCGAGAAAATATTGTCGAAGAGTCTACTTTACTTTCTGAACCTGAATGTTCAACAAGTGATATTATATTCTCTCCGTCACATAACAATATTCGTGAAACTCAAAAGAAAATAACACCAATAAGAAAAGCAAAAAAAGTGGAAACCCAATTGAGTGCATCTGGAAAATTAATGGACTACTTGTTAAAGAAAAATGAAAGTTATACTGCCGTACATCCCGTTGACACTTTCTTAGCTTCTATAGGTTCAACTCTAAAATCTTTAAATCCATATTCATTACATTTGGCAAAAGCAGAAATATTTAATATTACGCAAAAATTTGAAATGCAAATGTTAAGGAATCAGCCGCGATAAAGACCAACATCTGACGATAATATGTCATCCACAGCACATTCTCCAGATGATTTGTATAAGCCAGTGTTGTGGTATTATAACGGTCTTTTATTTACTGTTGAGCACGAAGAGTGTCGAACAACTATTTCTTCAGACAGTAATGTACAACAAGAAGAAAGGCATAACGATGAAGAAATTAATGAAAATGCGGTAAGTTGATACTCATTAACTTTCACTATATTTATGTTTTCTTTATAATCATATAATACAAATCCATGTTGTTTAATTATAATAAATAGTTATAAACAATAATACACAATTCCCTGAGACTCTGTTTCCAGTCACCTTGTACTATTTCACCAGTATCTAACATTTCCTGGTCGAAAGTACTTGAACTACGATGATTTGGAATGCCTGCGTAGGACATTGTGTAGTACGCAAGCACGATAAAATCTTTTTTTTTTTGGATCCATATTTATTGCGGTATGAAAGACTCTGAAACGGTTTGCAAGAATCCCAAAAGCGTTCTCCATAGTGCGTCTTGCTCTGCTCGAACGATAGTTAAAAATTCGCTGCTCCGGAGATAATTTTTTTTGGGGGTATGGTTCCAATATATTTTCGTTCAATGCAAACGCATCATCTGCTACAAATACAAAATTTAAATTTTCCGTTATATTTTGGTTATTTGGCAAGTTTAATAATTTATAATGATATATAATTATCAATAGTTTGTCATGAAAATCGGTGCGCTTGAAGACACCACCATCCGATACTCTACCATTGCAACCAACGTTTACATAAACAAATTCATAGTTAGCATTTACAAGGGCCATCAAAACAATACTAAAATATTCCTTATAGTTGAAATAGTAAGACCCACTGTTTCTGGGTTTAACTATACGAATGCGCTTCCCATCAAATGCACCACCGCAATTGGAAAAATTCCATCTCTTCCAAAAATCTATAGCTATCTCTTGCCATTCGTGAGGATATTTTGGAAACTGAAAAAAAAAATATATAAAACGGGCTTTTGTTATGTGATTATTGAACATTATATTTAATATTAATATTGTGATTATTTTTATCTTTATCATTAACAGCAGTCGGAGTATGATGCAGATGATGTGGAGACAACAAGCCCATTTTCACCACCATCAACATCATCACCATCAAGAACACCCACCCCGACTACACGTCGAAAGACAGCAAAACAAAAAAATCACTCATCAATCCTTTAAAAAGCACTCGAAGTGCTAAACAGAACAGACAATAAGTTTCGAACGATTGCCGCAAAAGTTGCTTGGAAATTGCAACGCATGACAGAGGATCAACGTAACACCGCTGAACATTTGATTAACAATATTTTACATTACGGAATTACTAATAAATTAACAGAGAATACAACCATAAATCTAAATCTGCCAAATCAAGTTTATACGAGTACACGAACGCCATTGGATGCGGGTGGTTACGGTCATACGTTTTTGCAAACACATACTCAACCACAGCCACTACAACATTTACATACACATAAAAAGTATACTCATTCTCGACCTCCCACTTATCCTCAAACAGAATCTCATGGTCATGTACAATTAAACACACAGCAATCACAAGCTTCGGAATTTAGTGTTGATTCTAATTTTAATATGGACGACTATGTTCAACTTAAGACATTCAAGCCAAAATAATTGTGTATCTGCGATTTAGTTTGTTAGCAATGTAAAGTAGGTAATGTATATTATGTATTATTAACATGTTTACTGAATACCAACTTTTTATTTGATATGATTCGGATTTTATGTTAGTTAAAAAATAATAAATATTTCTTACCTTTAAATATTGTTCTTTAAGTGCCAAATATATAAATTTGCAGGTCTCTAGAATAATTTTTCCCAACGCTTGGGACGAAATAATTGCAGTAAATTTTAGATCTTCCATGATGCGCTTCCTGTTGCTAAATATCTTAGAGTCACTAACATTCTTTCTTCAGCGCTGATTGCTTGTCGCATTATTTGTCTTTTTTTGTAATATACGGCTTAACCAAATTTAATAAGTATTGAAAACAGTCATTGTCCATTCTAAGGTAATTTTTTAAATCACTCTCGCTTGATGTTTGCCGCAGTTCTCGTATAAGTTCCAAATTTGATAAGGAACTACGTTTTTTTAACCACTCCTTTACCCACATTTTCTTTTTTGCCCTTTTCGTTAGTTCTTGTGACAATATAATTACAATAGCTGCAGCGTATTCTTGTGACATGCCGTCGATCATCAACTAAATGTGTGTACAGAATTTGAACCAAACGTCCGGCAAATATCGCATCGGATCTTAGAACATTGAAAGGCTAGAAGTAGCATGCCGTGGAACTATGGACAGGTTTGTTTGCTTGCAACATCTCTGATGCAATGATGCCAAATGCTTATAGATAAATGGCAAAAATCACTTTATAATATCATAAAAATTTTCAGTTGTTTCCGAAGGCTCAAAACAATACTACTGCTCGCCTTTAATAAAATATCAAGCATTTTTTTAAAATAAATTTGATAAAATACTCTATATCGAAGTCAATATTAACTTTAAATGAATGAAAATAAAGTACGAGAAAACGGTAATGGCATCGCAACGCCGCTCGATCGCATTGTTGTTGCCACTGATACAAGCACTCTCTACCAGTGACGTCGTCAACAAATATTTACCTGATAAATTTTTATTAATTATTATAGAGTTTGAGTATAAGTAATATTACCATTTATGAGCTATTTATGTGTTTTTTTAACGAACTTCGTTAGAGGAAGGTCCTAATAAAAGGCACCATTTTTGTCAAAGCATTTTTATGGAAATTAAATATTTTATTAATATTATATTCTTAATAAATCATGTTTTAAGACACAAATTATTAACATTTTGCAAAATTTTATTGTTATTATTATATTGGACAAAACTCAGTTTTACATCACTTACTTTATATCACATAATATATACTTCTATGGTGCTGACTTTTTCAAAGGGACAGTATTGATTCAGCGGAAGAGTTAAAACTACAAGGATGTTCAAATTGTGAAGGAGTTGCAGGTTTTTTATAGGTTATAAGATTTTTATTATGAGTATTTAGCCTGTACAATGGTTTTGAGACATTTAACAGTGACCTATATAATACCTAATACCAAATATTATATCATATTAATTTATACTAAAAAACAAAGCTTACCTAAGAATAAAGACTATGTACAATAGATTAGATTAGTTTATTAGTAGTAATATACAAACAAGTACTTTTACAAGTCAAATAAAATATGTAGTATATTGGACTTTTTCGAAAATCATGTTATTATTTCTTAAGTATTTAAATAATGAATTGAGACATCTAATTCAATTTCTTTGGGGCAAATTTGTTTATTGCAATCGTCGAATTTTAATTTTTTGTTCTTTATTTTTTTTTCCATAATTTGGTAATAAGTGATTTAGCTTTTGAAACGGTGAAATCATCAGTGCTTAGGTCCTCAGGATATAATTTTGATTTTACCCTAGAATAATATACATAAAAATATAGTATTACCAAAATTAAAAAGAAAAAAATAAAAAAATGTATTATAATAATCCAATTGATCAATAAAATGTATGTTATTATAAAGAATCTTTGTAATATCAGACATTTGATTAACTGCATTTAATTAAACAAATATAACACAATAAAATACTATATCACTTTTAAATAAGATATATAGAATAGGATGATACATGGCATAAAACTAGTAGTCTATTTTGAGTGTATTTTTACCTTTTCCTTGGCAGAGTCAGGGAATGTGTAGCAGTTAAACAAAAACGGCTTGGATGAGAAATACTAATTGTTGACCTAGACCCCACGGTTACTGTAGAACTATTAATCTCAGATGCAGTTATTGTTGATGATGAATGATCAGATCTGTAATTATACAAAATTTGGTGTATCAAGAATATTAATCTATTTTAATTATTCATACTTGTCTATATTAGCTTCACTGTTTTTACTATATACCATTTTGGAAGCTAAAGAAGTTTTTGCACTCTTCAGGAAAGCTACCCCTGCAGCTTTGAAGGATAAATCACTTGGTAAATTAACTGAATTATCGGCTGCTGTGTTTTTAACCAGTGCATCAGAAATCCTAGTAAAAAAATAGTTTTACATACATACCTAATTTAATAAGTATTGGGTATAAATAAAGCTTATATGAGTAACACTAATCCTTTTTTTGATGATTTTTTTATACTAGAAAAATATATTTAAAAAAAATTACCTTTGAGGTAGAGCTGATTTTTTTAATAAAGTCTGGCTACTGATAATATTATCTTCCTTATATAAGAAATCACTTCTAAGGATGTGATCTGAACAAACAAATATGTTCTATTTAATTGTGTTGATTTCCATTAATAAAATCCATTGTTCCCTTTGGGCATATATTAGGCAATCTATGATAAGTATTTGATATTTAATCAAAAAGCAAAAAAAATGACAGTAATGAATTAATATGTGGTGAAAATTACTATATATATTATTGTAAGTTGCAATGTGATAAAACAAAAAAAAATTATCGACCAAATTTTAGGGAAAGACAAAATTAACTTTATACATAGATATCAATATCTAAATAAATTTCAAAATTCTTTAAAGGCAATAAAAAATTAATAATTTCATCTATCTACCTAATGTCTATATTAAAAAAACATAACTATACATAGATAGGTATATGGGTATTAGGTATGCCTTCTTTCTACCAAAACAACAAAAAAAAACATAAAATCCTGTAATAAAACCAGGGACAAAATTCTAGTTTTATATTTTTTATAGCCTATTGATAGATGAATATGTTCAAAAAAATATTTAGATTTAAAAATATAAATATTTTGATATTTTACGCACACTTTCACATTCAAGTTTTTATTAGGTTTATCTATAAGATCCCCTATTCTACGTTTATGATGATGGTTACCCTATGATGTGATGTTATGATGTGTTGTAAAGTATCGGTACTTACTTGTGAAAAGATCGGCTTGAATCACCTTTTTATCATGATGCGGCACAAACGACACAGGTTTTTCCCATCCTAGCAATTTAAAAAAACACTAAAATATGGCCTTTTTCCTTTTGAAACCGAAAATTAAAGAAAATACACTAATCCCGAAAATAAACAAAAAGCCGTTTGACAGATGACACTACGCGTATGGCTCAGGCGCTTAAGCTTCGGTGTTGTCGCTTCAAATTTTTTAGAAGCAGTTTTAGGGACAATAATAATTTTGTTTTTTTTTTGGCTTAAGGATATTATATTTATTCTTAAAATAGGTTAATTGTAGTATTTATACTTTTTATTTTAAATTTTCCTATAAAATACAACACAAATAAGTTAAATTAACGTTATAATGGTTGTTAAAATATAGCTAAAAATTTCCTCCGTTGGAAATTTGCGTCGACTTGACAACAGAGAATCGGCAAATATGTTTGTAAACAAAACACCCCTCTTGCCCCTGTGCACATGTTGGACTCAAACAAAGTTGTTGTTTACTAATTCTAGCCTTTCAATGTTCTAAGCATCGGATAGAAAACTGTTGACAGAAACCCTAGCAACAAACTGTACGTGTGTAGAGAGCGACGATAATAGCCGGACCGTCCAAGGACTGCCGGCCGCCTGAGCGTGAATAGGTACCTTAAGACCAAAACCGGGACCGGTAACGATGCCGGCACCAAAGGCAATGTAATAAAATTAATATTTTCACACGTAGTCCGGTTTATTCGACGGTCCGCTCACCGATTCCCATTAATGCAACCGGAGATGAATTCGACAATCGGACCCAACGCACCGGTTCCGATTTGCCGACTTCACTGTTTTCTAATCTATACTTATTCATACCGGCTCAGGCGTGACGATGTCGGGGATTATTTTTATGCATCTAAGTTTTTAGTTTAGTGTCTTATTAACCTCGTAGGAAGTAAATAGGATCGTTTGATGTTTAATAACTTTTACTCATTTTGTACTGAAAATGAGTAAATTGTTTAAGTATGATGTTGTTACGTTAATTGAAGCAATAGAAAATAAGCCTTGTTTGTGGGACAAAACTGCGGATTGCTTCAAAGATAAAAATGAAAAAGAAAAAGCTTGGAAGGAAGTATATGCGTTCTTTGAAGAAGATTTCCTATAAAAGGACAAAAAGGAACAACAGAAAATAGGTAAGTTAATATACATATATTAAGCAATATTACTACACAATTTAGATAGTTATTATATTTTGTTCATTTGCCACGGCAACATCCCTTCAGCAGTTACAAAATAATCTGCGAGGCGATCCCTTAAATAATTTGCACTTCTTGTTGGCCTAGGACAAGGAGCATTTTGCACATTTTGTAGCTTTTGCCTGGCTTACATACATTTCTAATTTGTCTGCATCCCTTATTCGCACCACATTATGTAAAATTACACATGCTTTAACAATGTCTTTAGATAATTGTTTTGATACATTTAATGCTCTGTGTAGAATTCTCCTTTTATTAGAAAGTATACCGAAAACACATTCAACGTACCTTCTTGCCCGAGTTAATCGGTAATTAAAAATCCTTCTTTTCTCATTAAGGTTATGTCCAGCGTAAGGTCGCAGCAGGTTTTCTGATAGCCCAAATGCTTCGTCTCCCACAAGCACATAAGGAAAATTTTCTTTTCCAGTTGCTTCTAATGGACAGGGTGGTGGGATATGTAATTGATTTGTCATCATTAATTTAAAAAATACTGTTTGCTGAAATACAGATGAGTCGCAATCTTTGCCATAGGCCCCTATATCAACATAATCAGAATTTATAATCAGAATCGACCACTGCCATAAGAATAATGGAAAAATAACTCTTATAGTTAAGGTTCATTGAGCCACTATAAGGAAATCGGTTAACTCGTATGTTTTCCGTCGATAGCGCCTAAGAAATTGGGAAACTGTGCCGATTTTTTAAAGTTATCTGCTATACTTTGCCATGTTTCTTCTCTAGGTTGCGGAAGAAATTCGTCTTTCAATAAGTTCCATAAAGAGTTTCATACCAAACGAACAATTTTACTTATTGTGCTTATTCCAATTCTATAGTGGTGTAAATCAGTAAATGTTGCTCCAGACGCAAGATTCTTTCGCGACGCGATTTAGGAAAAAACGAACAGTTTTTACAAAAAGTACGGTCGTCTGATCTATCGTAGATCACCGGTCAATTGGGACAAGATACCTGTACAAGCTGTAGAAACTAAGCGATCGAGGCAGTTTCCTCAAGAAGAAGCAACAAATATGTGGGAATCTAGTAATAAACCATATATCTCGGTTTGATAAAATAAAGTTTATTAAGACAAAGAAAACGACAAATTACAGCTCATTATTTCAAAACCGGACGACTGACAGACTGACTGACAGACACATAACCTAACAGCAAACATGTGTATATTAAATAAAAGAAAATTCAACACAACTAGTGCCCTCTTTTAGTCATACTGCTCTAAATCTCTAGCCACAATATTGCTGAACTCAAGCTTAACAAACCTAGACATAGATGGCATCCTTTGTATAAAACTGGATTACAATATACATATTTCTAACAGCCCCACTTAATCCAGTGTATACTAGAACTTAAGAAATACATACATAAACACTTAACCTAAGTACATGGTTATATACCTATACCAAAATTAAAAACATCCCAAACAGTTTACAAAATATTTATGCTTGGACCCTGACAAACCCTTCGTAAAAATATCAGCAGGCATATCATGAGTTGAAATATATCTTAAAAATATTTCTTGCCTTTCTACTGCCTCTCTTATAAAATGATATTTTACATTTATGTATTTTGTCCTATTATGAAATACAGGATTCAAAACTAATTTCTGCGCACTCTGACTATCATTAAATAATAAAATTGTTTTGTCAATTTTAAAATTTCATTTAGAAAACCTTTCAAAAATATGGCTTCTTTAGTGGCTTGACAAATAGGAACATATTCTGCTTCAGTACTTGACAAACTTACTGATGCTTGCTTTTTAGATTCCCATGAAATTGCCTCCTCGGATAATAAAAAGAGATAGCCAGTATATGATTTTCCATCAATCAAATTATTTCCCCAATCAGCATCACAGAACCCTTTAAACTCTAGATCACCCTTTTTGAAAATAGGGCTTTGATCAATTGTACCTTTTAAATACCTTAAAATTCTTTTCGCATGCTGAAAATGAGTATCAGAATAACAAGTGTTAAACTGGCTCAAGTAGCTTACTGAGAAAGCTATATCCGGTCTTGAGTTAACTGCCAAAAACATTAAAGATCCTATCAAACACATATAAGGAATATTTTCATCACAACAATTACCTTTTTCTAATTTTAATCTAGGTTCTATAGGAGTTGAAATTGGTTTAGCATCTAACATACCAAATTTTTCCAGTAAATATAAAATATAATGCTTTTGATTCAATCTTAACTCTTGCTTATTCTGATCTCTTTCAATGTTCAAACCTAAACATTTTCTAACTTGACCTAAATCATTAAGTTTAAAATTATCTGATAAAACACCCTTTAGTTTTATTATTTCATTACAATCATTATAAAACAGTAGAAAATCGTCAACGTACAGAGCTATAATAACAATTGTACTTTGAAATCTCTTAATATAGACACATGATTCAAATTTTGACTTTTCATAACCCAAACTTGTTAAAACTTTTTCAACTTCTAAGTTCCACATTCGTGAAGCTTGTTTAAGCCCATATATGGCTTTGTTTAATAAACAGACTCTATTATCATTAATAAAACCTTCTGGTTGGGTCATAAAAATTCTTTCTTTTAAATGACTATTGAGAAACGCTGTGATTATATATAGATATGATCAATTTTTAAATCTATACTTACAGCTATGGCAAACAACATTCTTAAAGTAGAGTTTGTAATAACAGGTGAGAAAGTTTCTGTATAGTCCACCCCATATTGTTGTGTGAAACCCCGAGCTACAAGTCTAGCCTTGTATCTCTTTTCACCATTTGCCCCACACTTCAACTGGAAAACCCATTTACACTGGACAACTTCTTGATCATCAGGTTTATTCACTAATGTCCACACTTTATTGTCCTGCAAAGAACTATATTCCTCCTCCATTGCTCTCCTCCATTTTGCTGCATTGTTACCACTTAAGGCTTCTGACACTGTGGACGGTTCTTCACATATGGCCTCGGAAACTAATTACAACACATGATCTGGAAAAGTCTTTTCCTTCCTGGTTCTTAGTGATTTTCTCAATGGCATCAAACCATCTATAGTATCGTCTGACTCACTGTCACTTATATGTGTGTCTTCTTCTTCATTTTGATTCGGCTCAATGGGTTGTTCAACTTGATCATATTCTATCTCATGTTCAAAAATATCTATGTTTCCATCCACTTGAACACCTGCCTGATTATTTTTGTTTTTCTTGAGTTTAAATTTATTTTCCAAGAAAACAACATCCCTCGATTTGATTATTTGACCTGGCTTTTCCATATCATACAATCTATAGGCTTTTGTATGTTCATCGTAACCCACAAATAAATATTCTTTACTCTTGGGATCAAATTTTTTTCTTAACTGATCAGGAATATGTGCCTGTGCAATACAGCCAAAAACTCTAAGATGTTTAATGTCAATCCTTGTCCAAATTGCACCTTGTAGTAGACATCTAGCCTTCTCCACAATTGTCCTGTTTGTTCTCTCGGCAACACCATTTTGTTGAGGTGTATATCTCACCGTTGTCTGATGTTCAATACCTTTTTGTTTAAATAGTTTCTTAAAACCTTCATTTAAATATTCTGTGCCATTGTCACTACGCACCTTTTTAATGCTCATGCCTGTTTGATTTTCAAAATAAGCCTGAAATTCTTTAAAATATTGCAATACATCAGTTTTAGACTTTAAGAAGTATATAAATATTTTTCTTGTGTAATCATCAACAAGCACAAAAATATATCTTGCACCACTCCAGGAAGTAACTGGCATAGGTCCACACAAATCTGTGTGTATCAACTCTAAAATAGTATTGGCTCTCTTACCTCCTGCCTTACTAAATGGTTGTCTTGTTTGCTTGCCCAACAAACACTCCTGACATTGTTCGCCTTTTCCATTAATATATGTAATGCCATCGACCCATCCATTTTTCAACAGCTGCATGCTAACTCTATTAAGATGTCCTAGCCTCATATGCCATAATTCCTCTGAATTTGGTCCTGCTACAGTAGTGAAAAGGCTTTGTTCCTCCACATCAAGTTCATATAGTCCATTCTTCATGGTAGCGGTGGCAACAACCTCTCCTTTCACATAGAAATCGACACAGTCAAAAATCGAACATTTTTCATCTTGAAAAACAACAGTTCAACTTTTCAACCATTTTACTAACTTAGAGTAAATTTGCTCTTAACTCAGGAACATAAACCATCTCAGAAATTGTTTTTAAGCCAGATCTGATACATACCTGGGTTTTGCCAATCCCACTGCCAGATATTCTTTGATTGTTGGCTACAACAATTTTTGCCTCCACATGACTTTGAAAATCCGTAAGGTATCCCTTTGAAAAGTCATATGAGTAGTCGCTCCTGAATCAATATACCAGTTTTGAGTATGCTGCGTACTTTCATCCTCAACTGCAACCTGCAGTGCTTTATCCAGCTTGACAACCTCCTTCCTGTCTTTATAAGACTTGCCCTTATCAAACTTTTTATTTTCTTTAAAGTTTGAAGGCCTCGGACATTGATTTTTATAGTGCCCAAATGAACCACATGCATAACACTTTACACCCTGCTTATTGCTCTTTTTGAAGGACTTTCTCTTCGACAATAAGGCTACTTCATGATCATTTTTATTATATTTGTCATCTTGAAGCAGTTTGGTTTTAATAATATCACTGGCTATCTTTTGATATCTATCTACTGAATTCTCTATGGCCATCACCATGGGGTCATATTCCAAAGTAAGCCCGCTCAACAAAATCACAAATCTCATCAATCAAAAACTCATCATCCACTGGATGCTGCATATCTGATAATTTTTGAGCTAATGACATGGCTGCATTTACATATTGCTTCATAGTCTTGAAATCTTTAAGCTTAATTCTTACTAATTGCCTGATTAAACTAAGCCGCCTTGACAAACCTTTATTCTCGTAAGCACTTAACAAATTCTGCCAAGCTTCATTGGCTGTACTTGCATTACGAACATGCGGATAAGCACAAGGTTGTACCATTAAGCATATTTTAGCTAGAGCCTTTTGATCTGCTCTTACCTTGGCATCAAATGACGTTGTATCACCTTCTGGATAGCCCTTTATGCAGACCCATAGATTGGAATGCACAAGTGCCATTTTCATCCCAAACTTTCAGTCATTAAAATTGTCCCTACCAGCTAGTTTATCAAAACCCATAGATAAACATGAATTTTCTGCCGTTTTTGTAGGTTTTTTAATTTAACACAGCACTACAAGTCTTAACCGGTCTAAACGTTTACCGTCGTTTTTCTTTTCAAAAAAAACTGTTTTTATCCCTTTACACTGATTTCACGCACTTAAACTCATTGGGAATCTGGGCCCATAACCTGTGGGAATCTAGTAATAAACCATATATCTCGGTTTGATAAAATAAAGTTTATTAAGACAAAGAAAACGACAAATTACAGCTCATTATTTTAAAACCGGACGACTGACAGACTGACTGACAGACAGACACAAGTTATACACCCCTTTACCATACATATTGTTTACGATGCATTTTGCATATTGCTTACTTATTATTTTATGCCTTTGTTATATTAGTATTACCGTTGCTTTTACAGTCAGTCAGAGTTTAGAGTTGTTGTAACTAAGAACTATGTTAATTTGATTTTTGATATATTTTTGTATTCTAAACTTACATGTTGGCTGTGTAGCCTAATAAATATTTTTTTAAAAACATAAAATCGAAAAACCGATTTTTAATTCACATAACCTAACAGCAAACATGTGTATATTAAATAAAAAAAAATTCAACACAACTAGTGCCCTCTTTTAGTCATACTGCTCTAAATCTCTACCCACAATATTGCTGAACTCAAGCTTAACAAACCTAGACATAGATGGCATCCTTTGTATAAAACTGGATTACAATATACATATTTCTAACAAAATACAGTATCCTGGGAGTCAAAACCTATAGGAGGCCTAGACGTAAGCTAGATTACGAAGAAACCTCAGAAAATGCAAATCGTCATGATAATGTGAGTAATATTGTTTATTTTCCATTTGAATTATCTATTCCTTTTGAGTGATTTATGTTTGTATTTTTTTTATCGATATATTGAGAAGTTTCAAACGTATTTTGAAAAAATATATTTTAATTTTTAATTTTAAGAAAAATATTTTAAGTTTAAGTTGAAATTATTTAAAGAAAAAAATGGCGCAGGCAAATAATGCTGCAGCAGCCGCTGTTGAACCAGCCATTAATTATCAATTATTTAAATTATATTTTAATGCAATTCCGAATTATGAAGGTAATCCCTACAACTTGCTATCTTCATTGGTAATTGCGAGAGCTTAATTCAAAATTTTGCCCGTAGAAATGATAATCAGTTCAATAATTTCATTCAGAGCAAGCTTAGGAAAACTTAGTGGAAGAGCTTTAATGATGATAGGTTCTAGAGTAGAAATTAGAGATTGGCAACAAGTCAAAGATTCTTTAAACAACGTAGTTACGATGATTTAGCCCTTAAAACTTTCACTAAAGGTTTACCTCCTTCTATACAAACTACTATTCGATTAAGAACACCCAACACTTTAGAGCAAGCGTCGTCATAGAAAAAGAAAACTTTTTGTATAGCTCTAATAGATCAAATTCTTTAAATACACAAGGACAAAATACACTTACACCAAAACACACCAATGAGAAATAATATGTATTCCCAACAAAACCTTCAAAGACCAATGTTACAACCCATAAGATATAATAATTTCCCTCCTATAAGACAACCTTATCAATCAAATTATAAATTTTCAACCACAAAATAATTTCCATAGAGAAAACAAATCTCGACAATTCAGGTTATATCCCAACAATAATAATCAATTTTCACAACGACCACAAACGAATAATTTTGGTCCTTTCAATCATTCCAATAAACAAAACCGACAATACTGCATGCAAAGACCTCAACATTTCCAAAATAATAATCATCCTCAAAGAGATAAACCAGAACCGATGAACACATCATCTGGCAATACACATTTAAAACCTAATCCGAATAAACGACCTAGATACGTGTTAAGGATATAAAATAATAGCGGCAACATCGCACAATCAGGTCAGTCAGTCAGTGTCACAGTATAAAGAACAAGAAAATCTAGTTTATGTTCGGTGGTCAGTATTCTGTTACACACTATGACCGCTGTACCGCCAATTTGGTTTCTTGTTTATTACGGCCTTTTCTTAGTACGAAATTAAAATTTGGAAAGTTAGTGTGTGCAGTTTTATTCAAGTAAATATACAGTCCACTTTGTACCCCACATTTGGTCTAGACGAGACGGATTGTATCAGGGAAGTACAATTTATTAATTCATTTGGTGCCGGCAGACGCGACCATTTTGACTAGCCTCGTTGCCTTCGTTGCCATCCATGTCAGTCCTGACGTCACGAATCTCAGTGCTGGCGAGCTCTGACGTCCATGGCCTCGCTACAGGGAGCGTCTAGTTGGGAGGCCTACCATTTGCTATTCCCAGGCCGGAAGCAGCAGTTTGGTTTGATTATCAGCCTAGTTGGAAGTCAAGTAAGTCCGTTGCCAATTATTTGTTTTATGTGGTCAGTTCTTTTGGGTTAATTTAGTTTTTGGCTCTGTTAGATATATTTAGTGTACTCTTTTATTGTTTTTTTTTTTAATATGTCTATATTAAACAAACTGAAATTAAAAAGAGGCGCTATTAAGGGCCAACTTACACGTTTGAAAAATTATTTTGACACCATCGACCTTGATAATATTGGCGAATTGGAGGTTACTCAATTATTCCAAAGTCGCCTGACAGGGCTGAACCTCTTATATGCCAATTTGAGGATATTCAGAATGACATTGAGGTAGAGTTGAGTTCCTCTGAGCAGGAAGATAATGCGCTTGACGACATTTTAAGTCAGCAGTCTCAGGAGAGACTGGGTTTAAGAAAAGGAATTTTTTACAGTTATTAGTAAAATTAAGGTTGCTATTAATAAGTTTGAGAATAATATTTGTGCTCGCAGTAGTTCAGGTAGAGGTGCAAGGGCTTCCAGCAAAGGTACAAGTGTTTCTGGTACCTCTCCTAACCGCTATGTGTCTGCAACTTTACAGGCGACAGTACAGACAAATAATATTCAAACTGATGAAACAAATACTGAAATCCAACCTTTAGTAGTACCTCAGCCTTCAATTTCTCATGCTCCGGTATTTGTTAAACTGCCAGATTTAAGGCTGCCTATGTTTAATGGAGCTTATGAGAAATGGCTTGAATTTAGGGATTCATTTGTTGCAATGATTCATAGCAATCCCAATTTATCCGATGTACAGCGATTTTATTATTTAAAATCTTATTTAGAAGCCGAGCTCCTTCAGGCTATTGTGAATTTATCTGTAACTAATGACAATTATGCAGTTGCTTGGACTCTTTTAGTTGACAGGTACGAAAACAAGAGATTGATTATATTTAACTATATTAAAGCTATTTTTGAATATTCCCCCTTGTTAAAAGAATCTCATTTTCAGTTGCGAAAATTATATGATTTGTTTAATACAAATTTGCGTTCTCTTAAAAGTTTGGGACAAAATACCGAGAATTGGGACACGTTAATGGTTTATTTAATCACAAGTAAGTTTGATTCAGTTACGCGTAAAGAATGGGAATCGTTTCCAATTTCTAATGATTTTCCTAGTTTTTCTGATGTCAATGGATTTTTGAAGGCAAGATGTGAAATTTTGGAAAAATTGGATTCTGTTAAAAAAGATTCCAAGGTCGTACAGCGGTTTGAAAATAAGGTTCGGTGTCACCATTCTGCCTCAAGAGCTAAAGTTCAAGGTAAATTCTATTGTTACTACTGTAAAAAACCTCATTCAATTGACAAGTGTTTTGCATTTAAAAAATTAGACGTCATTGCTAGAATATCTGCAAAAAATGAATTAAAATTTTGCCTAAATTGTTTTAATTCTTTTCATCAAAATACTGAAAACTGTCCTAATAATTCTAACTGTCGCTAGTGTTGGCTGAAACACAATACGCTTCTTCATTTAAAAACAGGTCTCAAAATTTCGGATGATCAGCAGCATAGTAGGCCTGAAAACGTTGATGGTCATGACGTAGTTCGTAGTAGTCCAAGCAGTTAACACGTATGATAGGCGATCCATAGTTTTTCGCGTGTTTCAAAGGGTTAAAGTACAGTTTTTGATTAATAATTTATATCAAAAGAAGTCTTTTAAAATTTTGCATCTTTCAAGCTAAGTATTGACTTATTTTAGAATCACGGTTGCCATAAATCAGTAAAATTCAATTTTTATTTCTCTAATTTGTGTAATAAGTATAACATAAATATAGTGCACGTACGTGATAATTACAGTGTTTACATTAACGGGTGTTCTATTGTAAACAGTATTTGTCTAAATTAACTTATATTTAATTCATATACGGGGTGATTTTGAAATTGTGATTAACTAATGAAATAATGGCTGGAGGAAGTACTACGGATGACGGTGATCCAGAAAGTAATTGTGCTAAATGTAATTTAGTATTTGATGACATTAAGTCGATAATACAATGTACCAGGTGTGCTAAGTATTTTCATGGAAAGTGTGTTAATGTTGACATGCGCGGTTTTCATTTGAGAAAATCGACATGGAAATGTGAATCGTGTGATCCCTCTGCATCTAGTGATAGTGCATACAAAACAGAGCGCGCTAGGAAAAGAAGCCGCACAGATGATATTGTTATTGATTTAGATAATGTAGGAGATATTATGGCCACCTTGCAGCTCTTAGTCAGTAAAACTAACGAGTTAAATCAAAAAGTCGATCTCCTGTTAAACGAAAACCAGAATTTGAAACGTGAAATTGCCAGCCTGAAGGAATGTAAGCCGTCAACAGCCCCATTAAGTGTGAACTCCAAGTTGTCATATGCTGCAGCAATAGGCACCAAAAATGATAGCAACGTTTTGGTTGTAAAGCAAAAGTGTCCGAAGAAAAATGTAAAGCAAGTGAAGGAGGATTTGAGAAAGAAAGTCAATCCTACTGTTATTGGAGCCGGTTTATCTCTAGGAAAAGCAACCAAAAGTGGCGGCGTTATCATTAAGTGTGGCAATGAGAAGGAGCTAACTTCGTTACAGTCGCAGATCCAGAACAACATGGGTGACAACTACAGTGTTGAGGTACCAAAACTTTTAGAGCACAGGATTAAGGTGGTGGGCATTAATGAGTCTGAGTACAACCTATCAGATAATGAAATTTTGGCCAAAATAAAGAGTCAAAATAATGTTCCAGAATCTCCAAACCGGAAAATTCAAATTGTGAGAAAAACTAAAATCGTAAACAAAAAGTTCAATATGATCTTGGAAGTTGATGCTACCACGTATGCAGTGTTTATTGAAAAGGAGAAGATAAACATTGGTTGGAACCGTTGTCCTGTCTTCAACGAATATGGTATCCGAAGGTGTTTCAAGTGCTGTCGGTATGGTCATTTACTGAAAGAGTGTAAAGAAAATAAAGTGTGTGCAAAGTGTAGTGGATCCCATGATGTTAAAGAATGTAATGTAAGTAGCGTTAAGTGTATTTATTGTGTAGTATCTAATGAAAAGTATGGTCTTAGGCTAAATGTCAATCACGTTTCTTGGGATGTAACTAGTTGTGATTCCTATAAGCGAATTGAAGAGTTACAAAGGAATAAATATATTAAGTAGCAATTAGACCTAAATATTGCTCTTAACACCAACATTATTTATTTTAATTGCCAAGGTTATCTAAACAACAAAGATAACATTATTTTACTAGTAAATGACTGGAGGCCTAAGATCTTGCTTTTGAGTGAGACTCACGTAACCCCGGTTATTGAGCCATGTGAGTTGATTATTGATGGGTACAATTTGGAGCAATGCACTAGTAACAACAGTAGAACAGGTGGGGTCTTGGCCCTTATTAGAAACGATATTAGATATAAGGTGGGGTCTGTATTGTCTATTGATGATTATGTCTGGTTGTTGTCTTTTGAGCTATCTATGGGTGGAGGTAAATATTTGTGCTCTGTTCTCTACCATTCGCCTCAGAAACAAGATGCCAAATTTATAGAGTTTTTTAGGGGATATTTAGAGCAAGTTAGTGGATTTAATGGCACCAACATTATCCTTGTAGATTTTAATTTTGATTTATTAAAAAACAATTTTTATAGTAACAAATTATTAAGTATCATTTATACCAATGGGTTTAGTCAAATAATTAAGACTCCAACTAGAATAGTCCAAAGAAGTCAGACTCTGATCGATTATTTAATTTCAAATGACAAATCTCTCTCGCATAAAGTCCATCAAACTCCTAAAATTAGTGACCATTCTATTATGTCAATTTCTATGGATCAATCGAAGGAACAGCCAATGGATGTAGTAAGTTATACTAGGTCTTTTAAGACCTACAAATGCCATAAACTTCAGGAAGAACTGCTTACATGCAATTGGAATAGAAATAGTTCAGATGTTGACTTACTAGCTAATACTTTTGTCAGAGATATTAGAACAATTCTTGACAGTATGTGCCCAAGGATTAAAATTGTGCAAAAACAGAAATATGCCGATAAAAAATGGATAACTCAAGATATAAGGGAGCAAATGCAGGAAAGGGATCGATTATATAAAAGGGCTGCCATAGAAAACAACGACAACGTTTGGAATGAATATAAAGCTATAAGAAATAACATAGTAAGTAAGATAAGAGTAGAAAAGGATAGATTTTTTGCGAATACCATAAAACTAAATAAAAATAATCAAAAAGAACTCTGGAAAAATCTGAAGACGCTTTTGCCAGAAAAAAACCAAAACATGCCTAATGAAATAAAGTTTGAAAATGAAATCATTACACAGGAGGATGATATTGCACATAGATTTAATAATTATTTCGTGAATAGTATTGATCTTATTCTTGCAGATATTCCACCAGCAGCAAATGGCCAAACATATTTCATTGAACCACCTTCAGTCCAGGAAACCTTGACACAATTTAATAAAGTTTCGATGACTAAAATGAAGGAAATACTTAAAAATCTAAAAAACGTTGGTGGTGGGGAGAGTGGCATCTCCAAGCAGGTTCTTTGCGATGTTGCTTATGTTGTGGGTGATCGTCTTCTGGATATTATCAATACATCCTTAAGTACTGGGATTTTTCCGCAAGCCTGGAAACTTTCTACTGTTGTTCCTGTTCCAAAAGTGCAAAACACTAAATTGTGTAATGAATTTCGGCCAATTAACACCGTACCTATTTATGAGAAGCTCCTTGAAGTATGTGTTAAGGAACAGCTACTCGAACATTGTAATATAAATAAAATAGTTGTGCCTAACCAATCGGGGTTCCGTGAGAATCATTCATGTGAGTCTGTCATTATTAATATAGTTGATAATTTTCTCAAGGCCCTTGACTCTGATAATCTAGTACTTGCTGTATTTTTGGATTTTAAGAGAGCGTTTGAAACCGTGAGTAGAGAAATGTTAATTAGGAAATTAGAACGGTTAGGCCTTAAAAATAATGTATTGAAGTGGTTTCAATCTTATCTAAGTGGTAGAGTTCAGCGAGTCATGTACAAAAATAGTTCATCTGAAAGTGTTAATGTAAAGCATGGTGTACCGCAGGGAACGGTCTTGGGCCCCTTGCTATTTTTATTGTATGTTAACGATATGGTGGAGGTAGTGCGGGGGTGTAATGTGGTGTTGTTTGCGGACGATACAATGTTATATGTGGTGGGTAAAGACATTCATCAACTGCAACAGGTCATGAACGTTGAACTCAATAACTTATTCATCTGGCTCTGTAGAAATAAACTAAGTTTAAATGCAAGTAAATCCAAGTTTTGTATATTTGGCAAGAGATCTAGATTAAGTTCTATAGACATGGGCAATGTACAGATTTCTGTGAATGGGGAAAGTATTTTGTACGACAAAGAAATTAAATATTTGGGAACAATTTTCGATGCCAATCTGAATTTCCATGCTCATGCAGATTATGTAATGAGAAAATTTTCAAAAAAAGTTGGATTTATCACAAGAATTGGAAAAAATTTGTCAATGTACATCAAATTAAAACTTTACAACGCCATTGCTCTTCCTCATTTACAGTTCTGTTCAACATTATTGTTTAACTTGCCACAGTATAGAATTGACCAACTGGAAAGAATTCAAAATAGAGCTATGAGACTGATTCTAAATTGTAACCGTTACACGCCTGTTATCTCTATGTTGGGTGTCCTAGATATGTTGTCTGTACATCAAAGAATTTTGTATAACGTTTATTTGTTTATTTTTAAATTAAAACATCAGATGCTCCCCGATTATATTTGTTTAAATTAAGAGTTTTTGGAGATATACATAACTATAATACGAGAAATCGTATAGACTTCATACTAGTCGACAGATGTAACACAACCCAAATGCATAATTCAGTTCTATACAAAGGTTTAATACTATTTAATAACTTGCCTGCTAACATCAAAAATTGTATTACTTTAAATCAATTCAGAGGGCTCTTGAGAAAATTTATTATGAATAATTAAAATTGTGTTTGTTATTTTATTATTTTATTTTAATTATGTAGTTTATTAAGTTTTACTATAGTATGCATTGTTTTCGCTCCAATCATCATCTTGATTGTTGGTTTATCTGTTGACTGGGTATTTTTGGGCCAACCGGGATACTGGTTACAGCTTCTTGGAACTACCGAAGCCTTTCTAAGTATTACACGGGGGGACCAATGTGTCTAGTCGGCAAGGTCAACCAAGTTCCAAATGTGTGTCATCGGCTGATTGCAATCGAACCGACTCGATCAACCTGAGTCGACATTATTTTTATTACTATAAGGCAAACAATAATTAACTGTGCTTTTAATAAGTAGGGCAAGGAAATAATGTTTAGGTTGAGTCTAGTTTTAATTTATGGTCTACCTCTGACAGGATATTTCTGGAACCGGGATGCTGTTTCTGGATTACCGAGACCATCCATGGACAAACCGGAGTGTCCTGATACAGTTATAGCCAATTTACACTTTTAGTTTATTTTTCACCTATGTTTTTATTAAATGTAGCTTCTTGCTAAATAAAGATATTATTTATTTATTTATATTTATGAAGCAGCTGCGACGGGGCGGGCCCAGAGATTCGATTTTCCGGCGCACCGAACATAAATTAGAACTGTGTCCGGCGTTACCGTCTTCGTTCGCGGCGGCTCTCGTTGGACGTGCGAGAAGTGGGGAAAGTACGCCGTCGACGTTGTCAGTATTATCGACAGTGAAAATCAGGGTTGCCGTTTAAGTACATTTGTACTATTTCTAATACATTTTCGACAACAAAGTACAAAAGCACATTTTATCATATATAGACCTAATTCTAGTACATTTTTTAATTTTAAATAGGACCAAGGGCAAAAGGCATACCAAAAGTTATAATACTCCTCATAAATCTTATAATCTTTGGTCATACACATTGGTGACATCGGTCGATGTCCAGTCGCCCATCTCTAGCCTGCTATACGCTGTTCCCGCGCATCGCGCGTTGTTCCTCAACTTTACTCCGCCAATAACGTGGACTCGCTGATGTTTGGGATTCCCCATTCTTCTTTTTTATCGATTTAGGTTTTGTTATTTATTTTTCGCCTGGCTTATATTCGACAATTGTTGCCACTTATTCCTGCTGGTTGTGCGTGTGTACTTTTGTTTTAAAACAAGAAGAATATTTTAGCCAACGAGAAATATGGATAAGTAAGTACTCGTTTTTAAATATTTTGATTTATAAGCATAAAAATAAATTTATTTTGCATACTACACTACTCTGTAATGTCTTTTCATTTATAAAAAATATAGTATACTTAAGGTGTTTTTAAATTGTCATATAGCTGTTTTTTTTCTAGAATCTAATATTTCTTTAATTCTCAGGTTTGTCAAGAGGTTAAAAAAATCTGATGATCAGCAGAATCAGCCATCAACTTCGACAGATAAGGAAGACCAGAGTAATAAAACATCAAGTAATGATTACTCTTCATCAAATGAACAATTGACAGAAAAACGCCGAAAGAAGCCTAGGTATGTGCAAAAATATTGTTCTAGCTGGGGGTCAGAATTTAAATGGTGTAAAAAAAGGAAATCGTTCCCATTTAAAGAGACATGACAAAAATGACCTACATATGAAAAATATGAAATTGGCGGTAACAACTGAACCACCTAGTATAGACGTTGCTTTAAAAAAAACTCTGTGCAAGAATGACAAACTAATTAAAGAAGGAGAACTGAAACTAGCAGCTTTTATAGCCGAACATGATATTTCATTTAAAACCATGGAATATTTACCCAGGTTAATAAAATCTATTTGTCCGGATTCGGAAATTGCCGCTGGAATTTCTTGCAGCAGAACTAAAACTACCAAATTAGTTAATGAATGCATTTACGCTAACAAACAAGTTGTTGCTAATTTAAATGAAAATTTTTATTCAATTATCATCGACGAAACCACTGATGTATCCACAAAAAAATGTTTAGCTATTCTGGTAAGGTATTTTAAAAGCAAAACTGTGGATGCCTTCTTAGGACTCCTTCAGCTTGAGGATAATTCTACATCTGTCTCAATCTACGAATGTTTTACAAATTACCTTATATCATCAGGAGTTAACATAGAAAATATGGCAGGTTTTGCAGCCGATAATTGTGCTACAATGATGGGGCAATTTAATGGCGTTCAAGCTCTTTAAAAAAAAAGATTACCAAACTTAGTCGTTGTAGGATGTAGTTCGCATTCTTTTAATTTAAGTTTATCTTATGCTAGTGCTAAAATACCAAAAGAACTAGACGAATTAATAAAAAATATTTATGCTCATTTTCCTCACAGTTCAAAAAGAATGAATGCTTTAAAAGAATATCAAGCTTTTTGTGAGCTGAAACTACATAAAATTTTACGACTTTCTGAGACAAGGTGGTTGTCGCTACAACAAGTTGTGGACAGAGTCTGAGGGCAGTATAATGCTCTCATATTATATTTTACCGAAACTGCTTATGAAGAATACTCTCTGCAGAATAGCCTCAAAATAATTAACGCAATTAATATCGAGTTCCAATCAGAAAAGCCCCGTGTACATCAATTGCTGCCCCGAATTTCTTCTGTTTATAAACAAATCCTAACAAATTTTTTAAATTCAAATTACATTAACAGTATGCTTATTGACAAAATTCATATCAAAGATCCTGCTAATTTTTTGCCATTAGAGAGGGTATATTTTGGGGTAAAAGTACAGGGAATTATTAAAAATAACCTAATAGATAAAAACGAATTACACAACTTTCGCTTAAACTGCCTAAATTTTTACATATAATTGGCTTTCCAAATAAAACAACGATTTCCTCTTAATAATGACTTATACACGAAATTAACTTGGATAGATCCACAAAATATTTTTTCCGACAAAAAAGCCCTTTCCATTATTCCCCTTGTAAAATATTTCCCTAATATGGTTCATACAGACGAATATGAAGAAATTAATTTAGAGTGGCGGATGCTTTCACTTTCTGATGTGTCGTTGGAAAGATTAAAAAACATGGATATAGAGAACTTTGTAATTGAATTGGGCCTAATAAAAAACTCTCTAAATGAACCTATGTTTCCTTCTCTGTATTCTTTTTTTAAAAATATATTGTGTTTACCACATGGGAGCGCTGCGGCTGAAAGAATATTTTCAAGTCCTAACCTAATTAAAAAAAAAATAGAAATTTGTTAGAAACAGCAATATGCCACAATCTACTTTTAACCAAAGAGGTTATTAGAAACACAACTTTTTGGGAGTAGCAACCTGCCGAATTAAGGAATTATAAATAATTATTTATAATTACTTAATTATACCTATATAATATTATTCTAAGTATAAATTAGTAAAGGCCAATTTTACAAGTTCCAGTAAACGCCAAACTGAAGATTAGATTGACGTTGTTGACATTTACATATTATTAGATATACGTCAGTAATGTCAAACTAATCTTCAATTTGGTGTTTACTCGAACTTGTAAAATTGGCCCTTAGTAGATACTAGATTTAGTTTTTGTCAATTATTAAATAATTATAAAGGAATTAGAGATTTAAGTTTATATTTTTATTTTTGTTTTTTTTTTATAATAAAAAAATAAAAATACTTTAAAAAACATAGCTGTTTAATTCTATCAGTGCAAAAAAAGGGATTTTCTACGAGAAACGAATAACATTTCACCTTATCGCACTCCCGCTTCAGAAGTGACATAACTCAAAAAAATCAATTTCTGGTATTACGTCATTTTTGAGCGAAATAAGTTAACCCATATTATACTAAAGAAACGACACATCTGAACTTCTAAAGCTATTCGCTAGATGGCCGAAGTGACACTTTTAAAATTTGTAATTTACGTCAGCAGAAACGTCCTGAAACGACACATTTAATATTTGGTCAGTCGTCGCTTGAGTTTAGGCAAGAGTGCACGCGTTGAAGTGACCCATTTTGAGCTGTGTCAATTTGAAAAAAATCTGTTTGCTAATTAAAACGTCTTATTTCGAGTTGTGTCATTTCTGATGATTCTATAAACATTTTTTAGTGGCAAAATTTTGAATTAGGTTACTTTTGAATTTTTGATGAACTATTTATGAGTTGTGATTTATTAATTTCCACTTTTATTACTCTGGAAGTAGCCACTAAAGGTAAGCTTTGTTCTCTGTTACCCTTTATTGTTTAAAATTTTTATTTTTCAATGTTTTAATTTTACTTTTTTGATATTTAGCGTCAAAGAAAAAAAAAACAAAATAAATTCAAATTAAGTGTTAGGTATATTTTATATATTGTTTTGTTTAAATTGTGTTTTTTTGCCTGATACGGTCTACACTCCGGAGGATTATAACTTTGTATTGTTCACATTGTACATTGTATATGGATCTATTATTGAATAAATAAAAATAAAAATATGCTTTTATAATAGATACCTACTTTGTTTTTCTTTTTAGCCATGTCTGGAAGTCGTGGAAAAAAGATGCTGGATATTTTGGCTATGCAAAAAATGAATGAACAACAAACTGAAGAAACTATGAATGTTGTTTCAGCTGAGACAACTAACAATGATTCAGATTCTTGTTTCACTATATCAGATTTTATGGAAGTTTGTAAGAAAATTAATGATTTAATAATTTTTGACCCTAATCACTTAAAAAGTCCACTTTATTGACCTTTGTAGAGGGACTACAATGATGTTTTATAGTCACCAAATCACTTTATTTCCCGTGGACTACTTTATTCCCTGTACAATTACTTTATTCTCTGTACAATTTACTTTATTCCCCGTACAATTACTTGTTTGTGTGTCATTGCGAAGTGTCAGTGTGACACTTTTGAATATAATTTATTTATTTTTTTAATATAAGTGACTTTTGTAAGTGATTCAGGTTAAAAATGTTATATGCACCTCGGGAGTAATAGGTTAATCCCTTGGGTGAATTACTGCCCTCGCTAAAGCTCGTGCAGTAAACACAATTCGTCCAAAAATAGAGAATTCAGGTACCCCTACAAAGTCATTTCAAGATGATGGGTCAGAAACTCATAACTCTAGCTTAATCATAGGTAAAAAATTCTGTTTATGTTTTAACTTGCAAAGTATTTCCTGGGTATATTTTTTTTAATTTTTTAGGTAACCCGAACTTGAATAATTTACAAAATAACACTGCCCTTACGTATTTAGTGCCAGTTGAATCAGAAATTAATGACTCTGAACTAAAAACAGGTAAGATTTAAGTAAGTTTGATTGTCAATGTTTTATACAAAAACTTTATAGATGCAGTATCCTTATCCGAAATAAATACTTTGCCCACTAGTTTTCGCACACCTTTAAGTCCAATAAAAAATAATATTCTACAATCGCCAGTTGCCGGACCTTCAGGGCTTTGTCGCGAAAATTTAAAATTAAAGCTTCGGAAAGTAGATGGAAAATGCTATGAAATTTCTCCTGTGAATAGTGGGAAAAGTGACTATTACGACTCAGATAAAGACCCAGGTTATTGTGTAGATGAACAAAATAAAAGACCCGATTTCCAGGCAACTATCTTGTCTAGCGAGTCTTCCAGTGATGAGGAGTTGGTTGAAGAAATTGATAGTCCAAAGAAGAAAGGAAAAAAGAGAAAGGCGAATCCAGAAAATTGGAGTGTTAAGAAAGGCTAAAATCAAAAGGAACCTTGGGTTAAGCTATGTGTCAACATCTAAGAGTAGGCGAGAATATAAAAAAAAAATTTGCGTCCACCATGCGGAGAAAAATGCAAACTTCAGTGTTCCACAAAAATTAATGAAGAGCAACGCCAAGAGATTTTCAAGAGCTATTGGGCTTTAGGTGATTCACACAAACAAAAATGCTTTATTGCTGGTTGCATGACTGCTATAAAACCTAAGTACAGGTATTCACCTACTGAAAATCACCGAAACCTAAACAATGCTTTCTATTTTGACCTGAATGGACGTATTAGAGTCTGTAAAACGTTCTTCAAAGCAACTCTTGACATAAATGATCGCCCAATAAGAACCGTTCTAACTAAAAAAAAGGAAATCGGCATTGTTGGAGTAGATTTAAGGGGACACAATCCTCATCCAACTCTGTCACCTGAAATAAAAGATGGAGTCCGACAACACATTGAGAGTATTCCTAAAATTGAGTCTCATTATTTACGAGCCCAAACTTCACGTCATTACATAGATGGTAGTAAATCATTAGCTGATATTTGGAGAGACTATAAATCCGCATGTATTCAAGCTGGGAAACAATTTGCAAATTTATGTATGTTTAGCAAAATTTTTAATGACGAATATAACATCAGTTTCTATACTCCAAAAAAAGACCAGTGCGAGTTGTGTACTGCCTACTATAATGCATCAGGAGAAGATAAAGAAAAATTGAAAACGAAATATGAAAAACATCAAAAAGAAAAGGAATTATCCAGAGAAGAAAAAAATAGGGACAAAATAAAAGTGAACAAGAACTATGTAGTGGCAGTGTACGACCTTCAGGCTATTTTACTTTGTCCTCGGGTGACGTAAGTGTATTCTACTATAAATCCTATTTAAATACTTTTAATTTTACAATAACAGAACTAACAACGAAAAACACAGAATGCTATGTATGGCACGAGGGCCAAGGTAAACGAGGAATTGAGGAAATAGCAAGCTGTGTACTAATGTTTATATCAAAAACAGTTCAAAACAGCAATCAAGAAAATTTTGATCTAATTTTTTACTCAGATAACTGCTATGGGCAGCAAAAAAATAAGTTCATGGTGGCTTTGTATTACTTTGCTATATTAAAATTTCCACAACTAAAATCAATAATCCACAAATACTTAATTACTGGTCATACCCAAAACGAAGGTGACAGTGTCCATTCTGTCATTGAAAGACAGATTAAAAGGGCATTGAAAGGCGGCCCTATTTACATCCCTGGGCAGTACGCACAGTTGATTCGATCTGCAAAGAAAACCGGAACCCCCTATCATGTAACCGAATTAAGCCATACAGATTTTTTAAATATAAAATCCTTAAACGAACAACTACAAATTAGTTTAGGATCACTTAAAATTACAGAAGTTAAAATTCTTAAGATTGATCGGAGTATCTTAAATAAGCTATTCGTAAAAACATCGTACGAAGATGAGGAATTTCGGGAAATTAATATAGCAACGAGAAGCGTCGATTTAACTCCAGATATTCCCATCCCAAAGCCCCTTTACAAACGAAAACTTAATCTTAAAGAGAGTAAAAAAGAAGATCTTTTATCACTTCTGCGTGCTAATCACATTAAAAGATTTTATGCTGACTTTTATGAAAATTTGTAATCGTTGTAAAATATAAGAAAAAAATGTATTACAGTACAACTAAAAATCTAGTTTCCTGTTTGTTCTAAAAAATTTGTCGTGTTTATACTCTGTTTAATACCTAATTACTTGATGTGTATTTCAAATACATCAAAATGTATGCCACGATAAGTTATGTATTTGTATAGCTTACTTAAAAAATTAACATGTTTCACAAAATACTATTGCGTTTTTGTTCTTTAGGGTTCTTTAGGGCATCAGATTCTATTTTTGTGAATTTAAAAATAAAGCCAAAGTGACATAACTAAAAAAATATTAATTTCATAACGAAATCAAAAACGACACAACTCATCAAAAACATTGTTAAAACATACTCAGAGAAATTTCTTTCCAAAATTATGCTAAATACTCTTATAAAGGTAATAATAAAGGTATAACAACTTAAATTTAAAAATGCTGATAAATTTGAAAACAAAACTTAAAATACTTAAAATTAAAAAGTTATCAATTAAATATTGCTGATTTTTTACTTATGTCACTTCTGAAGCGGGAGTGCGTTATCGTAAATTTTAGTACAATCTAGTACATTTAATTGCTTTTGGTTAGTACATTTCAAAAAGTCGGTGCGACAACACTGGTGAAAATTAAAGTCTCTGAATGTAATGGCTCGGAATATATTATACGTGCACTTTTGGATCCGGGTCTCAGAGCAATTTTATAACTAAGAGCGCGGTTAATAAATTGGGTTTGAAAAAACGTAAGGTTAATTTTGATGTTTTGGGGGTTGGCGAATCTTTGACGGCCACCGTAAACTCTAAAGTAAATGTAAAAATTATGTCAAAGGCAAGTAATTTTAGCGATTTCATTGGCTGTCTTGTTGTTCCAAAAATTACTCAATTCTTACCATCGGTTTCATTTAATATTTCGCACTGGGATCTACCTAAAGATATAATATTGGCAGACGATTCTTTTAATAGTCCAGGAGCAATTGATATGCTTTTGAGGTAGACATTTTCTATAGAATTTTGTTAAATGAACAGATAAATAAGCCGGGATTGCCTGTTTTACAAAACACCAAATTAGGATGGGTATAGGGGGTAATTTTGATAAGAATAATTATAGTAGGTGTTCTGAAGGAACCATAATGTCTCATTTTACGATAGATAATTCTAATAGGGCTATTGATGAGCAGTTATCTAAATTTTGGGAATTGGAGGATTGCCCCAATGTAGTGGATCAGAACTATTCACAGTCCGAACAGTTTTGTAAAGAACATTTTCCGCGGAATTATAGTCGGGATTCTAACGGCCGTTTTATAGTAAAATTTCCATTTAATGAAAATATTATTGTCAAGCTAGGCACGTCAAAGGAAATAGCTGTGAAGCGCTTAAATTTTTTGTTTAAACGTTTAAGTAAAAATGGGGATTTAAAACGGGAATACGTTAAATTCTTAAATGAGTACCGCGAGTTAGGGCATATAGTGAAGGTCCAAAATTTCTCTTTGGATGGCGCCGACTCTGAATTAAGTTATGATTTGCCACATCATGCAGTGATATTCGTGATAAAGGAATCGAGTTTAACGACCAAGATAAGGGTGGTATTTGAGGCGTCGGCAAAAACGGTGTCGGGTTTATCGCTAAATGACGCGCAACATGTAGGACCGACTATACAAAAGTACCTGTTGTCTATCATTTTGCCGTTTAGGATTTATCCTTTTGTTATAAATGCCGATATATCTAAGATGTATCGTCAGATGTTTCATTATTATCTTTGTAATAATACGCCCCAGTGTGTAAACTTATTTGAACTTTGGACGCCCCAAAATGTACACTTTGAACTTAATCGGCATACTTAAGAGTGTAGTTTTCGAAAAAATCTATTACTTCGTTTTCAGCCAAATTACGTTTCATATTTTTCAGAAACTCTACCTGGTGATGGTGATAAACTCTGTACGAGTGTTGCAACATTTTATCGGTTTCATCTTTTATCTTACTAACCAACTCTTCTGCGGTACTTCTTATCCTTTCTTTTTTCATAACTTGACTTTCTTTTCAATACCTTTAATAAGTCTCGTTTCAGTAGTATTAGACCATTGAAAATAATGTAAAATCGTATTGGGACTTACAAATTCAAAGTTTACTGAAATGATTTTGGATTCACATTCCCAACATTTTCTATACATACAAGCTCGTTCATTATTTGAACAACATAGTTGTTCTGAGAGTTTGTGTAGAGAATTTACATTTTTAACAATTTTGTACTGCATTAAGACCCGTAAGAGAAATCCAAAGTTTGCATGCTTTATGCACAGACATGTGTCCCTGCTTGTGGATTTGGGAAACGTAACCCTAAGAGGTTTTAGCCTTGTAAAAGTCGTGTAAGAAATTTTAATATTATCGTTTTCTTGTCAACATTTTTTATACAGATTGACAAGACTTTCTTTTAAAAATCTTTTTTGCTTATCAATACCACCTTGAACAACATTATCTCTTTTGCCTGGAGTGCAAATGGAGTTCGAATCGTCTTCAAAAAAAGAACGCACCAGTCTATTTAATTTCGAAGCGAAACTTGCTCTTTTACGTTTTTTTAAGTTAATTCTTTGTGCTGCAGACTGTAGTTTTCTCTGATAATAAAGTGAAGCTAAACTTTTAGTAGCTTGTACTAATTTGTACTTTTTGATTAGGGGGCCAGAAACACAGACTGACAAAATTTCCTGCTGTTGTAAGGTTCTACGATCTCCTCTGTTCATAATCTTATCAACACGTTTTGTTTGGAGTAAGATTTTCACTTTGTTTAATTTTGTTTTTCAACCTATAATATTTTAATTTCCATTTTTTTGCTAACTTTTGCTGTCGAACTCGTTCTTGTTGTTCTTTTGTGAGCGCCCTGGAAGTTTTTGATCGGGTTATCAACACTTTTTTTCGTCCCATTAGAACCTTAACTGTATATATATCTTTCTGATATTTCAGTATTTTCCCGTTTCTTTTTATCATAGTATGTGTGATTATTCTTTCTCCACATTTTTCTTCTTTGTTTTTGGTCACGTTTGGAAAGCTCAGCAATGGGTTTAACTTTTCCCTCTTCCTTTTTTTTATAATATCTTTCACGATCTTTTTTCTTCATTTTTTCATATTCTGCAGCATTTTCTCTAATTCTTGCCCTTTGTTTCCTTTTTCTCTCTTTGGCCAACATACGTTTTCTTTCAATCTCTGCGGAACTTGACTTCTTCGCTGCTGATTTTGCTTTTCTATGTGTTTTTACTTCCTTTACTTTCACTTCCATCGTATGTCTTACATCTAAAGTGCACTTAGATGTTGAAGGCAACGAATCCGTATGTACAACTTTTGGTATAGTTTTAAGAGGTTTAGTTTTTATGGTTTTTAAATTGGTTAGCTTTTTTTGATTTTTTTCTTCGGCTTTTTCTTTTGCTCGGCGTTCTAAGGCGTTCTCCTTCATAATTTTAAGTTGCTCTGTTAACAAGGTCTTTGGAGATTTTTTATTTGGAAATTCTGGATGCTTTTTATTTGGGGATTCATTTATGTTAACAATCACTGTAAAGCCGCGTACTCATTAACGAACTTGTAACTGTAACTGCAACAGTTACTGTATCAAAGAAACTACTGTAACCATGTTCTTTGCTCTCGCGACCCTCTCGATCCACATTGTTCGCCGTGAGCTCAAGCCGCCATGTCGCAACCAGAAATGATAGCCAGTGCTGCTTTTATTTTAATAGATGCATTCATTGAAAAAGAAAAACGTCCTCGGCGATGGTGGTCTCATGCACTGTATAAAGAGAGAAGTGGATCTTCATTATTTGCAGCTTTGAAGATGCAACAAATTAGCAGACACTACAAAAATTTTACCCGCATGAGTCCAACGGATTTTGAGTATTGTATTAATTTAATTGGTCCGAAGATTCAGAAAATGAATACTACTTGCAGGGAAGTAATATCCGTTCAAGACAGACTAGCAGTGACATTAAGGTATTTGGCGACCGGTGATTCTTTTACAAGCCTGCAGTATTTATTTCGAATATCTAAACAAGTCATTAGCAAGATTATTCCAGTGGTGTGCGAGGCACTCATCGATGGGTTAAAAAAACACGTAATGGTAAGTAAATGAAAAATTTATTTTCTTTATACATTAAGTAAATGTAGGCAACTAAATAAAAATATTAACTTTCTTAAAATTATAGCACGTACAATAAATGACACAAAATTAAATCTAAACTAAATCTTGTATATCAGAGTTCAGAGTACTGTGAATTTGGACTTTGAGTTAGAGTGGGAGAATACTGATAGGAGTCCTGTTGAACTGATTGTGACTCTGAAAGCGGAGAGGGAGAAATGTATTTCGGTAAATTTGGACTGCCAAGGGGAAGGGGAGAGGATTGATGGATGTACTCTTGATTGGATTGTAAGCTTATATGCGGAGAGGGAGATACGTTTGTTTGTGAACTTGGGCTGCAAAGTGGAGAAGCGGTTGTCATAGTTGCGGAGGATGCAGTGGCTCTCTGCTGATAGCGATAGCTATTATAGTTTTGAACTGAATGTGATAATGTGATAGGACTATGATGGTAGCTTTGCTGGTAGATGGCCGACTGAGGTAAATTATTATATTGTTGCGGAGAACCATAATACCCTTGGTTAGCACGAAAAATAACTTGTAGTATGTCTTGCTGTATCAAGTTCACTGCGTCCTGGTTAAACGTTTTAAGCTTTTCAAACATGAAATCACAAAATGCTCCTAATTCGGAGTTTTCTTATCGGGGTGGTGCTGTAGGCACTGATTTTTCGGCAAAAGATTTTAATATGCCAAAAGCTTCTTTAAGCATGTGTAATCTCTCGTCTGGTTTTGTTTTCTTGCGCGGTGGTTGCAATATTGTATTTTCATTACTGTTTTCATTAGTGTTTTCGATTGTTGTGTTAGCATCTTCGTTGTCTGCATTTTCCTAAAAAATAGAATAACATTATTTTTCAGATATCAACTAGTTCCGAAGAATGGGTGAAGATAGAGAATAATTTTAACAAACTGTGGAATTTCCCTCATGCCATTGGATCATTGGATGGAAAACATATTGTATTACAGTGCCCGTTTGATAGCGGAACAGAATTTTATAACTACAAATCACTTTTCAGCATTGTATTACCTGCTTTAGTAGATGCCAACTATAATTTTTTATACAGTGCTTTCATTTCAAAACGATCCACCCTTAATAACTTTCTTAAAAAAAAAAAAAAAAAAAAAAAACACGTCAAATTAGATATACAGGGGGACGTTTAATTATGCATTTACTAAAGTTCTGTCAATCACCTCCTCACCTCCAGCTAACCTCACTTTAATATGTCAAATGGGAACCCCATCGTGTGATACATCATAGTAAGCAGCGTAAAATTCTCTATTGAACGATACCAAAAAAAAAAAGAAATCTGTAAATGTGTAAGCAAATAGTTAGCGAAAATGTCTAGAAATAATAAATATTTTATTTACGCCAAACTTTGGTATTTTAAATGAATACTTTTAGTGTGGTACCTACATCATTTTAAAATTCTTACATTTTTTTATAATAGATCATCAAAAAAAAATACAAGCAATTTAGAAGTTAGAATGTGTAGTAACAAACAGTTTATGTAGTTCAAGTAAATTATTTATTTTTTTAAGTAAAGAATGTGTACAGTTATTTGCGAGAAAAAAGAGTGTCTTTAAATTTTTTCTAAAAATCTTTGCAGTCTTATAACTTTGTATGTGTATTTATTTCACTTATATTTTTTGCGAAACTTACCTAATAGGTACAAAAAAAACTGCAATACCGTCATCTGGGGTGCATTCGGACGATTTTCCGGTATTTTTGCAATGAGCACCTACATTTATTTTTTTAAAAATCTCAAAAAAATAAATAAATTTCTTATGTCTTTTGTCGATTCATTCCACACAAGAAAAAAATATTCTGATTTCTTAATATATTTTTTTTAACCTAAATAGTGTCCGAATTTACCCCTATGTGTGGGGTGAATTTGGACACTTATTGTTTTTTGCTTATATTCGAATTTTGACATGCATTGGGGTGTAGTCGGACACAAAAATTGAAAATAAAAAGTTTCCCACGTCTGTAGATGAAAAAAATATATTTTTTTGGATATGAGGAAAACAATAATTGAGAAACATAAGATATATTCATAAGCATTTGTTCACAAAATAAATAAAACAAACTTCTTTGTTAACTGAAAAAATTTTCTCACAAGAAATTTAAAAAAAAAATATTATTTAATTATTATAATAATATATTATTCTAAGAAGTGCTTATATTACCCGGAAATTTAAATTGGTATCGGCCCCTTCGTGCGTCTTTTACAGATCTGAGAACAAGCGTTAGTTGACGTCTTTCAATGACACTTTCATCTTTAGTTTGGGGGTAAGTATAATAATCTCCCATCTTGGAAGATTCGTGCTTTCTCAGAAAATAAACCATATATGTATCTTGATCCAAAACTTCCTTGACATAGGCGACATAGTTTTTTATTGTCTTTAAGTTGGTCAATTTTACTATGACAAAGGTGTCAGTTGTTATAATTGCGGCTTTTGGATCCTCAAAAGCACCCTGGACTTCGTTATTATTTCCGCTTTGATTATTTTCTCTATCAAGTTCATTTTCTTTTTCGCTTTCACCATCAAATCGTTCATCGGCTTCATCCTCATTTGACAGGTCTAGTTCATATGATGAATCTAATGATAAGATCCTTCTGTTTGGATGTTGTATAGCTTTTCCGGAAGCCACATTAAGCTTTTTGCATTAGCCTCTTCTACGCGTCGTTTCTTCAGTAAATCGTTTATCTTGAAGTAAGCCAACGAACGTTTCAGACCATTTATCAGGAACATCATCCTGAGCGTTTGGAACTGGAATTTTGTTTAACACTATCTCCAGATTCAAGGGAAAGATTCCACATGCTCGAAATCCCGACTTGATGGTCTGCTGCATTGTAGGTTCCATGGCAGTTAATGTGGTTTTAAAAACTCTGGGAAACTCTGATTTAGGAATACATCCCTTATCTTGTCATTTCCAATCTGTTAATGCAGCCCGCCATTTTTTCTTCAATGGGGAAAAAAATGCCACGTCTAACGTTTCAATCAACAATTGAAGCAAAAAAAAAACAAAAAACAAATCACGTTTGAGTTGGGTTTGAAGAAGGTGCGTGGAATTTGGCGGAAATAGAACGAATCTTATATTAAATCTTTCACATTCCTCAAGAACATGTAAAGACACATGGCTTGACAGATTATCGCCTATTATTATTTTTGGGCCTTGGAGATTTTTCAAATATGGCAACGCAATCTTATCAAACCGGTCTTCAACGAACCATCCGCTTTTTGTACGGTTGTAGAAAGCGCCTTCTGCTCCCCTTCCACCCACGTGGGATATAAATATGTAGCTTTATAAACTGTGTAAGGCGGTAGTAATTGGCCAGATGCAGAAATAGCCATCATGATAGAGATGCTGCTTTTACTTGAATCCATTATTCTCTCCGCTCGTTTTGAGCCTTTACGACACAACACTTTAACACGACCCGGGTCATCACTCATGTTAGTTTCATCGTAATTGACGATGTTCGTATCTGGCACTCCCTCCAACGTGTCCCTCAAATTCGAAAAATATTCCACAATAGTTTCTCTATTCACGTTTGCTCTGACACGTTTAATGTTTTGTGCGAGTCGCTCAGTTAGACGCTTGTTTCGATTCTAAAAACAATAAAACCACTCTTGCCCTGGCATATTATCTCGGAACTTCGCTATCCTCATTGCCTTACGTTTCAAATAGCTCTTGACAACATGTCGTATATCGGATCGTGTGAGGGGAAAGCCCCATTCACCAAATTTTTGAATTCCCTCTGCCAAAAATCTTTCATCCTCTGCCGAGAGTGCAGTTTGCCCACCTTGTTCTTTACTGTGCTTATTTTTTAGCTTATCGCTGATGGTTGATTTCGGAATCATATAGGTTTCTGAAGCATCACGAATAGACCTTCTGCCCCGTCGAACATCCTCTAGGGCCCGTTCCAAGGTCTCTGGCGTATAGTTCATAAACTGGACACCGAGTTTCTTCACATATTTACGTGGCATGGCTGTCCGAATTCACCCCACCTAGTGACAAATTTCAAAGTTAATTCCCTAAACGAAAAAACCAAGGTCAAAAGTCACAATGTTTTTATGCTAAATTGTTGTTTATATAATACTTTTTAACTATTGTTAAAAAATGCACATTCAAATATTTCCTAATTTTCCCACCAAAAGCTTCTTTCGATGGTATAGAGAAAAGGCAAAACATAAACAAATATTTGAAGTCATAAAATGAATACTCACCTTAAGTTGAATTGTTTTTACACTGTGAATACATGAACTACATGCATACTTAGTCGTGTCTAAACGTCGACTGACGTGAAAATCTAAACAATGTTACCGACAGGAATATTCTTGCGCAGAAACGCATTATGTCCGAATTCGCCCCTACTGTCCGAATTCACCCCAGATGACGGTACCTTACATTTTTAAGGCGTTTAAAAAGCAGGCGATTTATTATTGTTAAAACTGTCAGTTTGACGCGTGCAATTTTTCACTTTTAGTTAAAACAGTGAGTTAATAAAATGGTGTATACGCTAGCCGAAAGAATAGAAATAATTTTCCTTTATGGAGCTCAAGATCGGTGTGCTCGCAGAACCGCGAGAGCATTTAATGAAAGGTATAGACCATAAAGATAAAAACCATAAATACGTATTAGAATTGATACGAAAATTTGAAGAGACGGGATCGATTTGCAATAAGAAAAAATATGAAAATAGAGTTGTCGATGAAGCATGCCAAGTTGAAGTACTAGGACAATTTGCTATGGATCCAACTTTGTCTATACCAAAGGCCGCAAAACTAACAAATATTTCCACTGGTTCCGTACATAAAGTTTTAAAAAAAATAAGTTCTTTCCTTATAAAATTCATATTCTTCATGAACTCGGAGAAGATGATTTTGATAGGAGAATTCAATTTTGTGAAGTAATGTGCCAGCGAATTGACGACGATACCCATTTATTGAAGAACATTTGCTTCAGTGACGAATTGACCTTTTTTTAAAATGGCCTGGTGAACAGACATAACTGTAGAGACTGGGATAATGAAAAACCGCATGTTTTTCGGGAAGGCCATACCCAATATCCCCAAAAAATTAATGTTTGGGCAGGAATTTATGGGAATGAAATAATCAGGCCATTTTTTTGGAAGAAAATTTGACTGGCAAAATTTATTTGAACCTTTTAGAAAATGCAATATACCCTTCCATCATCCAATCTATGGTAAATCAAGTAGATCAACATGGTGCTATATTATTGAATGAAAATAATATACATTTTCAGCAGGATGGAGCTCCCGCGCACTACACTTTGGTAGTTCGAGAGTGGCTTGATGAAAATTTTTGTTTGTGAAATATTTTTGGGGTGGTAACTGCCTTGGTGGTGGCATGTTAACAGGGCCAGTTGGAAATTGGGAAGTTTGCATTTGTGGTGTGAAAGAGTTATGTTGAATGGGGAAGTGTGGTGTTTGATAGTACTGTTGTTGATTGGGTTGTGAATTAAAGGAGTTATTGTAATTTTGTCTGTTATATGACTGAGGGTTACTCGGAGGATTACTATTCCTAAAGTTATTATATACATTATTATTAGCATTGTGACTAGATTTTTTAAACTTATTTGTTTCGAAACTGCCATAAAGCCTTTCGAACTCTTTAATATAGGCCATTGCGTTTTCAAGACTGGCGGGCCTCTTTAGATGCATATGATTTTTTTGAATGCCTGTACAGCCTGCAATAAAAGTGTTTAGGGCAGTTTTTTCGTAATGTTTAATGTGGCATAGTTTTTCATTAGTACTATAGCTAGAATCATTACCTATTTTTTGAGCAATATCGCTTCTTAAAAGTTGAAGCCTATTACCAAAACTTAACAAATGTTCATTTTTGTAAGGTCTGGTTCTAACTAACTTTTGAGTTAGACAATCCAGATCTCTACGATCTGAAAAGCATTGTATTAAAGCATCCCGTAAAGTAAACCAATCAGTTATTTCGGCGCGGTTACCGACTAAACTTTCAGCTTTATTAATTAATTTTTCTTGGATACATTCGAATATATGTTTATTTAATTCCTCGTCGTTGAGGTTCGTATAACTATCAATAAAGCTTTCGCACCTACTAATAAATTTATTAAGCTTATTGCAATCACCATCGTAAGGCTTAATATTGCTTAATTTACATCTGAAAAGATCCCAATTTACTTTGGGGGTAGTGGATGGTGGCGTCATTTCTATAAGTTTTTCTATTAAAGATAAATCACTGAGCGAAGTACTTAGTTCTTCTATATCGTTCATAAGAATGATAAAATGTTCTAAAACTAAATGCGATCCATGCGCTTAAGATTAAAATTAAATACGATCAATTCGCTGAAACTATCAACTAAAAATGCATTCAATGTGCTGGAAATAAAATCTATATGCGTTTAATTCGCGAAAATTCTTAAATATCCCTATAAATTCCTTAAACAGAGGGTTTATAGAGGTGAAAGGAAAAGGCACTTACTGCGTGACTTCTTCTTCCCGTGATCTCTTGAATCTGCCTACAGAGGTGTCAGGTGTCGCTGGTTCTTCTGGATTGCACTATTAGTGTTGGAAATACTCCTAGAAGTCTTTGTTTTTCGGCACGATTTCCGTACGGTGCGAAAATTTTGTAGACCGAATTTTCTAACGACTAGCCCACAATCCTACCGACTGCGCCAAATACGAACGTTGAACGACACGGAGACTTTTAAAAAAAACAAATTTGTTTTTTAAAATACAAATTGACAGTATAACGTGCAGCAACAGAAGCAATGAGATAAAGCGACTTAAAATCTATGGTTTATATAAGGCAAAAAGTACTGATGTAGCCAACCCCGCAAGTGGGTAGGTTTACACTGGTGAGTTAGCTCTTCTTAGGCATATAACTCGCGTTAACATTCCTTGGATCTGAATTTTACATGTTGCCAATAGTATTGATTTTTAACTATTTTTTTGAATTTATCACATTTCATATACTTAATGGTTTTACATTATTTAAATTGCAGAATATATTTTTGTTGTCTTTCTGATTTAATATTTCAGAGTTAAAGATTTTAAGGATTGTAAGTGTAATGGAATGACATGTAATTGTATTATTAATTTTAACTTCTTGAAACTTCCAGAATTGAATATTTCCATATTAAAAAATAATATGACAACGTTACTAAAATAATAGCTGCACCTTATAAATTCATTTTATAGGCCAGCTTAAAATTAAATAATTAATCGACTTACCTGAAGGAAGATTAATTATAATTTTCCGAGCTTGTCCGTAGATATAATTATCACACTGTAGTTTCCGTGAAACCTACTCGTCAGCACGAATTTTTTAAATAACAAAAACGCTCGTCTCTGTGTCTCCAAGTCGGTGCGTACCTCATTCCGTTGGAGTGCATGTGTACTGAAAATCACCTGATATCTGGGAACTAAATAAGTACATAATATATTTTTAAATATCTAAGGGTGGGCTGGGATATAATTATATCTACGGACATCGGAAAATTATAATTAATATTCCTTCAGGTAAGTCGATTAATTATTTAATTTTCCTTCGCTTGTCCTTGATATAATTATCACACTGTAGATGTTCAGAGTAAAAAAGGTGATTTTCTGAAAAAGTAATATTTATTTTTATAACTCCTAAAAATCTGGAGAACAGAGACTATCTTAATATACTTCATTAACAAGGCTTACTTGCTAAACTAACATAATAAAAAGTGTTTAATGTAAACAATAATTACAATTAATTAGGTTACTTAATAATAGCTTTAGCAAACTTGTCATTTGGTTCTTTTAACGGTTTATTATAATAGTTAAAAAACGTATTTGAAAAAGGTGTCCAACCCGCTGTATTTTTTATTTGTTCTATACTAACACCTGCCCTAAACGCCGCAGAGGTTGATGCGTGGCGTACAGTATCAGCCGAAAAAATAGACGTATCTACTCCTGCTTGATTCAACGTCTTCTTGATCCAATGACTATGGTTTGCGATGACGCGGCGTGAAAAGGCTTTTAAATAGTAAGAAAGAGATTTTGTTCTTTAACCTTACGATAAGGCTCTGTAATTTTAATGTAGGTCTCTATAGTGGACGCCACACATAATTGTGGTTTATTTCTAAAGTAAGGAAAGCTTAGTAAGGGTTGGTTTCTTCCTAAAGCGGTTGTCTTTATCCTATCTGTAATTTGAATTTCGATTCTCTCTAAAGATACGTTAATATTATTTATTTTAATCATGGAAAGGGTTTGTACTCTACTAGCTGACACTAATGCCATAAGTGTGACAAGCTTATAAGTTAAGTCCTCTAAACTTAAACTATCTAACGGGTATAATGCTTCTAAGTATTTCAAAACCGGATCAGGGTTCCACGTAAAGCTGTACTTTGGTTTTGGTGGACGTATGTTAGATACTCCTTTTAAAAACCTATTTATAATTTTTCCATCTATTGTAGATGGGCTGAATAATAAGTTTAGTGCCGACCTATAAGAATTAATTACTGAAAAGGAGTTCCCCTTGTTCAGAATGTCCACTAAAAAGTCTAAATATATTTGTAAATTATATACTAATGGATCTTTTCTTTTATTTAAACAGAAAATCCAATATTTTTTAAAACACGAAGAATATTGCTTAAGGGTGCCCTCTGTTATAGAGGCTATTAAAACTTCAATGGCGTCATTGGGGATTCCTTTTTTGAAGAAAGTCCTCCGGATAATTTCCCTGCCACCAGGGAAATTTCCTTGTGAAGCGGATGACTCTCCCTAAAAGGGGAAATAAGAAGATGTTTATGTGGATAAAAGGTAATAGGAGATGTGATTAATAATTTATTAAATAGTGGAAACCAAGGCTGGGTTGGCCAATGGGGAACAACTAGGATTCCTAAGGCCCTATCTTGTATAATTTTTTTTTTCCAATACTTTAGTGATAATTGAAAAGGGAGGGAAGGCGTAAAAATTATATTTCGACCAATCTTCTGTGAAAGCGTCCACAGAAACGGACTCTGGGTCAGGAAACCATGAAACAAATCTTGGGCATTTTTTATTGAGCCTCGTGGCAAAAAGATCTATTTCAGGGTATCCAAAAAAGTCTATGATTTTATTAAACTCTTTATTATTTAATTCATATTCTGTATCTATGGATAGTGATCTTGATTCCTTATCAGCGTTAAAGTTTGCGGCAGATGGAATGTAGCTAGCAAAAATTAAAATATGCCTTTCCTCGCACCAGCGCCACATTTCTTTAACAATATTGTTTAAATAGGAGTATTTTACGCTTCCCCCGCGATTTATACAAGATATGGCTGTTTGGTTGTCTATCCTTAGTAAAATGCGAACATTTGTTTTGCCTTTAGTAAAAGATTTCAAGGCATAGTATGCGGCCTTGATTTCTAAATAATTTATGTGAATTTTTATTTCCTGGTTGTCCCAGAAACCGTGACAACTAGATCCTTCACAAAAAGCGCCCCAGCCAGATTGTGAAGCGTCAGAAAATATCTCGCTCGAGAAAGCTTTAGGCTTTATATTCTGTCCTAATCCTATATTGTTTTGCCACCAATCTAATTCCTCCCATAAACATTTTGGTATGTTTATTTTTTTACAGTAATTAAGATAGTCGCCCTGTAAATATGCCTGTTTTATTTTTTCAAAGGGTTTTATATGTGCGAACCCATATTTTGTCGCGGGACAAGAAGCTACAAATTTACCTATTAAAGCAGCAAACTCCCTAAGAGTGTGCTTTTTATTTTCCCTTTTAAATTTTTTTATTAATTGCTGTATATTTCTTATCTTGTCTTCTGGAAGAGAAATACACATTTTTATAGTATCATAATTAAAACCTAAAAATTGTATGCATTGTATGGGTGTTAATATACTTTTGTTCTTATTTATTATAAAACCCAAACTCTGAAGGAGGTTCACTGCTAGTGAGGTGTTCTTTTGACACTCCTCCTTGTTATCGCTCATTATTAAAATATCATCCAAGTAAAAAACTGTTATAATTCCTAAAAGCCTAAGAGCTCTTGCTATTGGCTTAAGAATTTTGGTAAATATGTAAGGGGCTATGTTAAGACCGAAGGGCAAACTATTAAATTGGTACAAGATATCATTAAACCTAAATCTAAAATATTTTCTATAATTTTTCCTTATCGATACTAAAAAATATGCATCCTTCAGGTCAATTTTTGAGAGAAAATAATTTCTATTTATAAGTTTTAAAACGGTTCTATAGTCCTCCAATTTAAAATGAGGAGCTTGAATAAAGGCATTAAGTTTTTTAAATTCAATATAAATCTATGTTCCCCATTTGGTTTTTTTACTAAAAAATAAGAAGATACAAATTGACCTTCTATTGGACAACAACTCTCAATACAGCCTATTTTAAGTAATTGTTTTAATGACTGTTCATAGACTCTTTTTTGATCTTTCACAATTTTTACTAAAGGTTCAATTGTTTGTTTAGGTTTTGAGGAAAAGTTTATAAATATCCCTTTAACCCAGCCCAAGACCGCCCGGTCCTGGGTTAGAGTTTCCCAAATCTGTAAAAATTGTGAAAGACGTTTCGCATAAGGATATACCTCTAGTGCAGAAATCACTTCCGGTATGGATATTTCCTGACACTCTGCTTGTGGTAACGATCTGATGGCTTCCTCTCCTTGTTTTGTTTCATTCTGTCCCTGTTCGGTTGACGCTGGTAGTTTAAATAGCTGAGCTGATGGTAACCTGAAGTACCCGGGGCGCTGTATGATGAAGGTACAGCTTTCTTCTTGAAGACGGTGCTAGATTTCTTCATGGATTGTTCATTTTTAACTGCCTCAGCAAAATTTTTACTGAATAAAAATTCATCTATTTCCATCGTCTTTGCCACTTTTTTACAGTCCCCGTTTAGGTGAGGAACTATTTTAAACTTACGATGAGTTGAGATGGCATTATGTATATTGGTGAACAACTGACAGGCGTCTGCCAAGATTTTTAAATCATTTGCCTGTTCTGGAACTGGTAACATTTTTTCTAACACAGTCCCCACTGCTGATAGTCCATGAGCCAGTTGCTCTTGGAGTGCTATCATGAAACAATCATGTTCGTGCGCTGCTCTTGGCAAGCAAGCCTGAATCTCACTATTGACCTGGGGAGGAATCAGAGCTTTACAGTTAGCTGGAATTTTATATTTATTTATTATCTCCCTTCTCTGATCCTTAGTTAGGCTTTTTAACAAATATGAGTTCCATCGAACCACAATTTCCTCATGTAGGGGTTTTCCTTCAGTAGTAACGCAATCGGGCTTAATACCAAGTCCAGTAATATTTTGTTCTGGAATATTAGTATTTGCCTGGGTAGCACTATCCTCAATTATTGTAATTTCTGGCTCTAAGGGATGCAATTGATTGGTTGTTGGTAAAGCACCCAGAACTTGTGATTCTTGTGACTCATTATCTGAAGCATCTGTAAAGATAAACCCTCTTTACTTATAATTTTATAGGACTATTTCCTAAAATATCTGCTAAAGATCGCCCGATCTAATAGCAAAAAGGTTACATCCAGACCCCTGGTTCGCTATGCGTATACCATCGCTCGACTGTAAACGCATATTTTTAACTAAAATAACGCACGTTAATTTAGTTTATTAATTTCTACTTAATAGTGTATATACAATATGCATATCCATATACTTATTTGCCAAAATTCGCCCGAATTAATGGCAAAGTATGATGGGCATTTTATCTAAGCCTATAAATTCACTCGATTTATAGTAATAATAAGCGATAATTTACCAAACTAACGCACGTCAATTTGGCCTATAAAACTTTTTGAGCCAAAAAATTATTAGGGTTTAATTTCATAAACAACCTTGCTTTTAAATATGAAAGAAATAAACAAGGAAAGGAAGTTGACGGCCTAATGACCTCCGAACCGAACATGCAGTTAATTATTTTAAGATCTGATAAGTCCCTTGCTAAATTAAATTAAAATATAGCCCCCTGTGTTTGATATTTTAATATTTGTAAAATTATTACAACTGAAAAAATCGTACGATTTCATTTCAGGTTTTGCAACATCAAAAAAAAAAAACATTTCCAATGTAAAACCATAAAAAACCCTACCTGGTGATTCCTCGCTGGAACTAGATGAACTTAGAATATTGGTTAATTGCTCCTGCATATCTTTTAATTGTCTTTTTAAACGTTTTATTTCACCACTTTTATCCCGGCGAACAAAGGAACTAGATCGTTTCGACATTTTAATTTAATCACTTAAATTTATTTATCGCCGACGAGCACGAAAAACGGAATGAGGTACGCACCGACTTGGAGACACAGAGACGAGCGTTTTTGTTATTTAAAAAATTCGTGCTGACGAGTAGGTTTCACGGAAACTACAGTGTGATAATTATATCAAGGACAAGCGAAGGAAAATTGTTCAATATTATATGTCGTTTACTTCAAATGTACAAAGATGTATTTACTTAATCTAAAAATAATCTTACACGTTTGAACTGGAAAAAAACGTTTAATTATTTTTTTTGTTATAAATGATACGTATTACATATACGTCTATTTTTACCAGTTTTGCTAAATATTATCTCCAATAACAACATACTCTTGCGAGGCTTTTTCGTTTGATGCCTCGTTTAAATTTTTTAGCTTGGCAGAGTAATATTGTTGTTGGAGACGAGCAACTTTCAGTTGTTCAACTAAAACTAATTGTTGAAGCTGGGTTGTCGTTAACTGCCTCGTCTCGTCAGACTCTTGTTTGCCCGAAGCAAAGGTAGGCTTCGGAGGATTTTTTTTTGCAGCAACCTCTTCAACCGATGTGTAGGATCGCTTTTTGTTAGCTACTACTTGAGGCATAATCATCTGATGAGCATCGTTTTCCACCATAATGTCATCCTTTGAAGCAGGTAAAGAAGGTTGACTTGCCACTCCAATTGCAAGACCCCTAATAAAAATATACATGCATGATAAGTACCTACAAGGTAATAATAAAGACCTGAATCTATTTCTCACCTGGTACCCGACTTAGTACAGGATTTATGTCCGCATCCATAGCATTTAACATAACTTTCTCCCAGGACAAAAGACGAATGGGCTTGTCCCCTGTTTTATTTTTGTCAGATTTATTTTTCAGTCGCGTTTTCATATTGTTCACTTTTTTCATAAAAGCTTTAATATCCATCTCCTTGCCAAATAAAGTAACGTATTCCTTAACGATATCAGTTAATGCAGCAGTTTTCTTTTTTTTATCGCTGGAACTTGAGATTTCTCGAGAATCTCCGGAAATGCTTGGACTTTTTCAGCGATAAACAACATCTCGTTAGGGGCATCTTCGGTAACTTCCTGTTCACTATCGGTGTCAGACATTTTAAATATTTTATTCACTTTAAAATAGCTGCACAAATAAGTTAGATGGATCTTCTTTACATCAATTTGACGTTCGAACTGCTTTTGATTATGAAACAAATAAGATCAACCCCATCCCAATGTAATATGGGGTATATGTAGTCTGTAATACCCCACGCGTATTACAGACTACATACGCGTTGACTGCACGCTGCAAGTCATGTCTTGTCGAAATCGCTAATCTCTGTACCTTTTACTTTATTTTCCCGAAGCATTTGCTTACAAGAAAGCTCTACCTCTTTCTTATGAATACGAATTAGAGCAAAACCTTTTACTTCTACCTTTTGCTTGTACCTTTTACTTCAAAGTAAATGCTTCAGTTTTATAAATACGGGCTAGTTACGTGGGTTGAACTTTTATACGTCTTCCTCGTTTTATATTTGCTACAGCTGAGCAGATGCTATAAAATGAATCTTCATCTTGGATAATGCCTATTTTGTTATTTAATTCTTTAAGGGATTTGAGCATATATTTAGACGGATGAGATGCGGAAAAGTTTTGAATGTTTTTTAAATTATTTTCAAGCATATTTAGTTCTTTCATATATTCCATTTCAAAATTTTCTAAACCTGTGCCGTTGGGAATATTGTCATTTTCGGCATGTCCTTCTGTATCGCTTAGGGACTTGTCTTCAACTGAAATATTTTTAGAACACATTGGGTCGAAAAATGAGACTGGGTTCGATTGTTGTTCCTTATTTACATTTATAGAATGAAAGATGCTCTCATCTACATCATTACCAATTGCCAGTTTTGCAAAGTCTACACGATCCTTAAATTGTAAATCTGGTGTTGTTAGTAAGTTTACGCCAATATTGTAAACAGCGCAAAAATGCTTACAAAATTTGCCGCCAGCTCCGTTTGGACAGTAACACTATTATAACATAGTGTTATCTTCAGACGAAGAAGCCCTAAAAACTGTATCTGTTTCCTTTGTCACTTTAAGGAGAGTGGCTTTATAACAATTTTTTTTTGTAATAAAGGTCCAATTTTGTCCCACGTCCATTTGCATACAAGATACATTTCTGCTTATAAAATTACTCCAAGGAATGTGTAATAAATCCGGCAAGAGATACCGCATTGAATGATTTGCACCAGTGGCGAAACGTACGAGTAGACAAGGTAGACACTGTCTACCCAAAATTACCCAGTTATTTGTCATTAATTTATCACCTATATATTTCATGTAATTGTTAAATTAAAATTTAAAAAAAATTAACACAGAACGTAGTCGCTATCTTTACTATTATTATACAGTATCTAAACATGATTAATCCGAAGGCGCGCCCCGCCTGCCGCACCGATTAAGATAAAAATACAGGGCTGACACCCAATTAATGTATACGAGCCCCAGGAAGACACATTGATATTTGTCTTCGATTAGATGCTCCGAAATTTGGAGCATCTAATCGAACCACAAATACGCATCAAGCAGGCTATAGAGGTCCGGCCGCATCAGCATTCAGCCTATTACATATGCAAAATTTACTCGCGGGAAAGACATTCAAGCTTTTGTCTATCGAAGTCGACCAGCTATTTTATTATGCTGCTGAGAATTATTGTTTATGGACACGCTTGATCTGGTCGGCCGCAATACATCTACAGTTTTGTTTTGATGACTTTGCATTTGGCATTTGGTGCGGGCGTGTGCTATAGTAATTTAATAATTAGTCTTTTTATTTTTAGGTGTATAGAAAAGGTTTTTTTCAGTGGATATTTTAGTGGTTATTTATGAACGACTGTTCGATATTGGCAATTGTATTTTAGTTGTGTTTTTATTTGTCTTTAACTAATTGTAAAATATTGGATATTATGGATTTATAAGTTATGGTTATACCTATGTTGTGTTTTTTTGTAAGTAGTATTTATTTTTATCTATCTAACTTTTTATGCTAGTAGTAATTATTTTTTTCTTTTTTATTTCACTACATTTATCTCTTTAAGTTAATATTTCATGCGCTTTCATTCTTTATTTCAATTCTAATTCATACTAATTTTCTCACTCTATTTCATACTAATCTTTTAGTATACGAATTGACACTTCGATGATGTTGTTCGTATTGTGACCTCTTGTGATAAAATCTTTCTTAAAACAGTGTGCCCATTTTAACTTGCGGTCCCACATATTTTCAAAATAGGCATGAAAATTGTTATATTTTTTAAAAGTTTCAGGCTCACACGTACTATTTTTTTTTAGTTCACAGTCAATTGTATTTTTTGCAGAAAGCACATTGCGAAACAACATCATTAAAGTTCTTCTATCTTGTTTTTCATTTTGATGAGATGTCGCCTGCAGCTAACGCCACATTGCCTGGAGTATATGAAAGGTACATAAAAGATGTTTTGAAATAGGAAAAACTTCTTGAAGAGCACTTATTTCTGCAGAGCTATCATCTGTCATGAAAACCATAGGAAATCCTCTCCGAAAGAATCCTTCGTTTCCAAGTATTTTTTTTTAAATCGTAAAATCTAATTCATATACGGGTCTTTTTCAATAAAACCAAATATTTTTTATATCTTAAAAGTCTGATTTTATCAAAAACTCGTAGAAAATTAAGAAATATTAGACGTGAATATTTTTAATCTACGACTATTTCTTGTAACCGCGATTTGTTAACATTTCCGTCACACGATGTTTTATCCGCCGCACGGCCGGTAGGTGGCGAGGTGAGTGGTTGTCCACGTTTTATTTACTTCCATGCTGTCGACACGAGTTAAATACAGAGTGTTTTTCTTGTGAAAATTAGTTTTTTTTAGTTATTTTCGTCAAAGAACCGGTAAGTTTTTAATGCGTATTTTTTTTTCTTAACATTTCTGTCCCATGGGTCGGTATTGATATGGTAAAAATTAAAAACAAATTCAATATTTTTCAAAATTAGTTGAGATGTTTGCTTTCCGAATTTCTAATCTCACTTTACCTTATTAATACAGAGCCGTAATAAGCCCACTTTAACCGAAAAAATATTTCCGTCACTTAACATTTCTGTCACACCGCCAGAAATCTAGAATGTGACGGAAATGTTATTAATGTGACTGAAATGTTTATTTTTCATAATTTTTATTAAATTTAAGATATCACATTATTTTTTGAATCTAAAAATTAAATTTGATTTAAGAAATAATTTATTGAACTACCTTTGATTATATAAACGCCTTTTAGAAAGATTGTTTATTACGAATAAAATTTTTATATTGGATAATATGATAGGATTATACGACCTAGTTTTATTTTCTTTTTTAATGTTTATATTTAATATAGATCATTCTCCAATCGATGAGAAAAGGGATGCGAACAACGTAAAGCCGCGTACTCATTGACGAACTGTAACTGTAAGTGCAACTGTTACAGCAACCAAATTCAGTAATGTGGACGTGTACCGAACAGAGTTCGCGAGCACGCGCAGAGCCGCTTGCCGTGAGCCAAATTTTGTCGGTTTTTAGGACGAACACAAAGGAATTCTCAGTTGGTTCGTGGACGTTGTTTTGCCAGGTTCGCGTGTGCTGTGCAACGCCGCAACCAAAAAAATATGATTACGTGGGATGAAGAAAATGTTTTGGCCTTAATTGAAAATTATAAAAAGATGCCTGTGATATGGGATCAAAAACATAAGGATTATTACAAAAGGCATTTGAAAGAAGATGCTTGGGCTGAAATTGGTTCTGTAATAGGCAGAACTGCAGATATCTGCAAGAAAAAAAAAATTACGATATTGGCGTCGTGGAGAAGAGAAAAAGCCAAAGAAAAAAAAAAGTCGTGGAACTGGACAAGGTAATTTTTTTACAAGCTTTTATACACTATTTATACAGCGTGTCAATTTAAAAAGTTCCCACCTTGATTGTAGAAAAACGGTTCATTAGAAACTTTTGAAACTGTTGCAACGTTGTAGGGTCATTGGGGGACACATAACTAAAATAATGGCTCATATGAATAAAACCGAGGCACATGCTTTTGCTTAAGTTTTTTAAGATAAACACATTCCGCTTTAATGCAACAAAAAAAGATGGAGATAGAATAAAGTAAAAGCATGTGCTTCACTGTATTAATACGACCTATTGTTAACAGTGCATCAACGTTGCCGCTTCTATGTTAAACTGGCAACGTCTAAAAAATTCAATAAGAAGAAATGCTTGTATTCAAGCATAGAATAACATACTTCAATTTTAAAAAAATCGGCCGATCAGTGTTACATAAAAATATCAAAAATTAAAACAATATTAATTTCTAGAAGATAGATGGAACAAACGTTTTAGTAAAAAATATGCAATGTGTAATATTTAAATTTACCTTTTTATGCATATTGATTTTGCCACGAAAACTTCCCTTCATTCATAAAGTAGTCTGCTAATTCTTCGCGATTTTCTTTTAAACGTTCTGCAGACCTGCGTGGCGTAGCAGGTATAGGTAAAAATGAAGTCATACTTTCAATATCGTTTCTCAAACTACCAGGTGTTAATTCTCCAGTAACAGTATTTTCGATATCCATAGCACCAGGTGGTGTATAAAATGATATGGAAGAGCCACGCCTTAAAAAATTATGTAAATAAATTGCAGTCATTGAAATAGTTTGTGCCTTTTCAGGTTGCAGTAACATGGGCTTTCTAAAGACTCTAAATACTGATGAAAGTATCCCAAACACATTTTCAACTACCCTACGGGCTCTCGACAGTCGGTAGTTAAAAATTCGTTGTCTAGATCCCTTTGGATGTATTGCTGCATAGGGTTTCATAATATTTTCAGCCATAGCAAAAGCTGAATCGGCAAGAAAAATATAAGGAATCTTCCGCACTCGATTAGCTAATTCCTTAGGAAGAGGTATTCCCAAATTTTTTCTCCTGAATCATTGTATTTAGGCTACAATTGTTCATTATGCCACCATCTGAAATTCGTCCTTGTGCGCTAATGTTTACACACAGTGCTTTCATTTCAAAACGATCCACCCTTAATAATTTTCTTAAAAAAAAAAAAAAAAAAAAAAACTTGTCAAATTAGATATACAGGGGGACGTTTAATTATGCATTTACTGAAGTTCTGTCAATCACCTCCTCACCTCCAGCTAACCTCACTTTAATATATCAAATGGGAACCCCCATCGTGTGATACATCATAGTAAGGAGCGTAAAATTCTCTATTCAACGGTACCAAAAAAAATAAAATCGGTAAATGTGTAAGCAAATAGTTAGCGAAAATGTCGAGAAATCATGGTTCATTTGATATTGAGGTAAATGGGCAAATAATGGATGGGACCTGGCGTAAAGACAGTTCAATGACTTCGTTAATTCCCTTACCGAATAAACCTAGAAAACCTTCTCAAGAAGCTAAAGAAATTCAAAAAGAGTATGCTGAATATTTTGTTTCCAATGGAGCAGTTGCGTGGCAAAACAACATTAATTAGTTTTTATTTCTTTTTTTGATACTATACTGTAGTAAACTGATCGAAGAAAGTTAAGGATATTTTGTTATCACTCTTTAATAACAATATCTTTTTTTTTATAGAAAAATGATATTAAAAAGCGATAACACAATATCCTTAACTTTTTTCGATTAGTTTAGATAATTTTTCATGTCAATTAACTTTTATAATTAATACCTCCGAGCTTAAAGATGCTGATTTTTTTCTTGCGGATCTGATAAACCTGTCGATGGCGTCGTAGGCAAACCATGAAGGTTTATATATATCATTGCTGCCTGAGCCCATTGTGGTAGAACCAACGACCTTTTTTCTTAAAGTTCTGTATGTAGACATTAAGACATTATGGACTCTTTCTTTTTTTTAATTCTGCCACTGATACCTCAGTCGACATTTCATTTGCAATCTCATGTAATAGGAGTCCATGCATCATGTAATGCATTTCTGTTCTTGTGTCCTGGATGCTTGTAATTCCATAATATCGGATGTTTTTCATACCCTTGTATAAACTCCATAATGAGTTCATTGGTTCAATCCATGTTCTTCCTAAAAGAGAAAAAATAAAGTTAAAAATTTGAAAAAATTGACACTTTAAGTAAAAAATTTACTTGACTTATATATTTTGAATATGTATTTGTACTTAATAATTATTTATTTCAATGAAATATATTTTATTTCGTACCAATACATTAAATATTTAACTGGATATTTGGAATAAATAGAATTTGCTTTATTTTTAATACAATCACCTATCCACCATCTTAATTTTATGTCTAATAATAATGATACTCAAAGTAAGTATCAATATTTTTATGTTTACCACACTCAAAAAAAAAATTATTTCCTTTTTCTATAGTTTTTAAAGACCATCACAAATTTTAGGCAAAACAATAATATAATTATACGTTTACAGTTATTAGGTATTTAAAATTTAAAATACTTACCCTTTTACTATAGGTACTAACTCCTCAGAAAACACCACAACAAACTCCCTCAAATAACACAGCAAAACAAACTCAAACTAAATAAAATTAAAAATTAAATGCCACCGCGCCACGCCACAGAAAGGCGAGATTTTACGATCGTTGGTCGACACAACAAATGGTGTGGGAGGGTCACGAATGTTGCTTCAAACGTTGGAAGCATCCTTTGACGCGGGGCAAATTTACCGACTGTGTCCGGAATTTATCGAGTGACGAACGTTGGACACATGCGATCGCCTGGTGCTCTCTCACACGATGCGGCAAATGCCTATGTGTCCAACGTTGGAAGGCGTTCGCCACATCGTCTGGGAGCGGCTATAGCAACGAAACGTTAACCAATTCTAACGTGCCATACTGCATTCCTTTCTTAGCCGCAGAAAGAATAGCCAGACTGTACAAAGCGTCTATTAATTCTAATAACCTATTCTGCCGTCATAAGCTAACCCCCGTATCCGAATCTTAAACAAAATGGCAGATATCTTTATTTGAAATTTAATTTTATTTGTAGGTCAAACTAAGTATAAATTTTTATTTGCAATGATTTGATAATTCAACAAAATATTTAAAGATAAGGTTTTTTATAAAAATATGATGTTTTTAAATTTATGCATATAATAAACTCCCATACGGGTTAAATCTCTAAAGAAAGTACAGTATAAAACTACGCTAATCCCCCGTACTTGACAAATACTGGGACATAGCGTAGGAAATAAGGAAAATTCTATGCCTAAATTGTGTTGAAAATTTAGTGGCATAGCGGGCAAATCAGTGATATTTTGAAAATTAAAAATTTTAACCAGAACCGGGTTTTAAAAAAAAAATTTTACATATATAAATATTTATTTATTTTACAAATAAAATAATTAACATAAAACGTGTAAATGTAACGAAAACAAAAAAAATTATATTTTTCTTTCAGTAGTAACCAAACTGCAGATAAGAAAAAATAAAAACATAAGTTGAATAAACATATATGTATAAGTAAAACCCTAATCTAAACTTTTTTCTGGTAGTGATAACCAAAATTGTTTTCAATTTTTAGGAATTATGTAGCCCATTTGTTTTAAAAGATTATCTACCTTGACTTTTCCAAAACCATTAGGCTCAGCTTTGAAAGAAGGTGTTGTTGGCATTGCGTCAATATGCTTTTTTAACAAAAAGTCCAACACTTTCTATTCATTGTCATATATGCTAGTTTGTAATAAATAACAAATTCATTTCTTTTGACTAATATTTGAGTTATTTTGGAAATATAAAGTTTTAGTGTGTGCTTCTTAATTTTGTTGGCAGAAGAGAAGTTCTTCCAAATGTTAAAATCAATAAGTGTCATTTTTTTAATGCATACCTTTTTTGCTTGATTGCACGGCACTTACGTAAATCATAAATTTTTGTATGGCTTTTAAAAGACTCTTCCACCTGATGGTGGAAGGAGTCTGCTGACATGAAAGTATGTCCCGGTTCAAAGTAATTAATTTTAATCGTTTTTGCTGATATGCCTTGAAAATTAATAATATATATTAAAAAGGAGAACAATGCCCAATTCTTATTTTGGCTCGAGCAGTTGTCAAGCCATAAAATAAAATTTTCGGTATCCCTATTTTGAACAAAAAATGCATTTAAGCCACTTATAATATCCTCCTATTTACGTCCGCTGATGCCTTTATGCCATAGTACAGCAAATGGAATACGTTCAGTTTGTATTTTTCCTACCGGAACAAAACTTTCGTTATATGTTGTCAATCTTTGAGCAAAAATTGCTTGTTTGAACATTTCCCAAACGGGGCAGCATGACAATCTTTTGAAGATCCACTGAAACGCACGTCTTCTCGTCATAATTGTTCTCTTTGTCCAAAGCATAACGTGTACGCGCATCTTTTGCCGATGCGCACATCTCGCACTCTTCGTTGCCTAATTTAGCAAATGATATATTTTTGGATTTTAATACTTTTCTATATTTGTCGTACGAACAAATAAAATTTGGAAATTTTTTACAAAAATCTTCAAACATCAACATTACTGAAATGTCGCTCGGTAAATATAAGCGATCAGGAGCATGGACTTGTCTGTAATGTGATACAGATGGCTTAAATGACATTATGTACTCCTCTATTTGCGTATTTAATAATTTGTATGGAGGGGGGTTTCTGCCCCGTTTGTCTGGAGAATTATTTATTTGACCTCTACTTTCTATCTTTGACCATACAGAGTGCACAATCCAATCATTGGTTTTCTTGTAGCCTAAGGTAGTCAAATAAAAAGATTTGAAAACACGCTTTCTCATACCATCTGAGTTTTTAAAATAGTACGACAATGTTTTATTTTTCTAGATCCTCCGGTTTTTCGTTTTGGTATTGTGTTTTCTGTTGAACACATTACATATGATCGTTTTTCCTTCCAATTTAACGATCAAAATTCGTTATTAGTTATTTGTCTCTCATCTTCAGAAATGATTTGAGTGCATTTAAAATATTGCCGCAAATTACTGATAGGTTGCCTTTAGTTTCTTTTGAAAAATGTTTATTAAATATTTAAAATTTTGAATTGGCTGATCCAAATTATTTTATACAGGGTGACATAGACATGTTACTTGGGTCAAGCGTTTTTTGGAATATTATTGGTACGGGACAGGAAGATTATTGGAAGGTTATTGGGCAAGAATTTGCCTGTTATGCAAAGTAGTAAATTGGGGTGGATTGTCGCGGGCAATTTGAATGTTTTTTCGAATTCTCATAAGGGCAATTCTTTCTCTCTTTTAGATTTAAGCATTAATCAGAAAACCAGTTTAGAAAAACAAATAGTTAAGTTTTGGGAGATAGAGGAAATAGAGCCTAAGAAATTGTTATCTAAGAAAGAAAGAATTTGTGAAGAACATTTTGTCCAGACTACTAGTAGAGATAGTGTAACAGCTAGATTTGTAGTTAGGATGCCTTTTAGAGAGAATTTTGGGTTACTGGGAGATACAAGAGATATGGCATTAAAAAGGTTTAGATCCTTGGATAATAAACTAAATAAAGTTAAAAAACTCAAACTGGAATATTCGGAGATTATAAAAGAATATGAGATTTTGGGTCACATGAGGGAAGTGAAACTAGAAAATTCCTTAGATAGGGGATATTTTCTTCCGCATCATGCGGTAATTAAAAATACTTCAGTGACAACCAGGTGTCGTGTCGTCTTTGATGCATTAGCTAAGCCTCCAACAGGTTTATCTTTGAACGATGTTCAGTATAGCGGGCCTACACTACAACAAGATGTTTTTTTTATTTTACTTAGGTTCCGTCAATATCGATACGTTATGACGGCAGATATATCAAAGATGTACCGACAAATAAAAATGCATGAAGATCACACAAAATTTCTCCGAATATTCTGGCGGCCTAACTCCACAGAAGACATTAAATGTTTTGAATTACAGACTGTTACCTTTGGAACCGCCTCTGCACCGTATTTAACTGTCAGATGTTTAATGGAACTTGCTAGTCAAAATCAAATCAATTATCCCGTTGCTAGTAAGGTTATTTCCAACGATTTTTTTATGGATGATCTGTTATCGGGAGCGGATAGCGAGGATGAACTTATTAAAATCCAAAGGGACGTGTCTAGAATTTTGAAAACGGCAGGCTTTGAGTTAAGAAAATGGTTATATAATAGTACCAAACTTGTGGAATATTTTGATGTTTGCAAAGGTCAAGAATATGGTATTTTACAAATTGGAGAGGGGGAACAAAATAAAACTCTTGATGTTTATTGGAATTCACAAGCAGACACTATTCAATATGTTATTAAAAATATTCCAGGAATGGAAAAAACAACCAAGAGGATTATATTGTCCAGTATTTGTCAACTTTTTGACCCTTTAGGCTTGCTTGGACATGTAATCATTAATGCTAAGCTTATAATTCAAGACCTTTGGAAACTACAATCTGATTGGGACGATGAAGTTCCTACTGAGTTTTATCAACGGTGGTATAGTTTTATAACACAATTGTCCACTATAACCAAATTGTGTATTCCTCGATATGTAGGTTTAAGTGAGTATGTTACTATCGAACTCCATGTGTTTGGAGATAGCAGTGAGAAAGGGTATGGAGCATGTTTGTATATACGATGTATGCTTTCCTCTGGAGCCGTGTCAAGCACAGACAGACGTTACCTCGTCTAGAATTGTGTGCCAGTACTCTTGCTGTGAATCTAGCAAAAAAATCTTGTGACTCCTTGAATATTAATTTTAATAAAAAATATTTTTATACTGATTCTATGATTGTCCTTGGGTGGATACAGGGAGACGTCTCCAGGTGGAGGACATTCATTGCGAATAGAGGTAGCGAGATACACTCATTGAGTAATGTAAATGAGTGGTATCATATAGAATCAGGGCAAAATCCCGCGGATTTGATTTCTAGAGGTACTACACCTGAAATATTAAAATGGTCCAAGTTATGGTGGCACGGGCCAGGCTCTCTTTTATTGCCAGACTATTCTTTTAATATTCAAAATGTCATTCCAGAGGATCTGGAAATTCCAGATCAAAGGATTATTGTAAATGTTTCTGTAAATCAGGTGTCAATATTTACTTACCTTTTACAGAAGTATTCTAGCATCCAGAAAATCCAAAGGATTGTGGCCTATGTATTGAGATTTGTTAGGAATATTAAAAGATTTGAAAACTTACCTTTAGTTCATTTTACAAAACAAAGAGACATTTTAGATCCTCTAGAGTTAGATCAAGCATTAAATGTTATAATATCAGAAGTTCAAATAGTGTTTCCCAGAAGAATTTCATTGCTTAAAAAATAAATTAGTTTTACCGAAAAAGAGCAAGATATTAGATCTAAATCCGTTTCATGAAAATAATCTTATAAGGGTAGGGGGTAGATTACGACAATCGTCGTACAATTTTGACAAAAAATACCCGATCTTGTCACCGAAGTCTCATTTATTAACTGATTTGATTGTAAGACAGGAACATATTAGATTACTACATTGTGGTAGCCATATGTTGCTAAGTTCTGTAAGAAATAAATATTGGCCCATAGCTGGTCGTAATGTGTGTAAAAAGATTTGTAAGGCTTGTGTCATATGTTTCAAAGCAACCCCAGTAATATGTCGGATTTAATGGGAGATCTTCCCAAGTATAGAATAGAAAACTATTTTCCTTTTTTAAATGTGGGTATAGATTACGTTTAAAAAAGAGGGCCTTTTATTCGAAAGGATAAAAAGATGAGAGGTGCTAGAATTATTAAAGGTTATATATGCTTATTTGTATGTTTAAGCACTAAATGTGTTCATCTAGAGGTAGTTACATCTCTTACTACGGATGCATTTTTATCTACCTTTCGAAGATTTGCAAGTAGACGCGGCAAGACGGCCAATGTGTTTAGCGATAATGGAACTAATTTTATAGGGGCAAACAACGAGCTGTTAAAAATTTATGATTTTTTACATAATAACGCTCAATACATTGCTCAAAATTTGGCAATTGATTGCACTTCCTGGAAATTTATTCCAGCCAGGTCTCCTAGTTTTGGGGGTATTTGGGAAACGGGTATAAAGAGCGGAAAATATTATTTAAAAAGGGTTATGTCTGACTCCGCTTATACGTATGAGGAATTTTCAACCGTATTGTGCCAATTAGAGTCTATATTAAACAGTCGTCCTCTCGCTCCTTTATCCCCTGATCCTGAGGATTTAACGGCGCTTACCCCGACGCACTTCGTGATTGGAAGAAGTCTTGTGGCCTTACCGGACTATGATGTGACAGATGTTCCGCACAATCGATTGGATGTCTACCAGAAGATTCAAGCTGTTATCCAACACTTTTGGCAGAGAGCTTCAAAGACGGACCAAATGGAAGGAAAATTTAAAAAATCAAATCAAGATTGGGGCGTTGGTCCTGGTGAAATCAGAAAATCTGGCTACGCTGAACTGGAAGCTCGGAAGAATTCTGAAGCTGTAACCTGGTCGTGACCAAATAGTGTGTGTGGTGTCTTTTTTGTTATAAAATGACACCCTCTTAAATATTAGTATATCATTAAGCAAGAACCTGTATAAGTGTAATATTTTTACAAAAGTTATAAAATTGATAAGCCGGCAATATTTTATACGACTCGGCATTTTTAAATCACCATATCCTTCACGTTTGAAACGTTCGCATGCATGCAACAAGAAAATTACCGCGCGAAAACTTAACCTAGAAATGTAGTCAACCTACCTCCACTTCTTCTTTTGTTTTTATTCTCAGTTTATATTTGTATTTATTAATCAACTTCCAATCATACATCTCCGGAAAGCAATTATCACTTATTTCACTCATATTTATTAACCATAAAATATGTTTAAACGTACATGTATGTATTTATAAAGACGTCCGATAAGGACTCGCATAAATTGACAAACATCAAACTCGCGCAGCGCGCTTATGCAACTAAACATTGCGTATGTAGGAGACGTGTAAGCAGTTTTAATTGTAATACGTCTCTTACATACGTTTCGCACTTCGGCATGACCCGATCGTAATGGCATGGTGTTTTGCGTCCGCTACATACAAATATGCTCCCGGCTCGGTCCCGGCAGCGTATTGGCATTCTATACCATTATTCAGATCGGCACTACATTGACGCGTGGTAGACTATGGTCGACTATGTAGATAGACTATTAATATAAACTACTATACTCTATTTCAGAAGTGTATAGAGCAATAAACTGGGAAATTCCGTTCTGTTTGGCTACATTTCGTGGTAGTTCATAGGCGCAGGTACTTATAATATTTATGAATTTAATTTTCACGGATTAAATCCCTTTATTTTGAAAGAGATTAAATACTAAATAAATACTTTTAATCCTTTTGTATAGGTACCTATCTTTTAACGCTTTGTAACATGCAAAAATGGGGTCAGGTAATATATACAGACTATAAATACTTTTAAATCATATTTTAAACGTTAGTAGTCACTGCTACGCTGTAGTGTAATCACAATATTATTATCCCAATATTTAAAAAATGGAGGTATTCGGTCCAACGAAAAGATGTACTAAAAATTCTCCACTATCGCTGAGTGAAAAAGTTATTATTTTAAATGTACATGATTGCATAAAACACGATTACCCTAGTTTTACTTTTGTAATTGTTAAAAATTTTGTCGAATGAGTGGAATTGGAAAGTCCACCATTTTCAAATTGTTGCGGGAAAGAAAAGTAGCAGGTCAAGTGGAATCTCCCAAGCAAAAGCCAGGACGACCTACAAAAGTCCTTGATGAAAATGCTAAATGTATAATTCGAAGAAAAGTTCACTTTTTATTTTAAAAAGGAAATACCCACCCTAGACAAAATTTTAATGGAGCTTGGCCGAGATGACAGTATTCCGTTGATAAGTAGAAAACTTTTATGGAAAACTTTAAAAAATATGGATTTTGCCTGGGAAAAGCATAACCGCAAAGCACTTTTACTGGAGAGCGACGAAATTGTTTGTTGGAGACGACAATACTTGAGAAGTATCAAGCAGTACCGCAGGGAGCAAAAGAAAGTTTTTTATCTTGATGAGACGTGGATTAACGAAGGTTATATAGTCCAAAAAATGTGGCAAGACAAAAATATAACCAGTGCTCGCCAAGCTTTCATAGAAGGCCTGTCTACGGGTATTAAAGTACCTTCGGGAAAAGGAAAAAGACTTATAATCACACATATTGGAAGCGAAGAGGGATTTTTAAAAGAAGGTCTGCTAACCTTTGATTCGACTCGCACAGGAGATTACCATGAAGACATGAACTCAGACGTTTTCGAGGACTATTTTGGTGAAATGATAAAATTTCTTCCGGCTAATTCGGTGGTGGTTATCGATAACGCAAGCTATCATTCACGGCGAATAGAGAAGACGCCAACTTCAAGTTGGAGAAAGCAAGAAATTATCGATTGGCTGACTGCAAAAGGTATTGCGTTTGAAGCAAATTTGATAAAAAAAGAACTGCTGGCAATAGCAAACTTACACAAAACTCGTTTCATGAAATACGCCGTGGAAGATATAGCCGAAAAATATAATATAACTGTACTGCGCTTACCGCCATATCATTGCGAACTAAATCCTATAGAACTGATATGGGCGCAGGTAAAAGGATTTGTAGCAAGACAAAACACGACTTTTAAAATGAAAGATGTTAAGCTACTGTTTGATCAAGCCATTACGGAAGCGACACCAGAGAATTGGCGAAAAGCAGTCCAGCATGTAATTAAGCAAGAGGACAAAATGTGGGATCTTGACAACCTCATCGATCAGACAGTCGATCCTTTAATTATAATGTCAAGAGGTGATGACAGTTCGTCAGATGACGAAGAAGACTACAATCTATTATAATTTAAAATTGTTATACACTGTTCAAAAAGTGCCAGATCCAAAAGTGACATTTTCAACTGTTTTACTCTACATATTATGTTCAATAAATTTGTGAAAAAAATATATTATTCCATTTAAACAAAAGTAACTTTCTAAAATAAAATAGCATTTAAGTACATTAATTATAAGGTAAAAGACAAGTCCCAGTTGCACGCCTTTGGCGAACCGTTTTCAATGTTTATCAGTGGGTAACAATGGGCAAAACTCATAAATTGACCCAAAACCGGGTGGCACTACCTGCAATCAACGAAAAGAAAGAATTTTACATTGAAACTAATACCCAACTAAGGTAGTGGCATAAAATATTGGTGGATCACCAGGTACCACTTTTGCATACCTAATGAGGTTTTATTGCTCTACACACTTCTGAAATAGAGTATAGTAGACTAATTTCATAGGCCATCCTATACTACAATTCAGAGCTTCGCTATTACTTTAGCGCGCTGAAATACTGAAATGCAGTACGCAATGGATGTCAATTGCTGCGCCTCGCGTAGCCGATTTATACCGCCGCGACTCAGATTCGGTGATGCATGTGGGATAAAAGTTGAGTTATATTATTTGTTATTGTTTTGTTATTTACGTGATCAAACAAGGTTTATCGGGTTTATCTTTCGTTTTTTTTTAATTTAGAATGGATTATAAAAATATATTAGTGGAAATGTGTAGTGAGGATGATTCTATAATCGAATATCTTGAGCTCACAAATGATGGTTTTAAAGCTAAAATTCGATTTAAAAAACCAGATGTGGAAGACAATAGTATTTGTTGTGGCAAATGGTTAGCTATATTTAGTAATAAAACAAGTCTTAACTGGATTGTGCGTTATACATACCCATCAGCAAAGAGATACGTATATCGAAAAATGTTTAAATGCCAGCACAGCGGTTTTAATAAAGCTAAAACCCGAAAAAGGGAAGTCACCGGAGTATCAACAAAAACACTATAAAAAACGATCGGTATTTGACACGAGGCTATAATGGAAGTGTTATATTGATTTACTTTACCTATGTACAGTGTTTTCATTTTATATTGTCCCACTTTTAAAACCCTTAAACATTTTTAGAGGGTGCCTATTCGTGACCTCACTATAATAATTTAATAAGTGTGTTCGTTGGATTAAGGTCAATGTAATAAAAAAGCTCTTAGACGATCATAATATTATATTCAGTCGACGTTTCGACCTCTATGAGATCATCCTTAGGACTATATAAAGTAGATCGTCAGCGCTCGGTTGAAAAACACATAAATAAACAAATAAAATTCGATTAAAACTTTTTTATGTTTTTGAGCTAGAATATTCATTCAAAAAACAAGATGTGGACTGTGGAGTTTTAAATGGTTTATATGTACATATGTTAGCTTCGAAGTGATTTTTCACAAAAATAGCCAGTTATTTTAAAAATAATTAAAAAAAAAACTGTAACATCCTTATATCTCGAAATTTTCTGACAAGTCTGAATTGGAAAATCTGTTATTACAGATATGGCAAAAATTCAAAAAAAGACAAAATATTTTCAGATTACATTTATACATTCCCACCCAGTCTTCGTTGCTGAAGCCTTTAGTTATTTGAGAATAGCACCTGAAATTCGAGAAACATTTCTTCAATACTTACACTTACAGGAAGAAGCTATCATGAGATGTTTCTTGAAAATTGTTATGAAGCAGACAACACTAAATTATCCTTAATATTAGCCAATGCACAATTAAATCCCACGGAACGGCAAGTAAAACATTTGTATGAAAAGTGAAGGTAAGTTATTTTTTTTATATCTACATCGCCTTGCCTTGAAAATATCTTTAAATTTTACCGATTTTACGTAGAACTTTCTCCTTGTTTTAGAAATTTAATTTTTGGTGGCCGAGATGAATCTTCAGTGGTGAGGGTCCTAAAAGAAAAGGCTGAATTTTACCATAAAAAAGGACAGAACATAATAGCGGTTAAAGAGAATCCTTTGATTGTAATTATACTCACACCAATCATGATGCGTACTCATAAGGAAGATTTTTCTAAAGAAATTGTGTTTGTGGACTCTAGTGGCTCGTGTGATGAAACAAACACTTGTGTTACATTTTTCTTCTGCGCTTCCAAAATTGGAGCCTTGCCATTAGCTTGTGTATTACATACAGCTCAGATGGAAGCAAATTATACATTAGCCTTTAACTTGCTTAAAGAAACATTAGATAATGAAGGTTTTGGTAATTCTGCGGCTGTCCTAGTATATTTATGACCGATGATAGTTCAGCAGAAAGAAATGCGCTGACATATGTGTTTTCATCGGAAAATGTAAAGACAAAGCTCCTTTTTTGTATCTTTCATGTTTGCCAAGCTTTTTGGCGTTGGTTGTGGGATAGCTACAATGAAATACCCAAAGAAAATAGGAAGACTGTAATGATTTTATTTCGTGCCATAATGTATGCATCAACTTTAGAAGATGAGAAGAATCTTTAAACGATCTGATGAAAAATGATATTGTTGTAAAGTACCCACATTTAAAAAATCACATTAGGCTCTTTGGCAACGAAGAGAAGAGTGGTGTTTATGTTTTCGGGCATCATTAATCACTAGGGGAAATAATACAAATAACATTGTAGAAGCGTCAATTCGTATATTTAAAGATATCGTTTTGCAAAGATGCAAGACATTTAACATATGTGCATTAGTTGACTTTGTTATTAAGGTCTTTGAATCTTATCATAAGAGACGTTTGCTGTTATTTGCTAGAAGTCGATCATCGAAAAATGAAATTCTGTATAGTAAATTTTGCGATAAAAGTGAAAAGCTCTACTGTCAAAAAAATAATGAAAATATATATTATGTAACAAGCAGTTATGATAACACACTTATCTACACTGTAGATACCACTTTGGAAACGTGTGATTGTACATTCGGAATAGGCGGCAAGTTTTGTAAGCATCTTTGTGCTGTGCAACAAAAATTTGGACTTTTTCTTTTAAATGCTCCTTTACTTACTGCAACTGACAGAAAAATTTTAGCAAAGGACACAGTGTTTCAAACGTTTTTTTTGAAAATATGGATTTAGGTGATCATTCTGAAAGCCATTTAAGTAATGGACCATGTCAAAGTGCAACGCAGCAGAGCATTGTAGCAACTGAAAAAATATATGAATCTAATGTTCTAGACAAAGAATCAAATGATTCAAAAGCTGACAAAAAACACTCTTCAGCTCTTAATAATTTAAAAGATAATTTCGAAAGGGTGCTAGAAATGGTATCTGAAAATGCGTCTGTGGAGTTAACAAACTGCATTATCAAAGGAAATGCTGAGTTAAATAAAATTACCACACCGACACAACTGGCGACATTTTTTTGCAATTTAAGAAAGGGACGTTCTTTAAAATATATAGGCGTGCAACCTACTTCCATTAGTAGAAGACGAATAAGACAGGGATTCGTATCTAGAAAAAAGCGTATTCAATCAGGTAGACCTTCCAACAAGGAACTAAAAAAGACCATTAAAAGGAAACATAAATTAGAAGAAAATATTTTTAAGAATCAACCAAATGCAAAATGTCACGAAAGAAAATAAAATTTACATTAATTTTTTTTGTCATTACTTTTATATATTTTCTTTGGAAAACTGAGTCACAGCAGTATATGTTAATATTTCTATTAAAATGCCTTACATTTTAATTTTCCTTTGTAGCTAGTTTTGATAGCTGTTAATTTTTTTGCCGTGTTATTCTTTTTTAAGGCAGAAAACACTATTGATATCTAAAAATATCATTTTAAGGTAAATACATAGATAACATAGTTTAGGTTTTCTTATAAGTACGAAAATGTATATTTTATTAATAGTTTCAGAATTGAACATTTTTGTATAAAATTGTTTTATTTACATTTGATCGAATAATTTTTTTTTCAGATTTCTCTGAAGAATAATGAATGAAAAAAAGTTACATTTTAGTTACCTAATAGTTTCATAAATTAATATTTATGTTATTTTACTTAATGTCATTTGTAAATATGAATAAACATATTTACAAATACATTTAATAAACATTTTTTAACAGAAGAAGAATCATTTTAATTCATGTTTTATGTAATAATTTTAAAATAAATAATACTGTTTTCTTACTTTATTCAAGATGGCAATATTATGGGCAATAAAACATGACCCCTAAAACTATTTAGGAAAACAGAGCGTATTCTGTATCGTCATTGGAAAGAAATAAATATCTTTTTATGCCATATAAATTTGTATTGCATAGAAAGAAATTTCCTTCCTAGGAGAATACAGAATACGCGCTCTGTTCTTGTTTTTCTGAGACGTAGTATATATTGAACTACAAAACTGCTTTTAAAATAAAACCTATTAGATACTGCATTTCAGAATACTAAATATTACTTACGCTCTGAATCGAAGTATAGAATGGGGTTTAAAATAATTGTGGTATATCACGTAGACATAGTCTACCACGATTCAAAGTAAGGCCGATCTGAATAATAGTATAGAATGCCAATACGCGTCCCGGCAGCATATACGTATTCTGCAGACGCATAAGGGATAGCCAAACGATTCGGCTTTTTAAGATTATTCCCACCAATAAAAAAACTAGTGAACTGCAGACGCAGCATATTCTAATACGTCTGCGGTTTTTACTAAGAGTGTTTAATTATCGATCAAATTGTATAGTGTAGACTGAATTTTATTTTAGTATATCTGCAGTTTAAGCCTGTCTATAGAATGTTAATAAGTGTATAATAAGCGTTTTTTTTATTTTATTTATTATTGTATATTATACAATTACACAAAAAAATTTTGTGTTTGCTTATTCTTTACTCAACTTAATAAAACTAAAACATAATAATTCTTTTTATTTATTTACAAAAATAGTTTGTAAAGGTCTAATTCTATTTTTTTTTTAATAAATAGAACTAACACAAACTTATTTTTATTCGGTTTATTTAAATTTAAAAATTGTCTGTATAAAATATTAATGTTCTTTGTGCGAAAATCACTATTTTCTAAATTTATTGTCACCTAAACCTATGTTTTTCTCTACACAATGTTGCAAATTATGTGGTGCTCGTTTTTGCTGTTTCTTGATACATTTGCCAGATTTTCGTCCAGCTAACAATGCTCTTCTACCTGTTATTGCAACTTTACGACTTGATATTGACGTTGGCTCAACAGAAATTTTTTTCCCTTTTCTCAGTAGTACCTTTTTCTTATTTTTAGATGAAATTCCTGTATATTTAAAAGCACAATGTAAGCCTGATATTAAGGACTGATTTGATTTAGCAAACTTGTTACACTTGTTTAAATATTTCATTATAGCAGGTCCAAATGATTCAGGATCGTTTTCGAGTCTTGACATTATCAAATTTGAATGAGCTATCCACTTTTGTTTTATTGTTTCTATGTCAACATTTGAGTTCTTATCCAAGTCCATAGAATCATTGTTTACATCATCATGTTGGCTTTGAATAGAACCAATATTGCAAGAAGAAATGTTTTGGTTTGAGCTCGTTGCAATACTTCCATCAATTTTCAGTGTATCAAAGGCAGATGAATTTGCAGTTTTTCCCAGTGCGATTTCATATAGGATATGCTTTGAGCCAAGCGATAGGGTATTAGTTACTGTAAATATGTTACATTTTTTCGCAACAGCTCCTTGATGTTTGTAATGCTGGCCATTATATCGAATTGAACATGAACATTTGAAGGCATACATATCTACGTCGTAAAAAATATCCTGATTGCTCGAGCTTTTTTAAAATCCAACTTTAAAATCCATGTTTCCAAGACTGATTATATAAAAAACTTCATTATCTCTTTCATCCGGAAAATATTTTTTTGAAACAGCTTTAGAAACTCTGTTAAAGATGAGATCCATAATACGCTGTGTAAAATAAGTTTCAAAACTAGTTATTATAAAATCTGCCAGTTGCGTTAGGTTAAATGCTTTCGTCCGTTCTAGAGGTATATCTTTTAAAAACCGAAACATTACCTCTGTATAATTATTTGTATCAGATCCTCTTAACATGAGATCGTGTCTATACAGTAAGCACCACATCTCAATGCGAATGCGATCAATCATATGCTACCCATAATCGGCAAACTTCTGATACAAATATTCTTCGTAAAATTTTATTATCGCTGTAAGATACACCCAATAGGCAGTCCACCAGCGAGCGATTGTGTGACAAAAAAGTATACCTTATGGTTTTCTACGTCACAGTTGCCTGATGAATCCACAAATAGAATTTCATTGGCTTGTGGCAATAATCGAGCTACACGTAGCATAATTGGCGAGTATATTGCAACTGAATAATTATCTTCAACGCGAGTAACTTTATATAAAATCCCGTGGCTTTTTGCTTGCTCGGCTAAATCTTTCTCTAAATAATCTAGCATATTTTCTCCCGATCTTTCTCCATACGACTTTTTAAAGTTAGCTTTCCATAAGTTTTGTACGTCATTCTTGGTAGGAAAAAAGCGTCTATCTGTTACATAATTTTCATATTCATCACCATAATGTACCATCATCTCGACGCAGTATGTATGATAGACGCTAGAAGCATTATGACCATGTTGAAATAATTCAAAAAAACGTTGTTTGGTTGTGTCAGCTATTGGTCTATAGCGAAGTGCAGACAAGATGGTATGGTTATGATCGTTCTTAAACTCTATTATGCATGGCCAGTTAGCAACCAGATTATTATGCTCTGGCGATGTTGGTTTGATAAGTTGTCGTTTAATTTTAATATGTAATTGATGTCTACAGTTAGAGCTAAAACACACGGAGCTGTTTGGTAGCCTTTTGTGCGTCGGCCGCCGATCGGCAGCCGACTGCTTCGTAGGGATGTACGATCCAAATCGATTTTATTCAAAGATCGATCTATTCCCCCAGAAAATCAATTAAAATCGATCGATTTCTTTCCAGGCGATCTTTTCGAGAATCGATCTAGTCTTTCAATTCTCTCAAAAAATCGAAGATCGATTCCTAAATTATCTTACAAGTTAATTAGTAAAAATAACAGAAACACAGTCATAGGAAAAAGAAAAGAAAGGAAGCTCCAACTAACCGTGCATAATTTAGTTTTAATCTTACTATCCACCGATAGATGGCGCTTTCAATTTTAAAGGAATTGGAAGCGGGGAATTTTTGCCTGGGAGACACAAAATTGCAAATCTGCTTGAAGACAAGTATACTGCTTTGTCCAATATCATTAAAAATGAACTTAAAAATGTGGAATTTCTATGTATGACATGCGATGTTTGGACCGAGACTATGTCAACAACTAGCTTCTTGGGAGTCACTGTTCATTATTTAGATAAAGAAAATAGTAAGTCTATTGGTATTGGTGTAAAAGAACTTAGTTCTAATCATACTGCACAATATTTAAGCGAATGTTTGCAATCTGTTTGTCTACAGTGGGAAATTGACTTGTCAAAAGTAAGTGCTATTATCACTGATAATGGGGCGAATATTACCAAATATGTTACTGATACTTTTGGTAAAAATAAACACTTACCCTGCTTTGCACAGACAGTAAATTTAGTTGCAACAAAAATTACACAAGATCCTGCTATAAAACAAATTATTGACAAAATAAAGTCTATAGTTACTTATTTTAAACAAAGTGTATTTGCTGCAGATCAACTAAGAGCAGAACAAAACTTCAAAAAAAAAATTCAAAATCTCCATCTATATGCTCAGCTGCAGAAATACAAGTATGTAGAGTCCTTTTTATTTTAAAGCCTATTGAACAGGTATCCAAAGAAGTTAGCGGAGAAAAATATTTAACATGCAGCAAAATTATCTCAATTGTAAACTGTTAAAAAATAATATTTTAAATTTAGACCTCCTAACTCCAGAGACTGAAAAGTAAAAACAAACTGTGCTAGCAGAGCTTTCGAAACGTTTTGGTGCTATTGAAGAAAACAGCATTTTAAGTCTATCCACCCTTTTAGATCCAAGGTTTAAGAAAATCCACTTTGGTAATCCAAATGCTTGTGCAAGAGCAATAAATTTAGTAGATAAATTATTAAAATATAATACCCAAAATAGCTCTCAACAAGGGGTGGATTCTCAAAAGCAGGTTACTGTCCCTGCCAATAATGAAAACTCTAATAGTATATGGTCTTATCACAAAAAATTGGTCACTTCCGAAAAAAGTTGTTTAGTAACTAATCAAAATGAAATGTCAGTTGACCTTAAAGCATATTTAAACCTTCCAACAATACCATTGGAAAATAATCCAATTAGCTTTTGGTTAAATCATAATTCGAGTGAATTAGCTAGTCTTGGAAAAAAATATATATCCATTGTTGGGTCTTCGGTACCATCAGAAAGGGTTTTTTCCCAAGCAGGAAATATTCTTACTCAGACTAGGAATAGGTTAAGTGGAACACATTTACCTCAACTGCTCTTTCTTCATTCCTTAGATAGTTCCTACTGGTAAGACTCTAAATTAGATTAATGATTGACTTTTTTGTGATTTTTTTTTGCATATTTTATTACGATGTTAATCCTATAACCTATTATTATCATAGTTTTTAGGAATATAACGTTTATTTTTGTTATGACTATATGTATATTATATGTTTTTTGTATTTGTATTTTCTTTTTTTGTTTGTTTTGGTTAATATACTTTATATAATTATACATGTATTTTTATTTTAAAAAAAGTGCACATAAACAATTATCAGAATCAAATATCGATTTTTAATGAGATCGATCTTTTGTTGCCGATTTATTTCTGGATCGATCTTGATATGTACGATCTTGAATCGATTCAAAATATCGATTTATTTTGTTTTTCGGACATTGTAGCGTTTTATTTTTCTATTTCTTAGGTTCATTAACGCTCCATTGATATTTCATTAATTTCAATAATTATATTAATAATTTCAGTCAACTTCTTTTATCGATATTTCTTTAAATTCACACTGTCAATGACACATTACTACTGTAACGCATCACTCTCCTGGTTTTATTATTCATGCTTTCTGTTGACGGTCCGTCACTCTTCTGGTTGGTCTTAATTAATGTTTTCTCTGATTGGATTGACATTGACAGCTCAGGCGAGAGGTGGGGTCGTAACTTATTTAGTCGGTACGGCATCCATTTTTCGAGGACTTGTTCCCGTGTCGCAGGTAGAAGCGCACGTAAAAGGCCAGTTTTTTATTTCCGAAATTTGTGAAGCAGGAAGTGGCCAATATGGTTTATAATTTATAGTCCTTAATCTTGTTCCTTTAGGGAACTGTTTATTTCATAATTCTGGTGCAGGATGCCCAAGATTTGAATGGATAGATAATGAAACTTACGAGGTGAGTGTGTCACATTTTTAACGCCATTCATTTTTTTTATCGACAGTGAATACAATGGCAACCGTTGTTTTAGGGTTTTACTTTTCCGTTTTCCTCTTTGTTCTTCTTCAATTGTTGATGGCTGCAGGATTTTGATCTCCCCGGGAAATTACTGAAAGCGGTGGAGCTGAAGTCAGAGCTAGAGCTAGTATTAGAGATCCCCAGTCCAGATAGCTGAGCTACAAATGGCATACATTTATAGCCTCGATTTTGAAGGCCAGCCGTTCATTTCTTGGAGGAATACATAGGCCAGTCTATTCCATTTATTTAAATATTACTAACCATAGATTTTTCTCACTTATTTAAATTTTTACTAAAATATCTTTAATTTCAATTTATTGCTACAAATATTGAATCAATATCATAATTTAATATGTCAATTTCTTATCTATAATTTTAGTTATTTTTTTGTTCAGTATTTTTCAGTACCTTTTTTTGGTAGTTAAGTAGATATAACTCGGTTAAGGCTGATATGCCTTAGGTAAAAAGGTTCATGAACTTTCCCCTGCATAATACAAATATGTACTAAAAACTTTAATAATTGCAATTTATTTTTCAAGTGCTGAAATCTACCTAGTAGCTTAATCATAATTTAAATGTTACTTTTGGCAAACTTATTTTATTTAATCATATCAACATTATTTATATTTTAATTCATAATAAATTATTAACATTTAACAGATTAGAAAATGAGGTGTATACATATCTTTGATGTAAATATAATTTGGTTGTATTGTTAAGAAATTTTTTTTTGCCTCTTTAAATCTACTTTATCCAAGGTCATTTAATTGTTAATTGAAACCTATATACCAAGTCTTTTTCTTAGTTTTCTCTCATTTATAAAAAAAAACTAAGTGGCGCCCTCTTATTTAATAGTTATAATCAAGATTATATTTTTTAATAGCCAGTCATAAGTGAACCTTCGAACAATCCCAAGCCTCCAATAATTCTGAGCTACTGTCTGCAAACTCTTGGCAAAATAGTAACACTGTAAAGTTAACGCCAAAACATCTCTACTGCTTCGAAACAGACGGAGCTGTTTGTGAGCGGTGTCGGCCGCTGGCGCTGGTCTCGCGCGTGTTGTGGAAAAAAAAATCAGTTCGCTGTTGTCAGATGTATAGCGAAGACATTCGAAATGAGTTCATCCGACAGTAGTAGTAGTGATGAAGAGTTTCTTTTTTTATTAACTGCAAATGTAATATCACAAAAAATTAAGAAGAAAAGAAAGCGGCGGTTTTGGATACACCCTATAATAAGGGAAAGGACACATAGGAGGTATTTTTATACGCTGTATGAGGAAATTAAAAACGACTCTGAAAAATTCTTTAACTTTACAAGAATGTCTAAGAAAACATTCGAAGAGCTGTTTGAAATACTTAAAGACACCATATCAACAACCTGACACCATAATGCGAGACAGCATACCCGCAGAAGAAAAACTTTTAATAACTTTAAGGTAAGTTTAAGCAAATTATTTATAATAATCAATCATACATGTTGATTCAAAGTTCGGTACAAAGATTATAATAGCTGCTTATTTACCATCCGAAAATAAGATTTTTTTATATACTTACTTATTTGTATGGCCTAACTGTAATTTCTGTTTTCTACAGCGTGTAAAAGATTTAAAAAAAAATCGGTTTATTATTATTTATTCAAAACTTTTTTAGCCGATTAGGAATAAAACAAATTTAATAATTACAGTGGCGTCTCAGGAAGCTATCTACTTGATACTTGTAAGAAGGGTAAAAGTATTTGCCTAATGGTTAACACGCCTTTTGGATTCTTTAGTTCTTAAGCTGGCAAATATTATGTGTTATATTAAAAAAAAACTCTTTATTATTCATAAACTACATATTTATGAAACCAAACAAAAATAAACTTAAATGATATTACATAATTAAAGTATTTAGGTATTTATAGATAGCAATAGTTAGACGTATCAGAATCTTGGGAATACATGATTGAGCCAACAATACACGCTTCAGCACGTTCATGTGAAGAAACTTGCGTTCCTGAATTGATTGTTCCTGGTTGATATTGAGATGGTGACTCGTAAGAAAAAGAATCATTTTGATTTGGTATTCTTGCGTTTGTAGAAGATTGGTACTCATTAGCTCTATGTTGCGATTGTAGTGCAGGTGGTGAGCTAATGTACTTATTTAAGGTTTGCATAAGATCCATTTTTGCAGCAAAATTTAGATGTTGTGGTATGGATTTCAACGGTGCCAGCAATGATAATAGGAATAACCTGTCGGCATCTTCATTTTCCTTTTTTTTATCAGCCTTTTCTTTTTGTCTGATGTTATGATCTTCCAGTGCCTGAACCAACTTTTTTTCCATAGTATCGGCTTTCCTTTTTTTACCTTTTGGTGTTACTATAGGCTGATTTTTACTTTTAGGTGGTGTTATAGCTGCTTCAGGCTGATTTTCCAAGTCCTCGATATTTTCTAATTCTCGGCTTTCCATATCTTCTACTTCGCCTTCATTCAAAACAAAAGAGTCATCGGTTGATTCCGTCGGTCGTTTCTGAACTACATCCGACAAAAACCTTAATTGCTTTGTATACATATAAGGAGGCTTACTTTTCTGCCCCTGTCCCGATTTTCCTTTGAAGGCATTTATGTCTCTTGCATACCTATCTCGAATGTTCTTCCACTTTTTTTTAAGTGTAGCACCTGAAACAAAAATCTCCATGATAAAAAAGCATTAATTATATCATATTGCACCTTTTGCTAATCATATAATTTATGTATGTATGTATTAGTAGAATTAATTTTACAAGTAACAATTATTAATTACATCTCTATCTAACCTTATAATAATATTTATATTTAGTTTGAAAGATGTTAAAAATAATTTTTAAACACTTGTAAAATTATTTCCAATAAAAATGTAAAAAAAATGATAAAATATAACTTTTTACTTAAAATTAAATAAAATAGTCAATCGGCAATTTTCATACACAAAGTTTTAATTAATAAAAAAAACTATATTTTAAGTAAAATGGAATGTTAGTTTCAATAAAAAATATTATTTATATACATAGGTATATTAAAAATGTATTTTTTTTTTTGTAGATACCTAGCAAGTGGTTGTTCGTTTGTGGACTTACATTACGCATTTAGAGTTGGACAATCGACGGCCAGTTTGATCGTTCAAGTAGTTTGCAAAGCAATTTGGATTCATGTTAGGAATACTGCCTCTCCGAAATTAAGCACTGAAAAATTACTTGAAATAGCCAAAGGCTTTAAAGAAAAATCTAATTTTCCACACTGCATAGGAGCCATAGATGGCAAGCATATTCGCATTATTCGGCCAGCAAACAGTGGGTCTATGTTCTATAATTACAAAAATTATTTTTCTATGGTTCTATTTGCAATGTGTGATAGCAATTACTTATTTACATACATTGATGTTGGATCATATGGGAAATGCAGTGACTCTGGAATTTTTAAAAACTCCACGAAAAAATGACAAATGGAATGTTACATATTCCTACTTCAAGACAAATTGAGGAGACTGATCCTACAGAATATCCTTTTGTAATAGTGGGTGATGAAGCATTTCCCCTCTTAGAAAATATATTGAAACCTTATGGTGGAGCTAATTTATCTGTTTTGAAAAAAAATTTTAATTATCGATTATCCAGAGCGCGAAGATACATTGAATGCACCTTTGGAATTTTATCTAATAAATGGCGAATATTTCATAGACCGCTTAATGTAGATCTAGAATTAGTTGAGGATATAATAAAAGCATGCTGTGTATTACACAATTTTGTAAAAGTTAGAGATGGTCTTCATGAAGATGGTACTGCAAGAGGTAATTCTTTCCAAAATGTAAGGACTGATATGCTTAGCAGAGGAAATCCAAGAGCCTTAGACCACAGGGAAAAATTTGCCAATTATTTTCTTAATATTGATCCACTACCATGGCAAAACCACTATTTTTAATGCGGCTCTCCAACTTAGTGTGGTATTTATTAATCTGTTATTTTATAATAATATTTAATATTTAATAAAGTAGGTACCTACTATACAACTCGTATATATACATACATACTTATTATGTACTTATTAAATACAAAGCAAAATAAATAAAAACTGAAAGCAAAAATTAATTAGGAACAATATACCTACCAATTTGTTTTTTTCATCTACCGTAGTCTCTTCTGAAGAAAATATGGTAATTACCTCCTCCCACGATCTTTCCCTCTGAATACGATCGGAATATGCGTCATCGCGCATATTCCAAATCGCGGGTCTTAACTGTATCTCATTAATGAGTTTCTCGGTATCGAGCATTTTTACTAATAATTAACTTACACACTGACAACACTGCCTTTTCAAACAGCTCGAAAAACGCTCTGCGTGTGTTTCGCAGCACTGAATACCCATAAATGATCCGCCGGCTGAAGTAATAAAAACGCGTTCGGCACATGGTTGATGCGAGGGTACGCGCTGCCGCCGACTCTCAAAGTTTCTCGTGTGTTTTGAAACACACAAGCCCATAAACGATGTTCCGAGTCGGCTGCCGATCGGCGGCCGACTCGGCACAAAATGCTCCCAAACAGCTCCGTGTGTTTTAGCTCTTAGTATTTCTGCTTCGGAGGCGTTTTTTCTGTTCTGGTGTTAAAGTGGCAGTGATAGATTCTTTTGAAGATATTAACTGGTCTTACAGAACCTACTGAGAACGTTTTGGTAATTCGTTAAGGCTTTAAAAGTTTTGGATGAACCCGTCGAACAATGGTCAACCTTATTAATTTATTTAATAACTACCAAGTTAGACTTAAAAACATTAAATCAATGGGAAGAGCGAATTATTAATAAGCATTTAGTTAATCCACACATATCAGATTTATTAGACTTTTTATCAGATCGTTGTAAATTATTGGAAACATCAGATATCCAGCAAAAATCTACTGATTTTAAAACACAAAAAAGTTTGGGATATAACAAGCAAAATCAACATGAAAAACACAAAGACAAATATCAAGCATTTTATACCGGGTCCAATCAAAAGATTGATTTTTTTAAGTGTCTTTTTTGTAATGAAAAGCACAGTATTTATATGTGCGATCAACTTCTAAGTTTACCAATGGACTTAAGAATTAAGGAAATTAAAAAACTAAGGTTGTGTTTAAACTGTTTAAGAAAAAATCATATAACGGAAGATTGTTTTGCTAGGGGTTGTAAATTGTGTTCTAAAAAGCATAATACATTTTTACATACCGATGTAAATGAAAATATTAAAAATCAAAGACAAACACAACCAGAAAACCATAGCGATCGTATTGTTCAACTTGAAAATCAGGAATCGCGTTCTACCGGGGCTATTTCAAAAGTACGGCAATTATCAGGTATTTCGGTAAACTTTAGCCGAGAGGGCGAACCCGAGGTTCTCTTATCAACAGCTAGTGTACTTATTCGAGCAAGTGATGGCCAGTGGCACCATTGCCGCGCACTGTTAGATTGCGGTTCTCAAGCGCACTTTTTAACAGCTAATCTTGTAAAAAGGTTAAAGCTTCAAACATCAGATATAGATATTCCGGTTTCTGGGATAGGCAACTTTGAAAGTAAAATATCAAAACGAGTTTTAACAAGCATTAAATCAACAAATAGCGGCTTTTATTACGATCTCTCCCTTCTAGTTTTAAACTCAATAACCGAAAATTTACCCAACGCTTATTTTAAAAAATCATGGTTACCAATACCGGAAGGCATAATTTTATCAGGTCGTAGTTTTAATTCGCCTGCACCCATCGATATATTAATAGGGGCAAGTGTTTATTATAATTTATTAAAACCTGAGCAAAAAAGATTAGGTGATTCCTTACCAGTTCTTCAAAATACATTTTTAGGGTGGATTATTTCAGGACCTTTACCAATAAATCGGACTAACAAAATAAAATGTAATTTATCTTTAACCAACGCGAATTTAGAAAGACAATTAGAGAACTTTTGGCGTATAGAGGATTATCCTGTTAAAAAATTCTATACGTCTGAAGAACAGGAATGCGAACGAATTTTTAAAGAAACTGTTCATCAACGTCACTGATGGGAGTTTTATCGTATCATTACCTATTAAAAAAAAACCCGAGTCCTATAGGAGATTCGCTACCTAACGCGTTAAGTCGGTTAAAATCAATGGAACGTAAATTTAGGAAAAACCCTGATTTTCGCAAAAAATACATAAACTTTATGACTGAATATCAAGAATTGGGCCACATGAGAAAAATTGACATAAAAAACGTAAATCTTGAAAATACTGGAAAAAACATTTTTTATTTGCCGCATCACGGCGTTTGTAATAATAATAACGTCACAACTTCTTTGCGGGTGGTTTTTGATGCCTCGTGTGCTTCATTTACTGGTACATTATTGAACGATATCCTTATGTTTGGTCTAACCATACAGGATGAGTTGTTTTCTATTTTGATCAGATTCCGACAGCATAACGTTGTGTTAACCGCCGATGTTAGCAAAATGTATCGACAAGTTAAAATATTTGAAAATCAAGTAGACTTGCAACGAATAGTATGGCGTGCGGATGCGAACGATGAAATTTCGCATTATCAATTATTAACGGTGACGTATGGTACCGAACCAGCGTCATTTTTAGCTACTCGGGCCTTACAGCAAGCGGCTCTTGAAAATCAGGAAAGGTATCCTACCGCATGTGATCGCATTTTTAAAGATTTTTACGTGGATGATTTGATAAGCGGCGCAAGTAGCATTGAGGCAGCAAAAACACTAAAATCGGAAATAAACGAAATTTTAATAAAATACGGTTTTTCTCTCAGAAAATGGTCCTCTAACAAACTTGAAGTTCTTAAAGATGAAAATTCTGCGGACAAATATTATATCAGTAATGGTGATATTCATCGAGCTTTGGGCATCGTGTGGCATTCGAACGCTGATTTTTTAACTTACATAGTAGCAGACATTAATCTAAATCAAAATGCATTTGCTATGCGCAAAATCGTGTAACTCCCTTAAAAATTCTTACAATACCGAGGTTAGAGTTATGTAGCGCAGTGTTAGGTGTAAAACTATATCAAAAGATAATAGAATCAATAAATATAAAAATCGATAATTTTTATTTTTGGAGCGACAGTACAATTGTCTTAAGCTGGCTTCAATTATCTCCAAGTAAATTAAAAATATTCGTTGCCTCTAGAACGGCAGAAATTCAGACAAAGACGAACCCAAATCAGTGGTATCACGTTCCCACAAAAGGTAACCCTGCGGATTTGTTATCTCGCGGTGTAAGTGTTAACGATTTGGAAAATTCGCGTCTTTGGTGGTTTGGGCCAGAGTGGCTTTCGGATGCTGATACCAAATCGTCGTACTTAAATCGATTAATAATGATTTACCGGAATTAAAAACAAAAAATATCGTAACTTTATTCGGGTGTAAAAATGACTTAAATATCTTTGAAGATTTTCAACGTGGTATCGTTTAAATCGGGTTATTGCCTTTTGTTTTAGATTCTACCATAACGGTAAATATAAAAATCAAAGATTATTTGGTCAGTTAACCGTAGATAGACGAATTGGTTCAATCAAAGCTGAAACTTTTAAGAATTGCTCAAACTGAAATGTACCCCAATGAATTAACGAGTGCAAAGCTTTGTAAGCCTTTGCATAAAAAATCAAAATTACTATCTCTTAACCCCATTTTAGGGCCAGATGAACTTTTAAGGGTTGGGGGACGTTTAAACAAATCTAGTTTAAGTTATGATAAAAAGCACCAAATAATCTTAGCTCCAAAGCATCCTTTAACAAAACTGATAATCATAAATGAACATCATAAGCACCTGCATCCAGGCACTTTATCAGTCTTGAATGCTTTAAGGGAGTAATACTGAGTGGTTCACGGCCGCGGGGAAGTTAGGAGCGTTTTAAATAAGTGTATTACTTGTTTCAGAATCAAACCAAAATCACTTGTCCGTCAAATGGGTAACTTACCATTTGATCGTATTAATCAAAATCGGCCTTTCCTTATAACAGGGGTAAATTTCGCAGGTCCCTTTTTGATTAAGGATGGGAAGCTTAAAAATAGAGCCTTAGTTTAGGCCTACTTATCCTTATTTATATGTTTCGTTACTAAAGCTGTGCACTTAGAGGCCGTTACTGATTTAAGTACGGAGGGTTTTTTAAATGCTTTGAAAAGATTTGTATCACGTAGAGGTCTTTGTAAGACAATTTGTAGTGATCATGGAACAAATTTTAAAGGGGCCAGTAATGATTTGAAAAGGTTGTATAAAGAAATTCCTAAAATTGTCGAGGATGCAGAAATATCAAATTTTCTTTTAAAAAATGAGATCAAGTGGTCTTTCATACCTCCTCGAGCACACAAATTTCATATAACGAGGATAATTGGTAAAAAACAAATTACTTTTGAACAATTAACTACATTATTCGCACAGGTAGAGGCTGCTATAAATTCTTCTCCTATTTCTCCAATGTCTGAAGATCCTACCGACCTCTCCTGTCTTACCCCCGGTCATTTTTTAATCGGGCACCCCTTATTATCCTTACCTCAAACTGACTTACAAAACATACCATCGAATCGATTAAACCATTTCGAGGAGCTGCAACAAATGTTCCAGAATTTCTGGCAGCGGTGGTCAAGAGACTACTTACTAGGCATGCAGCAACGCTCCAAATGGAAAGAGGCTATTGAAGATCCATTGAAGGTGGGCTCCTTGGTCCTTCTTATTGACGACAACCTACCTCCACTATACTGGCGCATGGGTCGAGTGGTTGAACTTTATAGTGGCGATGATGGTGTTTCGCGAGTGGCCACAGTGAACACAAGCGGCGGTATTATGAAGCTGGCAGTGCAAATCTCTGTCTTCTCCCTATTGACTATTAAGTTCCTGACGTTTGAAAGACTGGTCCCGGCGGTTCCAAAAACGATCGAGACCCGACCAGACAACAGCGAGAAGCCGAAGAGAGCGCATCGCATCATTTTAACATGAAGTTGTATTTTCGATCGATTAACGATTATTATTTAATATGTAAATATCATAATACGTAATCATTAGAACTTTTAAAAAGCAGATCATAAAATCAGTTTTATTTCACAATATTCTACATAACGGGTTAGCATCAAAATATTGTGTAAATTTCTGTCGAACTAATTTTGCTCTACTTGTTGAGGGATTATGTGATCTTGAGCGTTGCAACTGACATTTAGTCGGGATAGGGGGAAGATCCAAATTATTTAACAAGTGACTTTCCTTATCAATTAGTATGTTATGCAGAATGCATATTGCCTTAATAATATCATCGGCAATTTTTTCGTGGGTTTCTATAGCGCCGCTTAAAATACGCCATTTTGCAAATAGAATCCCAAATGTTTGACATATTTGTTTTATAATTACTGCAACTGTAGTTGCTCCCATACGAAATGCAAACGCCAACGATTTAAAGCTGCTACCTGTGGCTAGGTACCTGAAAAAATAAACATAATATAGGTATCTTTATAACGATTTTAAGAGGGTGAAAAACTATAGAACCAAAACACTGTACGAAACAGGAATTAGCTACACTTCATTTTCTTTAAAAAGAACAATCGGTGTTGTTGCTATAGTACTCCTATAAAAAAATCTTTGTTTCAGGAAATGATGCTAGAAACTGTTGGAAAAATCTACGGCAGGAATTTGGAAAACAATACAAAAAGTACCAGGGTCGTTCAGGAGATGCCGCTCCTGATGAGAATGAGAACCAATGGCCGTATTTCCGAAAGTTAATGTTCCTACAAGATCAGTTTACACCTCGGGATACTTCCAGCAATTTAGTCCCCGCTACTGAAACTTTAACGCAGAGTGAGATGCAGGGATCTATCAGTGACTCAGAAACGTCGAATCAAAGCGATAGTTTTGGTGCCGTATCAAATATAACTAAACCTTCTTCTGATCTCGATTGTGCACCTCCAACTCCACAATCTGCAGTTCACGCGACCCCATCAACATCAACCAATACTTCTGAAAAAGATTACGCTGTGACGAAAACTGGTTACAAGAAAAGAATTACGGCACAGGTACAAATAGGCAAACAGCTAATTAATCTGGAAAAACAAAAGATTGCATTATGAAAAGAAAAGTCAACCACAGTAAATGATGAAGATGTAGGATTTTTTAATTCTTTACTACCCCATGTAAAGCAGCTCAGCCCGAGAGATAAGTTGACTTTCAGAATGCAAGTCCAGCAAACGTTGTTTAATCTCCTATTTCCACCCAAAGAAACGCAAGTAAACACTAACGTACTGCAAAATTACCAACATACTAATCTTAATCAAGAATCTTTAGAGGAATCGTTCGTTTTTCAAAACTTGTAAGAGCATGTGTGTAATAAAACAGTATTGTGTTAGGTATTTATTGATTCACTTACCTTAATATGACGACCAATCTTTCTTCAGTCAAAATTGGGTCAGTATGATAATTATTATATTTGCAGACTTCCACTTCTTCTCTAATACTATCATGAATGTAATAAAACGTATCAGGTGTCATTCTCAGATACTCAAAAAATCTCTGTGGGTGATTTTTTAATTCTTTGAATAAATGGTGATATTCTCCCAGATTTTGGCGTTTTTGGTTAATAGGATGTACATTATACTCACGGTTGGAGCTGTCACACACCAACCACCACTTTGCGCTTAAAGAAATAGAATTATTAATTACTGCTATTACTGCTACTATTCATTTTTACATTAAAGTTCACATATATAAAATAAACCGAACTCAGTAAGGTGGCGAGGAAGACTGACAAGGAAACTTCTTTGGTATGTTTGCTAAGCATCCATGTAAACTAAAACCGGGATTACGACATCGACATCGACCGCGACCGCGATCATCGAGATATCTTCGTTATGTTCGCACCCTAAGGATGCGTGATACAAAAGTATAACTAAATGAAACTTATACCATCATGTAGAGGACCATCTGAGGCATCGAAAATGATAAAGTACAACTTTTTTTAGGAGGGCCGAACTTGTTGCAAATGGCCCTTAACCGTGTCTAAGCGCAAATTAGAAAAACTGCGTTTTTCTAAACATAAACCGTTGTATTTACATAAATATGTGACATAGAAATCTGAATTTTTGCACAGATATAGCTTAAACATAAGCGCATCTGGTGACAATTAAGGAATTTTAAAAATATAAAAAGGTTTTTCGTTTTTAAATTAGGAATATCAAATTTTCAAAATGGGGCATCTAAAACTTCACCCTGCGGTGAGCTATGCGAAATATTGAAAATTTTTATACATATATATCGAATGAAATGTAGCCATAACATGTGGAAAGTTTAAAAAAAAAATTAAGTTGCTAACTTGAACGGTTAGAAAAATATGATTTTTCTAATAGAAGCCTAAAAATGCGCTCTATAAATTCAAATGAACTGCAGGCGCGGCGCCGGCGTGCGTATACTATAAAGCCGAGAACACACTATTGGCACGGTACGTCACGTTATGAGCTAGCGCGTGCCCTATTAAAAGTGTGGTCTCCAATTTTGCATGTCTTTTTATGAATCTTTATCACACACGCTACACGGTACGGCATAGCCGGCACGGTACGTCGACGTCACACAACACGCGTGTCTCGCCTTGTCGTTGAGTTGTGGAAATCCACACTTTTGACACACGCGTGCTTGGTACGGAAGCATTTTTACGCAAAATTGTGTGCATTTGTCCAGTTAATTTCCTCAGTTTTATAAGAAAAAAATGGAGGAATTACTGATTGAAAAAGTACGGGAACACGAGTCATTATATAATATTAAAAGTCGAAATTACAGAAATAAACAAATACGTCAACAATCTTGGGAAGAAATTGATTCGTTACCGACTGAACTGTGTTTTCCATAGGGACGAAGCAAAAATAATGTCAAAGGAAAAGCCTCATCCCCAACAATAACGTGAGGTTGCGGCCCTGAGTTTTCAGTTAGGTTTTCCTTCTGGTACATTAAAATTATTGTTATATATCGCTTTACCAATTGAAGAGTTAGCGAAAATACTACCGTCACTATTTCTTCCATACGAGCCGACATCAACAGCGATAAATGTATTCTCGGCATCCACAATAGCCATGAGCACAACAGAATTACATCCTTTATAATTATAAAAATTGAACCCGCTGTTAATGGGGCATTGCATATTTACATGTTTGCCGTCTATCGCTCCGATACAATTTGGAAAATTCCATAGCTCTTTAAACTTTGATTCAATGTTTATCCATAGCTCTGTTGTTGGTCTAGGCATTACTATTGGTGATAAAAGCTCCCAAATAACTTCGCATACTTCTTTTACGATTTCTCCAACGGTACTAAAGCCCATGCGATAACTAAAACCAATAGATCGAAACGAGTTACCAGTGGCCAGAAATCTGAAACAAAATGTTTTTTTTTAGCTACTGACGCAAAAGAAACATGGGATAAGCTACGTAAATGTTACGCTAGACATATCCTCAAACCACAATTAATTGTTTATATTACATTGTACAATGCTTAGCTTAGGACTATTTTTATATTTAAGAAATCGCTTATAATATATCGTTAGCATTTATATTGTATCAAAGCCTTGGCTAATACCGTTGCTGTTCATATTTCTGTTCACCTAGTTTTAAGGCCCTTTTGTATCAATAAATGTTTTTTAAAAGTCCGTTCGTCGATATCTGAATTTAACTGGCGCTGCGAACAGGATAGTGCAATTTTACCCTTTATGGGTTTACTGTTGTGTAAAAGTGATTGTCAAATCTTAGTGCACTATCCAACAAGAATCTAAAGACATCAACCAACCCCAAGTACCGCAACCCTTGGTACTGCGACCCTTTTGGAGAAGACCAAGCCGAGAAACTGCTAAGCCGCCTACCGTGTTGTCAGGGACCTAGCTGATCCAAGTGCTGCCTTCCCAAACATCTCATCTGGATCAGAACGATTCAAGCCACGCCTTTATAGGGACTCCTTTGGTTGTGAACCTCTACTGTGCAAGCTCTGGGTCATCCCTTGATTGTACTGTAAGTTTTTGTTTGAATTGCCATTATTTAATGTCTAGTCCATATCCGTCGCAAAAATTAAAAAACATATTAATACGAAATAGGGCATCTTTAGGATTAGTAGTTGAAAACGAAAATTCTAACATTTCTAATTTAAGTAGTCAAAATACTTCCGATCAAAATAATTTAGATAGCATAAGTAACCTATTAGATAACTTAACTTTAGATTCTAATTTATCCAAGCCTAATTTAAATATTAAAATGGAAAACATAAGATTCCACACTTCTCTCTTACCAACCCTCTCTGGAATTCAAAACCATTTGGAAAGTTTTATAATATCCATAGATGAGTTTTACCAATTATATTACAATTGATGGTATTGAACAAAATTAAGTTGTTAAATTAACAGCCATTAAGTCAAAGTTAATTGACAATGCTCGAGACTTTTTACTTTCTAGACCAGATTTAGATTCATCGCCTTCAATTAAAGAGGCCCTAAGGCTAAAGTTCGGTGATCCTATCACTTATCAAATTTTACACCAACAACTACAATACTTTAAGATCAATAAAAATGAAAGCATATTACAATTTGTAGATAGACTCAAATCCTTTGTACAAAGAATTTTTTCTAAATTACATTGCGAAGTCTCAGATGTAAATGCGAAATTAATTTTAATTAATCAAATAGAAAAAACTTCGGTTTTAATTCTGACAGCCAATTCGCCTCAGACATTAAAAACGATGTTAATGTTACAACGCCCTAATACACTTGATGATGCATATACGCATGTAAATAACTATAATATGATTGAATCACAGGTAAATTTTTCAAATCTGTCTAATGTTCATAATAACCAATTTACTAATAATAATAACCATAATTCCTATGTGTACAGGAGATTCCTGATTACGTAATTTTTTAGTAATTTTGGAAGCACCGACCGCGATGACACACTCTCACTCGATGATTTTTGACGCGGCCGCTGACAGTTCCACACCGCTAATAGGGTTGGGTTATAAGAATGGGAAAGAATAGCGATAAAGTGTCTTTTTCCAACATACCCCCCACCTTGGAAGAATTTCTTTCAACCCCACTCAAACTTTTACTATGTGCTTTCAAAGTCATCATCAGGTAAGATACAAATTTTAGACAAAGAACGTTTAATGATTCCAGTTCGAGTTCTAATCTCTGCTACTCGGCATCTCCCATCAGGTCCTTGGATCAGCTGCACGATTCGCCCAAGTTGCCAAAGCAATGGTGGCAAATTATCTTCTCTTATAACCACCATTTGATTTTCTTTCAAATTTGGTTGCTCCAACTTCCACTTACAGCTATTCTGCAGCTCAGCCAGATACTCCTTAGACCACCTTTGCCAAAAATGTTGAAACATTTTCTGGATTTGCTGCCACTTATCAAGGCGGTTTTCTCTTAAATCAGAGTAATCACCATCTGGTAAGGATGTGAGTCGTTTGCCAATAAGAAAATGGCCGGAGGTTAGGACATCAAAATCATTAGGATTAGGAGACAAGGGAACCAAAGGCCTGGAATTCAAAACTGCCTCCACTTGCGTAAGAAGAGTACATAAACCTTCAAATGTTAATGAATATGTTGCCAGGACACGCTTCAAATGGTGCTTACAAGACTTTACCCCAGCTTCCCACAACCCTCCAAAATTTGGCGAATGAGCTGGTATAAATTCCCAGTTTATATTTTCCCCTTTAAAAAGCTCTTTTAACTCAGAGGCTTGACCCATTAAAAATTTCCCAAGATCTTTCAATTCTGAAGAAGCTCCTACAAATGTAGTGCCATTATCACTTACAACATTACTTGGAATTCCCCTACGGGATACAAAACGCCTAAAACATGAAATAAAAGCGGTTGATGTAAGATTACTCACCAATTTAAGGTGTATGGCCTTAGTACTAAAACATACAAATAAAGCTATATAGGATTTTATTAAACGAAAGCCTCTACCACGTTTATTTCTAACCATTAATGGACCTGCATAGTCCACACCTACATTTTGAAAAGGCAAAGAAGGACGAAGGCCCTTCTAGGGCCTTGGCCCTTATTAGGACAAACTCTAAAACACTTTATACAATTTCTAGTTACTTTACGCACCAAGTTTCTACCACCAATAGGCCAATGTTTTTCACGTAAAGAGCTTAATAAAAGTTGCGGACCAGCGTGTAAGAGTCTTTCATGTTCATATAAAACCAATAACAAAGTAAATTTATGCTTTGCTGGTAGCAATATTGGATGCTTTTCATAAAATCGCAAATCAGAAAATTGCAATCTTCCCCCCACCCTGAGGATGCCACAGGAGTCCAAAAAAGGACTTAAACCAATTAGTTTTGAGAATCTTAAAGGTGTATTGGCCTTTAAACTATTTATTTCATATGAAAAGCACTCTTTTTGCACCAAATCAATTAAAAGTTGCAAAGCACTTTGGTTTTCAAGGAAAGTTGTTTTACTTTGACCCAATTTTGCAGATTTTGACCTTGTTATTTTAACAAATCTTATAACATATGCTATACAATTTGTAACTCGTTTAAAATTAGAGAATCTTTCAAAATCAACCAACCTATCAACTGAACGATTTTTAAAACTACAAATATCAATCTTAGATCGTTTGATTTCTGGAATATCTAATAACGTAGGAATTTGAACAATATCCCAAGAATTTTGAGAAGAATGTAACCGCGGAGGGCCTTCCCACCAAAATGCCAAATTCTTTACTTTTCCAGGTTCACACCCACGTGACAAGATATCAGCAGGATTCTGCTCAGACTTCACATAAAATCAATCATTGGCATTAGTTTTCTCTTGGATTTGTGCAACCCTATTTGAAACGAAAGTTTGTAAGAGATGCGGAGATGTTGCAATCCAATTAAGCACCACAGTGGAATCACACCAAAGAAACACACCATTAAACTTAAGAGACATACAACTCTTGATTCTTTCCACTAAATGTACCAATACTAAAGCACCACACAACTCCAGACGTGATATCGTTAACGTTTTAAGAGGTGCCACCTTTGATTTCCCACAAATTAAAGAAAGCTTGACATTGCCACTCTTATCTACACTTCTTATGTAGACACAAGAACCGTAAGTTTCCATGCTAGCATCACAAAATCCGTGGATTTGAATTTCTATAGGCTCTAGACATACAACTTGTCGTTCAATTTCAAAATCATTTAACATAAAGAAGTTTTTTCTTAAATCTCTCCAATAGAAATCAAGGTTGGATGGCAAAGATTCATCCCATAAAATGTTTAACTCCCATAGCCTTTGAAACAAAATTTTAACCAATATTATGCTAGGACTTAGTAATCCGAGAGGATCAAAGATCTTTGAAATATCCGATAAGATACTACGTTTATTAACTTTTGAAACATTAGTAGGAAAATTTATGTAATACCTTAAAACATCTTTTTTAAAAGACCAATATAATCCCAATGTCCTATTGGAATCCTTTTCCTCAGGTTAAAACCTGCCTCAAAGAGAATTTCTTTAACTTTTTTACACACATTAATCAATTCGCTCACAGAAGCTCCTCCTGAAAACATATCATCAACGTAAAAACTATGTAATATAATTCTAGAAGCTTCTGGATGAGTTTCCACGTTATCCAATCCTAACTGCCTAAGACAACGTATGGACAAAAATGCTGCTGACCTAGTCACATAAGTAACAGTATTTAATGTATACTCATGGACATCCTCATCAAGAGATTTTCTCCACAGAATCTTTTGTAGACATCTTTGATCTGGATCTATCCAGATCATGCGGTACATCTTTTCGATGTCAGCACAAACAACAACATTAAACTGCCTAAATCTAAGTAAAATATCCAATAAATCATCTTGAATTACTGGTCCAGTATGCTGTATGTCATTTAAAGATACGCCAGTATCTGTAGGAGCAGAACCATTAAAAACCACCCTTAGTTTAGTAGTCTTACTTTGTTCATTTAATACTTCATGGTGCGGTAAAAAATATGACATGCGATCATTTGATGTATTATCACAAAGTGTCATATGGCCCAACTGCTCATATTCCTCCATAAAAGAAAAATACATTTGCTTTAAAATAGAATTTTTATTTAACCTTCTTTCCATAGAATAAAATCTGTGCAACGCATGGCTTTTAGAGTATCCCAATTTATTAATAGAATCACACAAAGGAAGCTGCACAACGAATTTTCCATCATCAGCATGTCTATATGTTGTCTCATTAAACAAATTTTCACAAAAAATATCTTCCTCAGATACCAGAGAACTTACAATTGGAGGAGGTTCCTCAGAGAAGAACTTTTCTAATTCATTTTCAATCTTAGGCGTTGATTTAACAAAATTGCATAACCTTTTTGTATTACCAGGACCCAAAATGCTGCCAGAAAATACCCATCCAAGTTTAGTCTTTTGTATAACAGGTTGATTTTCACCAAGACTTATTTGACCAATACAAAGCAAACTACAGAAAATTTCAGCTCCTATCAAAATATCAACTTCTCCTGGTTCATTTAAAGAGGGATCTGCCCATTTTAAATGACTTGGGATTTTTAAGTGAGCAATATCTATAGGCTGGCTAGGAACATTATCACCAATCTGTGAAACCACCAAACATGAAATGCTTGTCTCATAATTATTATGGAAAGAAACAATTTTCACATTGCACTTAGATTTTATATTAGTCACCAGTTGATTAATCCCTGCCATAGATATATTAACCCCAATAGAACTTAAGCCCAATTTTGTAAACATTTTCACAGAAATCAAATTAGATTTCGAACCACTATCTAAAAGAACTCTGCATGTTTGATAGTGACCATTAATGTCTACTGCTTGTACCAGTGCAGTTGACAATAAAACATCAGAAACATTACTCGAGTTACAATAAGAAGTCAAAATATTAAAGCTTGCGGGTGAAGAATCCTTAGGTTCATCCAATAATTCTTCCTCTCTTGACTTTGCCAAATCATTTTCATTCTTTACAGGGCTAGAAACACCACTTAAATTACCACTATTTTTATTTTTATCATAATGCAAAAGAACATTATGCTTAGACCCACATTTTTCACATTTCCGCTGGGTACAGCTCTTACTAATGTGCCCAGGCCTTAAGCAATTTAAACAAACCTTTAGTTGCAAAGCTTTTTGGAACCTATAATAAGTACCCATTTCCAAAAATACTTTACAATTCTGGATAACATGATTCCCATCACAAAAGGAGCACTTTTGGTTCACAGAAATAAAAGATCTTTGCTTTGCCCTGTAAACCCCCTTTTCTTTAATGTTACCTACACAGTTATTAACCTCCAAGCCCTCCAACAAATCAGCTTTGACTTTTAGAATGTTTTTAAACTCCTCAAGGCTAGGTAATGCATCCTTACTTTTTCTTTCTTCCCATTCTCTTTTTGTGTGCAAATCTAGCTTTGAACTTATCAAAAAAATAACTATTACATCCCAATTATCAGTATTTACCCCCAATGAGTTAAGTGACCTGAGATTTTTTACCAAAACATCCAACATTCTTCTCAGCTCATAAGCATTTTCTTTTTGCATTTGAGACAAATTAACCAAACATTTTAAATTATTATTCACCAATAATGAAGTATTATTATACCTTTCTAATAGCAAGTTCCAAGCAACATCATACCCACTATCAAAAAATTCAAGTGTTCCAATAAACTGCTTTGCGTCTCCGTCCAATGCGCCCCTAAGAAAATGGAATTTTTCAATATTGTCCAACCTTTCATTTTTATGCACTAAAGAAGAAAAAGTATCCCTAAACTCCAGCCAATTTTCAGATTTTCCTGAAAATGAAGGAATTGGAATTGGCGGAAGTTTTGGCAACGCCTTTAAAGACACAATTTCTTTTTTATTGTGGCCCGAACCAGAAGCTATCGAGACAGACCTTAGAGATTTTTCTTAAGTATCTTTCTTCCAGTAGCGTTTTCATAAAAATCATATTTTGTAAGTAAATTACGAGCCATTGATGAAAAACTATAAAAGTTATCTTGAAAATGTTGACGTTCTGTATACTGGGCTTCCAAATCAGCCTCATCCACCAAAAACTCAATATCATTCTGAATTTCATCAAAAACCGGTAACAATTTGGTCAATTTTTGCAAACGCATATCCAATTCTACAAAAAACGACTTGTCAACACCATCTGTTATAGTTTCCAAGGAAGCATTTAACTTATCAAAATAATTCTTAAACATTGTCAACTTAGATTTTAAGCTACCACGCTTTTTAATTAACGCTTTTACTTCTTCGGCCATTTTCTTCCGCTAATAGAGACACAAAACAAGGAATAAAAGGAAAATATTGAAAGGAAATACTCACAAATATCCACAAGGATTTTTTTTATACTAAACCAGCTGGTATACAAACACAGAGCTCAAATCCAGTAGTATTTCCAATCTCCAACTGCTTTTCCAATAAGCAACAGCTTCGCCAAACACAGTTTTTCCAAATACCAGTCCAATAAAATCACGTCCCAAAATAAAACGACGTCAAACGTTTAACAAATGACCAGTGCTCCAATAACACGATCTGTTTTAACCAAGGCCAACAGTGTTCAATAGTCACAATAAACCACAATTCACTGGATTGCAAAACATCCGGAGTCGATGGACCATTTTGTATGTACAGGAGATTCCTGATTACGTAATTTTTTAGTTTTAGTAAAGGCAAATTAAACCACCAATAAATTATAACATATCCTTTACTACGTATAAATTTTGATAACCAATAAAAAAATGGACTCTATTTTACAATAACATACATGAATTTAGACTTAGTATTATAAAAGCACTTGTACCAGCCTCTGGAGAACAGGAGCATCGAAAAAAGCAGGATGCTCACGTGATGGTAAAAAGAGAAGGTAGAGAAAAATCAAGGACGCAGAGAAGAAGGTGTAAATCTTGTGCTGGTAAAGGTAAACGTACAGAAACAGTATACGAATGCCGAGACTGTCCAGATAACCCAGGGTACTGCTTGAATTGTTGCATCATCTACTATGAGTAAAGTGAGGTAAGTTTCTTTTTTTTGTCTCATAATTCATGCTATATTTTATTTATTGTTTTACATAGGTCACTAGAAGTTGCAAACGTTCTTGACCTGGAATTTTTTGGATAAAATTACATGTGATTTCCTGATCTGTGAAATTATTATATAAGTTATATTTATTTTTTGATAAGATGTTTAGTTAGTATTATGATATTTACTTTTTCATATATTTACATTATAATATATAATGTTTGAATTTGAGTATATTTTCTTTTTGTTTATAAAGAATACTTTAGATTTTCTGTTTATAAGCATGTATTACACTTATTTTTTAATTACTTTATTTTTTTTAATTTCACTATTATATTTATACCTATTAAAGATTATTTTCGGTTCAACTTTTAATTTTTATTATTTCCCTACTGTGAATAATTTTTATAAATGATTTGAATAGTTCAATATCCCATTCATTTGATAAAAAACAATCTTGTCGCCAAATGGCGGCACCGGCACACCAGTCCTACATTTTACCTGTAGTGCCAGTGTCGCCATCTGGCGACCAAAAAAATATTTGTATTTAAGTAAGAAAAAACTGGATAATAACAACATATCTCTTTTTTAATATTATTTAAAGCAATTTTCAGCCAAAAAAAAAGAAAAATCAACTTGGCCCCTGACTATATGTAACAACATTTTACCAGCGGCGAACGTGTTAGAAATAAAATGAACCCACAGTACGTACCCCTAAAAGTATCTCAAATAGACAAAAATAAAATAACAGGTACCGCTAAGAAAAAACCAATATCTACTCATCTTAGAAAAATCAAAAGACTTAGAAAAAAATCTATACCTTTTCAGCCACCTGATCCCGACCCTGATCCTGGCCCTGCTCAATCAAACGAGCCCTTGCCAAGCACTTCAGGTGCACAAACTCCACAATAATGGATATTATATAGAAGAAGTTGCTCCCTCTTTAGTAATAAGTCAATATCATATTACATATATACGCTTTAATATAAGTAGCCTTAAGTATTCGTTATCCCAATTATTTACTAACTTATTAATTATGCAACCCTCTGTAAACAATCAAAATAGTATTATAATTAAATCACAATTTTATTTGACTTCTAAAGCATTAAATGATACATATGACACTTTCGTAAAGTTAAATGTATAATAAATATTATGCAAAATAAAAAAAAACGAGGTTTAATAAACTACCTGGGAAGTGGTATTAAGTTCATTACAGGAAACTTAGATAACAATGACCTAGAGGTTATTACCCAGAATTTGCAAATATTGAAATTTAATCAGCTTGAGTCTATGCACAAAATCAACGACCTTAGTTCATTCGCAGGAAATATAATGCAAGAGTTTAAAAATAATATTCACACGATTAACGAGAACTCGAAAAACATACGTAATGAAATTTCTAAATCAAATACCCAGTCTAATTTAATGTTAAATCTGCAAAGTCAATATATTCAGATTACCAACTTAAATCAATTTTTAGAAAAAATATTACGTATTTTATCTTTTGGACACCTAGAAACTTTAGATCTCGAAATTTTAACATTAAAATAAATCAATGAAATATGGCAATACTTGAAAGTTCACTATCCTAAAAATGCACTATGGCCAATTAAGCATTTATCGGAATTAACCTTAATCTGTAAACCGGCTAAATTTTAAATGAAATGGCAATTCTAGCAATTAAGATACCCATATTTGAACAAAATGTATGTAATTTAGAATTAGTTTATCCTGTGCCAAATAATGAATCAAAATTAATTATAAGTCCTAGTAAATACTATTGCAACGAACTATGGTATAGCCAATGCGAAGAAGTCAACTCACAATGGATCTGCTCTGGACCAATTGCCAATGGATGTATTTTACCCAAAAATTGTCAGTATGCCACTGTTCTAAACAATTTTAAGGTACATACCTTAACTTATAGGAATGCACTCCTATTTTGTACAAAAAGCCCTGAAACAATTTATGAAGATTGCTTCTAGTTTCAGAAGATTATACTCCAAGACTGCAACCTTATTCAAAGTCAACGTAATAATTAATCAACACAAATACTCATTAGCCATCAACAATATTTCAGTCATAATTCCAAAAATTATAAAAGTCCCAAACACCAATAATTCAATCAATCTAGAAATTAGACATCTTCAAGATCCTAAGAAAATCCAAGAAGATATCATCAAACCAATACATTTCCATGACCTAGCACAACATGTTCCAATGCACAATTATGTTCTTACGACAATATCAATCATCCTTTTATGCTGCTTAGCATTGATCATTTACCATTGGCAAAAACAAGGAAGAAAGAAGGCCATCCCTTTGAGAATCCTGCAGAGACTTGTCAACGAGGACATTGACAGAACTGAGAGTGGAGGAGACATATCCTCAAACCACAATTAATTGTTTATATTACATTATAAAATGCTTAGCTTAGGACTATTTTTATATTTAAGAAATCACTTGTAATATATCGTTAGCATTAATATTGTGGCAAAGCCTCGGCTAATACCGTTGTTGTTCATATTTCTGTTCACCTAGTTTTAAGGCCCTTTTGTATCAATAAATGTTTTTTAAAAGTCCGTTCGTCGATATCTGAATTTAAGTCGGGTACCTAAAACTAATAACAATAACTTAAAACTAATATCCCATAACTGCCATCAAATTTCCGCGTCGCCTCCCGACTCGATGGCGTCATGCATAACATATTTGCGATATTTTGTAATTTGCCGTTTTTTATTTTATTTTTGTTAAGTAGGTATTACACATTACCTTGTTTTGGAGTTTAACTCTGTGCTCTGTGACTTTGTTTTTTCTTTTATTTGTGTTGTGCTAAAAACTAAAAAAAAAACACTAAAATGCCAACTTTTTGTGCGTAAAAGAAAGTAGGTATAGAAGAGTTACATTATTGTAGGCTTTTTTTTCTGCTGTTGTCTAGGGATACATAAATAAAAGGCACAGGGCTTAATTCAAATGTTTAATAAGATGATATTGCAGATTCAGATTGAAGATTATGGTTAGAATAATAATGATTAGGTTAAGTACACAGTTACACAGGACAGTCTTACGTCTTACAAATATCTCTGGCTCTTACACGTCTTTATACTTCATATACGTACGTCTTACTTCACCGCGTCTCGGCAAATTATCAGAATAAGAATAAAATACTCGTCCAAAAAACCACGTCACACGTCAAAACCGGCTACTTCGGGAACGTCTTTCCCTTATGACACGGCATTTAATGCCGGGTCCACACCAAACCAACAAAACAAAAACAAAACAGCAACTCTGTGTTTCTCAACATTTTTAAAACAAAATCAAAACATTTAGGCAACTATTTTGTTTTGTTCGTGTTTTCAGCAACTTTTTATTTTTCCGCCGCTTGGCGGTAAAGATCAAAGGGTTGATGTTTTGTCGGCGTTTCTGGCAACTCAGTTGGTCTAGTGTGTACGCGCTACGCGCTCGACAAAAAAAAACAGAAATAAATTCGTGGTTTTAGTTTGTCTCGTGCTCTGTACAAAATGACTACGCCGGAAAAAACAATGAAATGGAGTGTTCAAAATACGTGTAAATTAATTGAAATGTATAGAGAATCTAGATTGTTATGGGACGCCCGACACCCAGATTATAAAAATCGATATAAAAAGGCAGACGCCTTAAAGGAAATCGGAATTTTGTGCGATGCTTCTTCAGAGGAAGTAGACAGAAAGATAAAAAATATCAACACCCAGTATCAAAGAGAATACAGAAATGCTCGGTTATTGAAGAAATCCGGAGCATGCAAAACTTTCGTTTCAAAGTGGTTTGGTTATTCACTATTAAGTTTTTTAAAAGACACAAACAAACCAAGACCAAGTGGGAATATAGGCGGATTAACGAAAAGCGAAATACACAGGTAGATATAATTTTTTTTAAAAGTACATACATAGTGATCCATATATTTATATATATCATTCTCAAAAGACTATGAACAAAATTTTAACTGCCATGGAACTAATTCTTTTCTTATTTCCATAGCTTCTATAGATGATTTTCGTGCAGTCTGTTGTAGATTAAAAAAAGACTGTAAAGTTTGTTGACTTTTTCTCCAGGCGCCATCTTCTAGTATACCACTATCTATATGTTCTATATCAAAGCTCCCTGCTGGGTTATATTTATTTTTCGACAAGACACATCTTAGATAGTTATGCAAACAAATGCATGCCAAATACATTTTCTACTATTCTCCGAGCACGTGAAATTCGGTAATTGAACACACGTTCTATAGATCCCTTATCTTGATGGCCACTGTATGGTTTTATAATGCATGGTTTAAGGGAGAACGCATCATCTGCCACTAAAACATATGGACTTTCTTTTTCCCTTCCAAGAAGAACACGTTTGTTTGGCAAAATAGTTTATAAAATGGCGTAGATTTAAAAACACCTCCGTCAGAAATTCGTCCTTGACAACCAACATTTGCATAGAGAAAATTATAATTTGCGTCAACAACCGCAAAAAGAACTACACTAAAAGTCCCTTTATAGTTAAAAAATTTACTACCACTGAATGTAGGTGCCTCGATTATCAATCAATCAATCAATCAATGCTTTATTGTCAAGAAATTGTTACAATTTGTAGACAAAGCTGTAAAACAAAAAAGACACAAAAATGCAAACAAAACACAATTAAAAAAAAAGAAAAACAAAACAAAATTTTAAAAAAAATATAAATAAATAAATAGAATAGATTATCTACAATATATACAGATTAATACAATTTAAAAATTGTAAGTAGTCAAAAATATTATTATAAAATATACAATTTAATGTATACAATGTCAAAAAAATAGATCATTAAAAAATCTCTCTACGTTAAAAAAAAATGTAAAAAATGTTTAAAAAAGTAATAAAATTATAAAAAATCCTAAAATAGCTACAAAAAGCAGTATACCTAAACATGTACAGATAGTAAAAATACATAATCATCTAGTGCGAAATTTCAAATCAATGATTACAAAAAAAAAATCATTAACTGTGTAAAAAGCTCTCTCCAGTAAGAATGCTTTTAATGCTTTACGAAATGCAAAAAAAGATGTGATGGATTTAATTTCCAATGGCAGATGATTGTGCATTTTTTTTGCATTATATAATATGGAACTTTTGACCAACTCTGAATGTGGGGTAGGCAGGTATAGATCATGTTCCGTGTATCTAAGTAGATAACTATGGGAAGGCCTATCAGATGCTGAACCGTGTTTGCGTATTAGACAAAGGGACTCAAATATGAATAAAGATGGAAAAGTTAATATTTGAAATTTTTTGAAGAAATGCTGGCAATGACTTCTGTATTTAAGTCTCAGTGTATAACGTAAAGCTCTCTTTTGTAGTCTAAAAATACGGTCAAATTGAGTTGCACTACATGTACCCCAGAATGGAAGGGCGTATCGAAGGTGCGATTCAAAAAGAGCAAAATAAACTGTTCTAGAAGTAGACAGGCTAAGCTCCTTAGAAATTGATCTTAACGCAAAACAAGCGGAACTTAATTTTCTTGATAAAAAGTCAATATGTGTGTCCCATTTTAACGAGTTGTCAACAGTTAGCCCTAAAAACTTTACAGAATCAACTTCGTCAATTGTTGCATTACCAAGTACAAAAGATTGCAAGGTATTTTTATAGGACAACATTTTAGTTTTGAAAATGTTGAGAAAAAGATTAGAGTCGCACCATGATTTGATAGTAGTTAAATCACTTGATACTGTTCTATGAAGTGTAGAAATATCCGGATTACTCCAGGTAAAACTAGTATCATCAGCAAATAGACAGACTTTACCGTTAATATTTAGATTAGCAATGTCATTGATGAAGATAAGAAACAAAATAGGGCCAAGTACGGAACCTTGAGGCACTCCACTTTGTATTGGCTTGCAAGAAGACATAGTCGAATCAATTCTCACAGCTTGACTTCTGTTACTGAGATACGACTTAAACCATTCAAAAGACGCTCCTCTGAACCCGTAATATTGCAACTTTTTTAATAAGATGTCATGATTAACACAATCAAAGGCTTTAGAAAAATCACAGAAAATTGTTGCTGTAGGGTGTTGGTTGTTTAAGCTAGAGTATACATTATTAAAAAGAGAAAACATAGCATCATTTGTGCATTTGTTATTTAAAAATCCAAATTGATGGGAAGTAAGTATTTTATATTTTAGCAAAAATGATTGAAGTCTTTTTTTAACCAATCTTTCAATAATTTTTGAAAGTGTGGGAAGAAGAGCAATAGGGCGATAGTTGGAAGACTGATCTTTGTCTCCTCCTTTATGTAGTGGAATTATTATCGCCAACTTAAGGCAGTTAGGAAAAACACCTTTTTGAAAAGACTGATTAATTAGAGTAATAAGATGACATAATTTACATTCGGGCAGATTTGAAAACATTTTGAGAGTAAGTCCATCAATTCCAGAAGAGCCTTTGTTTTTGATTTCCCTAATTGAACTGCAAAGCTCTGGTAACACTACGGGCGTAAAGAAGAAGCTGTGGAAATTCTCATTTGCAATGGGAAGATATGAAAGTGGATCATGGGAAGGAGTTATGGTACTCATTAAATTATTTGCCACATTTACAAAATAATCATTAAGGTTTTCAGATGAAGTGGAGATAGTATTCGACAAAGAAGGCTTATTTCTCAAAGCATTAACAATCGACCATGTTTCCTTAGCCACATTTTTAGATTTAGCCAGTCTCCTATTATAGTAAATATCCTTGGCGGCTTTTAAAGTTTTCTGATAAATATTTTTGTAAAGTCTTACGTACTCATGAAAAAAAGCGCTGTCTGAAAATTTCTTAAGATGAGATAATAAGCGCATGTTCTTAGCAGATGTACGCAAGCCTTGGGTAGACCAGGGGTTATGTTGCTTCTTTCTAAGAGGTCTCATTACAATGTGCTTTCCGTCCATGGCGCCTATGCAATGTGGAAAATGCCAAATCTTATTGAAATCTTCGCTAACTTTGTTCCATTCTTCTTCACTTTGAGGAGTCTGAAATAAAATACGATTTAAATTCAATTGGAAGTTGAAGCTTTTATTTATATTTTTTTAATATAGGTACTTATTTGGCTCTTTTACGCAGTTTTTAATAACATACATTCTTTACCTTTACAGGAAAGCAATGATTCAGGTAGTGATGAAGAGACTGAAAAATGAGTCAAATCCACCCAGTGCTCCAACGTACGAGATTCTCAGTAGTCCGAAGTGTGTGGATTCGATGAGCAGGACTCATCGAATCCACACACCACCCAGATTAATGAGCCCTGGTCAGCTTCGCAGATTACAACAAATGCATCGGCTCAGTCATTCATGTAGTTTTCATACACAATCAAAATAAAGATTATTAAAAAAAAACATTTTACCTTGACATATGTATTTAGTGCACTTGTGAGAGCATCGCAGGTTTCTGGAATTATTAATGATATTGCCTGTTTGGATACTTTGAAAAGATACATCATTCTCTGGTAATACTCCCCAGTTGCCAAAAATCTTAAAGTAATCACTAAACGTTCTGATACACTAATAGCATTTCGAAAATTTGTATTTTTTTTCTGTATCGTAGGTCCAATGATTTGTATTAGATTTTCAAGATCAGTGCTAGTCATTCTTAAAAAAAATTTAAAGCTAGATCGCATTTCTCCAGTAATACCTATATCATCTTTTTGTAAATCTTCCAATAATTCCTCAACGTAGCTTTTTGTCGGTTCTTTAAGCTCGGCTTAACCCAAAAGCGTTTTTTCTTTTTTCGGTTTAGGAATAGGAAACCACATGCCATTATAAATAAGTCATTGTTCCTTTGTAATTCAAAATTTCGAGCACGCCACATTTTCTGTCGGAGATCACAAGTTGACTAGTTAACGTTTTCCTATGTGGACGGCAGTTGCCAGTTTGTTGCCTGTTTTCGAAAACTTGCAATTTTGTTTTGTTGGTTTGGTGTGGACCCGGCATTACGTATACCAACATCAACTTCACCGCGTCTCGGCAAATTATCAGAATAAGAATAAAATACTCGTCCAAAAAACCACGTCACACATCAAAATCGGCTACTTCGGGAACGTCTTTCCCTTATGACACGGCATTTACGACTGACTCGCAAGCGCAACTCTTGCGCTTTTTTCTAAAAATAGGTTCAAAGAAGCGGGTGCGTAAAGAAGCCGCCCGACTCTTTGTCGGCCTTTCGGCGCTTTTTGATAGCTGGCCTTGCATTTTACTGCTCTGCGGCTGGATCGATTTCTTTGCGTAACAACAAAACGAATCATTTGAGCATTTAATTTTTGAAATAACCTTATTTATTAAAATTATCCCATATTATTATGTATTATTCATTATTATTATGGTTGTTTAAAAGCTTTGAAAAGTTCAGAATATTCCCTAATTAATTTGTCGTGCCATGCAAATAAATACAGAATAAACATTATTTAATTTAATAAACATATATGTATATACCTAAACCATATGTATCTATGTATGTGTACATTACGTGCAGGTACATAACATTGTACATAGATAAAAATATTAAGGTTGATTTTATGGACTGGTTTACCCATGCAAGTGCATAATATAATATGACCTACTTATTAGAGTTACTTTTTTAGTACAAATAACAAATAACAACATTTTTAAATTCATTACGTAAAAAGTGCTTAAGCCACTCTCTCTAAAGTCTCCACTTTCCAAAAAAATTCGAAAATGTAATTATTCTTAAAATATCCCTAATTATTATTCTTATTACAAAAATGTTGCATAAAATCGTAGATTATTAATTTGTAATAAAATATCTATAGGTACTTATTAAAAATGTTAGACATAATATAATAACTAAACTGTTGAGGGTAAGTAGGTACTATAAAAGATTTAAAAAAATATAAATTATTTACTCTTTCTATCTCATAATTAAATAACACAATGTATAATTTTTAAATAATTTTTTTATATGTACACACATTATATTATCGTGTAAATACATATGAACATATAATGTAGATATTAAAAACTTATTTCATTTTTAGGGCTAAGATTTGGTTGGAAAGTTGCAATAGGATGGATTTATTGCCGAAGATTGCAGATCTATATAAAAATTATAAGATTTGCGAGCAGCATTTTGAAAAAAAAATATATGAACCAAGGCAATGAAAGAAAATGTTTGTTGAACAATGCGGTCCCTACACTATTTCCGACTTTTAAAAGAAAAGTTGTGGAAGAAGAGGATGATAGTAAAACTAATATTTCACATCAATCTTTAAAGAAGATTGTGATTTTGTCAGGTTGGTATAGCTATAATTTAATAATTTTTACTTCACGATGTTCTAACGCAGAGTAGCAAAAATATAATTTTTTTTAAAAAGTACTTTTACCTACGATTAAATCATATGTATTTATTACCTTACTGTGTGATTGTAGTTATTAATTATTATTTTGTTGTATTTTTTTTTCTGCTTAAATTGTTAATTTTAATATTGTTAATTTCCTTTGCATGTATAATTACCAATTTTTTTGGAGTTTGTAAACAGTCTCCTTAAAAAAATAAATAAATAAATATATTTATTTTTTAACAGATGTAACAATACCTCCTTCCAATTTGACCTTACCTCAGATGACCTTACAGCAACCTTTATTGGAGCCTTCTTTTGATGTGGCCACTGGTAAGTATTCTAAAGTTTTTTTTTAGATTTAGGTACAACTTTTTCAAGTCATTATAAAGCATATACAGTGAATTCATCTTATAACGCAACATAAGGCATTTGACTCCAATACAAAAGTTGCGTTCATTTTATAATAGAACATAGGAAATATCAAATAAGAAATTTAATAATTTTGATTTTTTAAAATAAAAGGTTTATTTGTTTATTTAAAATTTATTTTGCTTCGTATTTTCCATAATATTCGTACATTAAAATTCCTATGTTCCATTTTAAAATGAACGCAAGTTTTGTATCGAACACAAATGCCTATGTTGCGTCATAAGATGAATTCACTGTATATCTAACTCTCAACAAAAACAAAACTGCTCTTATTTTCTAAGCTTAGGTAATTAAATTTTATCTATTAACAGATATAAATATGGCTTCTTCGTCTTTGATTGCACCTATGATGATGACCTCGCAGCCTTCCTTAAAGCCTTCTTGTATCACTAGTGGTTAGTAAAATTGCATTAAGCTGTTTTTTTTATGTTATCAAAGAGTTGATTAGATTTTTTTTTCTAGATCCAAATACCTCAAAGGACCGTTTTAAAAATTCCCCTCCTTCTGAGGAAAAAACGCTGAAAAACCTAATTTCGCTTACCAGCTGCACCCAAACAGAGGAAGCGTTAAGCAGAAACACTCCCCGGAAAAAGAAGCTAAGACTTAAAATCAACCATCTACGGAGGAATAGAAAACTTAGTTTTAAAAAAGAAACATCAACAACCAAAAACTGGAGCCTTAAAGACTTTAATAATATGTGCGATCATTTTCTTAGCAGGACCGTGTCTCAAATTGTCAAAACACATGCTGCTTTAAAGGATAAGAAACCATTAGCAAGAAGGTACACTCCAGAATTAAAAGAATTTGCGTTAAGGTTGTATTTTTTGAGTCCTTCAGGATACAGATTTCTGAGCAAAATTTTTACTCTACCAACAAAAAGGTCTTTACAAAAAATGACTAAAACAATATCTTGCAATCCCGGCCTAAATAATGATTCAATTTATAAATCTTTGAAAATTAAAGTAAACACAATGCTACAACAAGACCGACATTGTATAATATGCATAGACGAGATGTCAATTAAATCCCAGCTTTGTTTTGACACAGGATATGACAAAATTATTGGATTTGAAGATCTAGGATTTGAAGGAACGGAAAGTGTTATATGCCAAAACTTCTTGGTAATTATGGCTCCAGGTCTATTCGGCGTGGAAGCAGCCAATCGCCTATTTTTTTATTGGGACCCAATTAAAAGCAAAAAAACTGCAAGAAATTATGGCAAGCTGTATAAAAAAATTGTCTAACACTGGATTAGTTGTTGAAGGCATTGCGAGTGATATGGGGTCAAATTTTTTAGAATTAGCAAAATTATTAGGCGTTACCGAAGACAACTCAGAATTTGACTTGGATGGTAAAAAAATTGGTTTACATTTTTAACCCTTGCCACCTAATCAAGGCAACAAGAAACAATTTACTTAAAAAATTTTTTCATTTTGACAATAAAAAAACTTCTTGGTCATTTGTTAAAAAATTTTATGAAGAAGAAAGCAAAAAGTTTTACAGATGTGCACCTAAGCTCACCGATTCTCATATAAACCCTAAAGGTTTCAAGAAAATGAAGGTAAGGTTAGCTACTCAAGTGTTAAGCCATTCTGTAGCAAGTGGCATGAACACCGCATTATCCTTTAATTTACTTTCATTGGATTCTGTCGGTATAATTGAGACAATAACTTTATATAACAATCTTTTTGACATCCTAAATTCATTTTCTTTGAGACACTCAAACAAATTTAAAAATGTGTTTGATGGCTCTGACTTCCAAAGAAAATTTTTGACAGATACCAAAGAGTTTATAAAAGAAATCAAAATAATAAATAATGATATCACATCTAAATCCTTTGGAAATGATATAACAAACCAAATTAAATTTAAAAAATGTTGGGTAATAACAATTAACGCAGTTTTAAAATTATGGGAAAAACTGTCGCAATCAGATTTTAAATATTTAAAGACGAAAAGAGTTAACACCGATTGTTTAGAGAATTTTTTCGGGTCCATCCGACAACAGAGCGGAAATGTTTTAAATCCTACGCCAATACAATTTAAAAGAGATTTTCGGAAATTATTTTGTCAAAGTTTTTTTTACTCTAACTATATGAATTGCGAGGAAGATTTTAATAAAAATTTATTGGACATAAAATCGACAAATAAAGGGTGTTCAGATAGGGACGCTCGATGTTTGAACGGCGCGCGCGCCCAAGCCGGTGGGGATACAGCTGTCAAATTTTGTGAGGTTATTAAGTTAGTCTTGACATTTTATCATGGAGCAGTACACGATTCAACAACGCGTGGAAATTGTGAAAATTTATCATCAAAACAGATGTTCGATTCGTGAAACGTTCCGCGCATTGCGTCCAATTTATGGTGCGCATGGCCGTCCTGCTGAGTCTACTATTCGACGTCTGCTCAATAAATTTGAGAGAACTGGCTCAGTGGCAGACCAAACAACACCCATACGGCAATGAACAGTAAGAACAATCGAGAATATTGCTGCTGTGCGAGAGAGCGTGCGTCAAGACCCGCATCAGTCATTGCGGCGACGTGCACAAGAACTTGCCCTTCCAAAGACCTCAACATGGACAATTATGCGTCGAGACTTGAAATTGCACGCGTACAAAATTCAATTGACGCAAGAATTGAAACCGCAAGACCATGGACAGCGCCGTACATTTGCCGCATGGGCTCTAGAGCAGTTGCAAGTCGACCCTGCATTTGCACGAAAAATCATCTTCAGCGACGAGGCGCATTTCAGGGTGAACGGGTATGTCAATAAACAGAATTGCCGTATATGGGCTGACCAAAATCCTGAAGTGACTTGCTCAATTGCTATGCATCCTGCTAAAGTGACTGTATGGTGCGGTTTCTGGGCTGGCGGCGTAATCGGTCCATATTTTTTTGAGGACGCTATGGGCAACGCGCTTACGGTCAATGGAGATCGGTATCGCGCCATGATTAATGATTTCCTGTGGCCTCAACTGGACGATATGGATCTAACAGACATCTGGTTCCAGCAGGATGGCGCTACGTGCCACACCGCACGCGCAACGCTGGATTTACTGCATGAAAAGTTCAACGGTTTCATTATTTCGCGCGGCGGCGATGTGCACTGGCCACCAAGATCGTGCGATATAACGCCTTTAGACTTTTTCCTGTGGGGCTACGTGAAGTCTCAAGTGTATGCGGATAAGCCAGAAACAATTTCAGCATTAAGGGCCAACATCATTCGCGTCCTCGGACAGGTAGACGCTGAAATGTGCGGAAAAGTGCTCGAAAATTGGACCATGCGAATGCACGCTGTACAGCGCAGTCGCGGTGGCCATTTAAACGATATAATCTTCCATACATAATGTCGTCGAATGCTATTTACGATCAATATAGACTTTTAGTGCTGACTTAAATTTTTTTCCTTTTTTTTCCATTTTAACTTTCGAGCGTCCTTATTTGAACACCCTTTACAACCGATGTATTTACCGTGCATCCAAATGAAGGGCACAGGGGTAAAAGGGGCTCATTGCAATTTTACTCAAAACTGTGATATTTTCAGGATTGATAGTATTTCATATGTACTTTTACATCCCATATTCCAAACTAGATAAAACGTGCTCATTGAAGAGAAAATCTGCTTAAAAAAAAGCTATACACGGGTCGAACGAGCTCATTTATCGTGTAAACCGAGCTAAAACGGGGTCATTATAGAAATGAGCGCGTTTTTGCATGCAATGCGTTTCAACCACGTTTAGTAACAAATTTATTTAAATTAATTTGTTCCAATGTTTAGTATTATTGCGTCAGTTGGTCGGTCTACTAACGAGAGCGTGCTTTTTTGTTTTATCCTTAAAACTCAAAAAGTTCTCATTATGGAAAGTGGTGAACATAGCAGTGATGAAGAACTAAACCTGTTAAATAGTGTAATGGAGCCTGGGAGCAAAAACAAAATCTTACGGCAGATTAAGGGACGTTAATAAGAAAATGAGACTCCAAAATCATGAAATGGGCCCTGATTGCAACTGTTTAAAAAAGTGTTTTGATGTTGTACCCAGTGATACAAGATGTAACATATTAAAGCATTTTAACATGCTTAGTTCGACTAATGCTCAAAATTCATACCTTAGTGGCTTAATATCAGTACTTCCGGTTCAACGTAAGACATTGAGAGAAGGTGCTAAGCACTACAGTGCATCCTACAAGTACAGGGTGCGAGCTGTGGTAGCAGGTAGCACGGAGGAATTTGACATGTGCCGTAAAGCATTTATTGCTATACATGGCATATCAAGAAAAAAAGTGGAAATTTTGGTAGCAAGCTAGAAGGATATGCTCCTGAAGATAAACGAGGTAGGCACCTAAACCATTCTAATAAGCTTCCAGTAGAAACTATAAGCCTAGTCAGGCAGCATATCAATTCATTTAAAGGTCGTGGAAGTCATTATGGCCTGAAGGACTCTTCAAAAATATACCTTTCTGAAGAGCTAAACATAAAGAAAATGCATAAAATGTTTAAGGAACTTCACCCTGGCAATAAAATATCGTACGAGTCGTACAGGCAGGTGTTTTGCCGTGATTTCAATATCTCCTTTGGTTATCCACGAACGGATACTTGTAGCAGCTGTGATGAGTTCACAATAAAAATTAAAAACTTAGAATCTGAAAAACTGGTGAAAAACTCATCTGAGGAGATCTTACGGATATCTAGGGAGATGGAGAGATTAACTACAGAAAACGCGTTACATAAGAAAAAAGCGGAAACTTTTTATAGTAGGAAGAGGCAGTGGCGGTTCCTCAATAAGTGCACATGTGCACGTGCACTCCAAAATATTTTTTTTAAACAAACAGAAAACATATAACAAACATTCTATATTATTTTTAAATTAATATTATTTCTATTCGATCTAAAAAAGAATTTAAATAGGAAATAGCAGAACCGCAATTAAGTATTTATTTTAAATTCTAATCCATCTCAATACCTACCGCGACACGCGAAAACTCTGCACAACGCGCGGTAACGACCAGGGTTGCCAGGTGTGGCGCATTTGCGCCAAAGTGGCGCTTTTAAATTTCAAATAGCGTGTAAAATTTTGGTACATGCGCCGGGCGCCTAAAGTGACGCTTTTGTATTTTGTATCGCGCACCTTGATTGTAAACTAGTCAAAAGAAGCATTGGTTTTGGTTGTTTCTTAATACTATTAATTTCATAAACAAATCCAACTACCAAAAGAGATCGTCTGCCATTCGCCTTTGCATGAGCGTGAGCGTAAACTGGGCTTTAGCACTACAGATGCTTATGACTTTGCTCATCAACCGTGACAGTTGACATGTTGATAGTTGACATGGCGGCAACATTATTGGTTGTGGTTTGTGTTTTGAATTGATATTGATTGATTTTGCGTCGTTTTGTCGTCTAGTGTATAATTATCTATTAATAATATATTATCACTATATGAAAGCTGTTATTATTTGATTTTTTTTTATGATAACTCTTACAAAAAGGCAGGTTTCTCGGCAAGTTTACAAAGCAAGAAATAGCAATAAAAAATGGGTAGAATTAAGAAGATACGAAAATTTAATAATGCTTGGTTAACTGAATCATGGGCTAAAGGTAAGAAAAGTTCATATGCCTAAGTATTTTTCAAATTCCTAAATTTTAATTTAATTTTAAGGTTGGCTTGTTAAACCCGAGGGTTCAGCTCCATCAGAGGGCTATTGTAAAATTTGCAGAAGTAACATCAGAGCCCAAAAAGCTGATTTAATTCGGCACACCCTATCAAAAGTTCATTTAAAAGAATGCTCGAAAACAAATGTAAGACCCGAACAGAAAATTACGCAGCACATGACAGTAGTGTCACCAGAGGCTAAAATAAAAGATTTGATGATAGCTGCCCATATTGCATGCCACTCTTCAATAAAATCGGTGGATCATCTAGGTGAACTACTAAACAATTTAAAGATAACGTCAAGTAGTAATTCTATTCGGCAGCATCGCACCAAATGCACAGCCCTTATAAAAAACGTTATATATCCTTCTTTGTTAGAAGATCTATTGAACGATATTAGAGAGGCAAAGTACTCGTTAATAGTGGACGAAAGCACTGACATATCGACCAAAAAATTTTTGTGTTTGTGTATAAGGTATTTTAGTAATAAGCAGTGTAAAATAAAAACGGACTTTCTCGGACTACTCGAAGTAGAAAAAGTGACTGCTGAGCAGCTATATTTAACGCTCACAAACTATTTAAAAAAACTTAAGTTAGATGTAAAAAATTTATTTGGATTAGGCACAGACGGGGCGAATAACCTATGCGGCAAAAATAATTCGTTATTCACATTGCTCAAAGCAGATTGTCCCAGTTTACAAATAATTAAATGTATTTGTCACTCGTTAAATAATGCAGCTGGGAAGGCCGCTGAAGTTTTGCCTAGAAACCTAGATTTTATGTGCAAAGAAATTTTCAATTATTTCAGTTGTAGCCCCCTAAGAAGGGCTGAATATAAAAGATTATTCGACACATTTAACGTTAATGAAAAGAAAGTTTTCCATAATTTTGTTCAATTGTCGGCTACAAGATGGTTGTGCCGATATAATGTAATCGATATAATAATTGAACATTTTGACGAACTTAAAATGTATTTTAATTCAATTGTTGATGTAGATAAATCATATACAGCTCTTTTATTAAAAAACATGTTAAACGATAAAACAAATTTATTATATTTCGTATGTTTAAAAGCAATAATGTATGAGGTAAACAAATTAAATTTATCGTTTCAAAAAAATTTTGTAGAAATTGGAAAAGCTTACTCTGAAATAGAAGATTTTATTTTCTTCATAGCAAAAAAAATTATGAAACCAGTTTTTACTCAGAGTTGCTCTTTAAAAACAATAACTAATAATCTCAATAATAACTTGGCGTTTCTTAGTCCTACAGATGCACAGCTTGGTTTGGACTATTGTAGAGAAGTAAAAAAAAGTGGTTTAAATGCCTCTGATATTGAAGGGGTTGATATCAGAATGTGTAATTATATAAAATTACTGCTGGAAGAATGCTGTAAAAGGTTACCCGATAATCTTGATTATTTTAAGAAATTGGAATATTTTTCTCCAAGTATTATCTCAAACATGTTGTAAAGATTTTGAAAGTCTACCATTCCTAAATGTATTTGTCCCTGAAAAGGACATTTTTAAAATTGAAAACCAATATAATAAATTAAAAAATATTCAGTGGAAAGACATTTATGGTTCTGATATTTTAGAAAACTCCTATACATTTTGGGAAACTGTTAAAAATCACAAAGATGCTGTGGGTAGGCCTGTTTTTACTGAATTGGCTAATTTTGTCTTCATTCTATTATCTCTACCAAATAGCAATGCTACTGTTAAGCGAATTTTTAGTATTATGAACATCGTAAAAAACAAAATGAGAAACCGCATGTCTGTCTCTTTGTTGAACTCTATTATACAGATAAGAGTCTTTTTCTTTACTCAAAATATATGTTGCAACTCATTTACCCCGATAAAAAAAATGATTCAAAAATTTACTAATGCTATGTACAGTACTCAGAAGACAGAAACAGATGATGAGGTCGATGAGGATGTATTACCTCTTCAACTCGTAGTTGAAGATACTGATGACTTTACTGAATATCCTATATTGTCAATAATTGACGAATAATTAATTATGTTTTTCTTATATGTTTTAGTTTAAAGATTACTTGTTCTTTTATTTGCACGTATATACTGAACTTATGAAGTAGCATTAATTTTTTAATTTTTGCTTTATATATAGGATGTTTTTTTTTTGTTAAATATTTTAGAATATTTAATTTAGAAATATGTAATATTTTTGTTGTCATTATTTTTATGAAAAAAGTTATTTTGTAGATTTCCCATTTATTTTATTCCTATATTTTTTTTAAAGTAAAGTATATGAGTATTTAAACACATTTGTTTCTGATTACAAAAAAAAAACAAATTAAAATTAGGTAATTACTATTATATTTAATAAAATAATAAATATGTATATCTATACCGGGTGCTGCATCTCATTACGCACCATAGGAATTACAATGCAAAAATAAAGAAATAGAAATTCCAGCTTCCCTAATTGCTTTAGCTAAAAAGTTTATAGGACCTTTTTTGTAGCAAATTAATTTTGTTATAAGAAGGTATTTTTATAAAACAAGATATTTGAATCGTGGAGGCAAAATTGTCGAAAATTTTTCGCTATTTTTTCCCCTCCCAATTGTGCACTCCCATTCCTTAAAGTCACGCGCCGCCATTGGTAAGAGGGTGGCTAAGATAAACAGTAAAAAAAATCTAATTTAGAGGCAATTTGTATGGATTTTGCCAAGAATCTTCCAGCGCCAAATATACCAACAAATGATACCTATTACAAAAGGCAGCTATCAACATACGCATTTAATGTTCACGTATTGTCTACCTCTGAGAGCTATTTTTACGTCTATCCAGAAACCCAAGGGAAAAAGGGTTGAGATGATGTGTGCTCACTGCTTCATAACTTCATATATAACCATCTAGATCGAGAAGTAAAGCACCTACAAATATTTTGTGATTCATGCAGTGGCCAACAAAAAAGTTTTACCTTTTTTCGTTTTCTTCATAACTTAGTCAACAACGAGAAAAGGTTAGAATCAGCTTCTATCACGTTCCCCATTCGAGGACATTCCTATATGGAATGTGATAAGAATTTTGGCCTCGTAAACCAAAAAAGCAGAACAGATCTTCCCAAAGACTGGTTAAAAATATTGGAAGAATCCCGCCATTCCCCAACTCCATTTACGATTATCGAGTCAATCACACCTTTTTCCGCAGCTGGGGAAAATTTCTTGACAATAGTTACGCAAAAAAGTCGCCATTCCCATCTAGACCAATCAGAGAAATTAAGATAAATAGAGGACCTTTAATACAGTATCGCACTACATATAATGGATGTTGGGAGTCAGCTTCGCTGCAAGGAAAAAACCGAAAGTCTTCGCGATTAGCTGTTCGTCATCTTCAAGACAACGAATTTATGCTACCTGAGTTAAGTTATGAAGGTACAATTTTTTTTTTTATTATTAAATCTGTTTTTTACGTATTTTATTTATATATTTAGGGCAGCTTCCAATATCTGCTGAGAAGTTTCGGGACCTGCAGCATTTAAAAAAGTTTTGCAACAAAGCAGCGCAAGACTTTTTTCAAACCTGCCGCATCACTAATTAACGAATTGGTAAATTTTAAGGATAAGGTCGGTTTTATAGATCTACAATAGTAATATCTATTATTTTTTTAGAAATATTGTTTGGAGCCTTTCGCACTAATGACGATCGAGGTTATGATTACTGTGAAAGAACAGGCTCATTTCAATAAAATGGACCCCTTTTTCCCCTGTCACTTTTGTACCTGTATGCGATTTTATTATTTGTTTGTACTAAACGGAAATACAAACAGTCTCAAAACACTTAGGGAGTTTGTTTATTGTTTTATCTTCACAAAAAAAAAGATAATTGATTGAAAAAAGCAACATAGCGTTCGTAAGCTAGAATTTCAACCTTAAAATCGCTCTGCTTAAAAATCACAAAAATGCTCATGAGCTCCTTTTACCCCTGTGCCCTTCAAATGATAAACCTGTAAAAGCCTTGGTCCTCCCACATTACAGTTATACCAAAGAAAACATAGTTACCGAAAATGCATTTAGTTACGTTTGTGGGTACCTATTAAAAAAATCTTTGGAAGTTCACACATGTAAGTGTTATAAGAAGTGCGTAATGTAAGACACTGCGAAAGTTTAAATATTAATAACATGCTTATTAATTTTAACGCTTTCGACAAAGAAAGAAATGTGTCTGGAGGCTTACAAACCCCTCCCAAAGAGTTCGTTCACTATATTTTTCAATTAGAATCTTCTTTTAGTGAAAACTTTGATAAAATTTGCAATAAAATAGGAATTTCCAATTATTTGTATAAACTAGTTGAACACATGGATTTTCAACATCCTTGTAAACATTTTTCACTAAAATATCTTAAAAAGTTGTTTATAAGATTAAAAATATTTTATACCTTAAAATATAATAATAGATGTTTTAAAGTCAAAAACACAAAAAAAACATCAGCAGTGAGAAAATTAAAAATTTTACGTCATGTATAAATTTTTAATTTATTAAAAAAAAAATCTAAAAAAACAAATGTGGTGTTGTGTGTTTAAAAAAGTTAAATTTGTAAGTATTTATACATATGTATAGTTATTTGGCCGACGGTGTGCCAAACTTCAAGCTAAAGAATTTTAAAGATTATAAGAGGCCTCATCACTCTTAATAAAGTTTGGCACACCGTCTGCCAAGCACTGTATATGTAAGTACATACACCATCTATTTTATAATATTTACATACTGGCATACTGTATCCAATTTATGTGATTGGATACAGTATGCCAGTATCATGTTTATCGACTTAATTTGTACCTATACAGGGTGTCCGCTAATTAATGATACATGGAAAAACCACAGACTCCTGATGTAAAAATATTACGATTTAACTATATTTACCTATATCCAAAAGTTGATATTAACTGAGATACAGGGTGTTAAACTTAAAACTTTTTTTTTTGTTTTTCCCCAATAACTTTAACAAAAGTTAACTTTTTTTCACAAAAATTTTTAGTTAGGGGTTTTTTAGGTCGAGAAATTCATATTTTTAACAAATTGAGTGTACAATGTAGGGGGCGCTGTCTGCGACATCTTTTTCTCTTTCATAAGGTCATAACTTTTTTGTGCTTAACTGTATTTAAGTTTTTATTGAAAATAATACATTTTGATTTGAATTTGAAAATTTTTTCATATTTTTTACGTGAAAAAGGCATACTAAGTTGAAGTCGCTCAGAGTTACCGTTTTGGAGATATTTGTATTTAAATTATTTAGTGCACCATGCACTCGACCCCGGCTGAATAATTAATATAATCGGGAAATAATTCGCTTTTTTAAAGTAAGCTATGAGAAAGCAAATGAACTTTAGAGACGCAGTTGTTAGGAAACCGCCATGTTGCTGTTGTTTGTTGATTAGTTTAAAGTTGTCAGAAAATATTTAATTAGTGTTTTCTGTGATTTTGCATCCAGTTTACTGTTTTGTTGAATTTTTAAATTTTTTGTATGTTGAGAAACAATGCCGAGGCACAATCTTTTTTCAAATGCCGAAATGAGGAATATGTTGTGTGTATATGCGCAGGCAAATTTTAATGGACGCGAAGCCTATAGACGATATTCAGAACTCTATCCAAATCGAAGAGAACCTGATTTCAAGATCTTCAAAAATCTTAACGATCGATTAGGAGAAACAGGTACATTTCGTCCTAAATGGAATTCCGCAGGGCGCCCGAAGGTTATAACTCCAGAACAAAAAGAAGAAATTCTGGTCCGCGTGGCTGAAAATCCGGAAGTAAGTGCAATACATGCTGCTGCGGCAACTGGAGTAGGCAAGTCATGCATTTGTAAAATATTTCACGAAGAGGGTCTTTATCTGTATCATTTCACTCCTGTGCAAAATTTATTAGAAGATAGAATTTGCCCGTTTTTGCCGTGCCCAAATAAATGCCGACCCCATGTTTCTGAATAAGATACTATTTACTGATGAAGCAACGTTTACACGTAGAGGCATTTTCAATTTTAGAAATAAACACACATGGGAATTACAAAATCCACATTCAGTACACGAACGTCATTTCCAACATGAATTCAAAATTAATGTATGGTGTGGTATAATCGATAATTATTTAGCACACTTCTCTAGAGCTGTCAGAGAGTACCTAAACAACCGTTTTCCTAATCGCTGGATAGGTCGTGGGAGCCAGAGGCCATGGCCGGCGCGAAGTCCCGATTTTAACCCGCTGGACTTTTGTGTATGGGGCTATATGAAGTTGCTCGTTTACAAAGAAATAGTGAATTCCAGAGAAGAACTATGGCAGAGAATTTTATATGCTGCACAAAAGCTACGGAACGAACAATTATTTTTTTAAATTAGTAGACCTTTCAGCAAAAAACTGTTGAATATATTGAAGTAAATGGTAGACATTTTCAACAGTTTTTGTCAAAAGCAGATCTATTTTTTTACTAAATCTCGTCACAGTTTCAAAATGGAAAAGTTATCAGTCGCCTAGTTAAGTTTGTTTTCGTTAATGTTATTTTCTTTCAATATATTTTCTAGTGTCATAGTTATTTTAAATAAAGTTAATTAAATGATAATCCAATTTTTGTCTGCATTATTCTCAATGACTTATACTAAAACATTATTTATGATGTAAAAAATGATTGGTAAAGAGTAACAAGACATTATTGCTTGCTTGAGCTGCTGTACTAAATAATTTGAAGGCAGATATCTCGAAAACGGCGACTCTGAGCGACCCGAAAGTAGTATACCTTTTTTACGTAAAAAATATGAAAAAAGTATTTTTTTCAATAAAAACTTAAATACAGTTAAGCACAAAAATGTTATGACCTTATGAAAGAGAAATGTCGCAGACAGCGCCCCCTACATTGTACACTCAATTTGTTAAAAAAATGAATTTCTCGACCTAAAAAAACCCTAACTACAAATTTTTGTGAAAAAAAGTTAACTTTTGTTAAAGTTATTGGGGAAAAACAAAAAAAAAGTTTTAAGTTTAACACCCTGTATCTCAGTTAATATCAACTTTTGGATATAGGTAAATATAGTTAAATCGTAATATTTTTACATCAGGAGTCTGTGGTTTTTCCATGTACCATTAATTAGCGGACACCCTGTATAATATACCTATACCTAGTTAATTTGCGTTATTATTTTGATTATATATCATTTTATGTTGCCACGATACACTACCATAACTACTATTAAAATAGTTTTTAAAACTTGTCCTCACATCTTTTGCTTCGGCACTGTGATGGCGACTGTGACTGCCCGCGAGATTTAATAAATTCTCAGGTTGTGTCCGCAGTCCAGGAGCGCGTTCACAATGGATGTCGGGCGTTCTCTGGACGCACTCGGCAGCCTGGGTAAAGCGTTTATGGTAATATTTAAACTCGTTCACATTTGACCCACAACTTTTTAACCCGGTCTTCTACATAGTTAAAAGTTGTCCGACTGGCTCGCGCAGACGTAAATATAGGTTTTATTTGAATATTTAGAAATGTCATAACCCCAGAAAATTGTTTTGAAAAAAAAAATTGAATACAAATAAATAAAGAAAAATTAAAAAAAAATAATTTGAGTAAAAATAATATCTGTAATTTCATGTCACACCCACAATCTAGTCGTGGATGAAAATCAGGATCCCATTATAAGTGAAGATGGTCAATTAGTTTTAACTTGCAGAATTTCAGGTAGGTTCTATAACACATAATATGCAATACTACATAATTATATGAAACTACATGTAATACCTACCTATATTATTTAATAATCTATTCCTTCTTATGTTTTTTATAGCTATAACTATTATACTTAATCCTAATTGAAGTATGTAAATAATTCCAAACTACAACAGCAGTCACTTAATTTATCTTTTCCTCTCGATATTTTTTTATATCCTGCATATTTTTTAGACAAATCTCTCCTGTATTTTCCAAAAAATCTGGTAGAAGAAGTCTTTGGTACCATTCAACCACGTCAGCCGCAATCAAGGCAACAATCACATGAAGAGGACTTGAGCTCTGAATTAGATGATGAACCAATTGTTATGAATGATTTAAATTCATCAAATGTATGTTAGGGGCAGTTTTACCTTATAAATACTTATGTGTTAAAATTATTTGATAAATAACTCAATGTTATCTCATAGAATGACATTACCACAGTACACAAATGAGAATTTTTTTTCTTTTGTGTACTGTGGACATTACTTCAATCCCAATTTCTAATTTTTTAATTAGTTTTGACATTTTAAGTGTTGTTTCTAAAGTTGGTTATTTATTAAATAACTTTAACACATGTTTATAATACCGGCCCTTAGAATTATATAATTATGTACATATGTTATAAAATATAAAAATGTAGGTATACTTATATATATTTTCTTTGTAGACTACATCATTTTCCAATGCATTTTCATTAGAATCAGATTCTGAAAGAATCCAATGGACAAGAAAGGATGTGATTAGGTTAATAAGTATTTATAAGAACCATACAAAACTATTTAAGTCACAAACATTGAGAAATGAGAAAGTGTGGAAACTAATTGCAGAAAAAATGGGCAAATATACAGGGAAGAATAAATTCAAAAACCTCAAATCAAAATATGTAAAGAAAAAGGATAATATGTCAAATAAGGCAACTGGACAAAAAAAGTAACATTTGAGTATTTTGATGAATTCGAAGACATATTGTTTGGCAGTGCACCCAATATTCAGCCAGTAGCAGTTGCATCTACAAGTGTGGCAATTCCTCCCATATCGGCAGATTACCAAGCAATTCCTTCTACATCCACGGATGATAATATGACCGAGAATATCACTGAAAGTGCAAATAGCAATATTGAAATTATTGATGGTGTTGTAAATAATGTTACAGTAACCAAAACACTAAAAACAAAGAAAAATGTGCAATTTAAGCAAATAGAGCAAATGATTTAAGAAATAAAAAAACTAGGGGAAGATCTAAATAAACGCGAAGAAAATAAACAGAGGCGGCATGAGGAAAACCTGAAACAAAAAGAAGAAGCCACAGAAGCTTTTAAGGAATACATTAATTTTTTAAAGCACAATAAGTGATTTTTTTTTTTCAGTTCCTGCATAACTATTATTTATTGTTAAAGTTATTTTTAGAATAAGGGATAATAATCATTGATTTGTGCAATAATTATAATAAATTTCTAGTCTAAAGAAATAGATTGAATGTACGAAAAAATGTACCTACTCATAATTCTGAGTTTCACATAATTCTAATTAATTTTCAAGAATGTTGGGTATGTAAATAAAAATCAAAACCTTTGTTAGTTAAATTTGTAATATACAATATAACAATACAAAAATTAAAATGCAGTTAAGAGTAATGTGAAGTTGTTATTATGTTCCTTAAGCTTTGATTAGATAGAATTAGATCATCAGTTTAAATATTTGTACAAATCTTCGTGATATAAATAATTACATAACATATTTTTGAAATATTTTTTTATTCAATAAAACCTTAAAAAATAACATTTTTATCTTATTTAACAAAATAAGGACCTACATTTAAATATGAAATCTAGGCACCTAATACAGATGTTTTATACAAGGTGTCTTAAATAATGTATGTCATTATTGCTATCTTGGAAACTATTATTATAGTTGTTAAATATTGATTATAGTTGTTAAAGTCAAAATTTAGTTAATTAGTCAGTAAATTACTGGCAATTTGATTTCTTAATTCCAGTTCTTTCCTATAATTAATCCTTTCCTATAATGTTTCAGCATATTGATGTTGTTGCACATTTTCGAGCACATTTTCTTCTGCATTTGTATTAGTTATACCCTCAGATGTATATGCATCTATGTAATCATCTGAGAACATTAAACATATATTGTATAAAACATATGCAGCTAGTATAACATTAGGAATAATTTGTGCCTTTGACATATCAAGATATTTCAGTCTTCTAAAACGCCCAAACAGAAGTGCAAAACTTCTTTCTATCAATTGTCTGGTTTTGGCATGTTGTGTATTGAAATTCAGCTCCTTTCTGCCAAGGTTGCCTCTGTCTATATAAGGTGGCATATAGTTTATTAATATCGGGTATGCTTTATCCCCTAGGATGAATTCGTTTTGTCCAAAGAAAAGTTCTGGATTTGAAGTTACATTTTTGAAAAAGTCAGAATTCTTGAAAATCCTTAGGTCACCAACGGAGCTTGGATAACCAACAAACACATCTCGAAACCTTCGTTTATGGTCACAAACAGCTTCCAAAGTAATTGCATGGAAACATTTCCTGTTGATGGACCTCAGGATTTTCTTGTGGTGCCTTTATAGGTACATAAGTCCCATCTACTGCTCTAACCACTCCAGGAATTTGACCCCACTTGAAAAAGTAATTTTTAATTTCTCTTCGCTCTTCAGTTGATGGCCATTTAATTATCTCTGAACCCAGCTCAACAAGACAACCTACCACTCTTTCAAAACATTTAAATAAAGTTGATTTTGGCATATCAAATCTACCTCCAACAGATCTGAAACAAAAGAAAATTCTGTTATCCTAAATGTTGAGAGGTTTATTGTTAATAAGACCTAGAACTGGCATTATAAAGGTCCCATTGACCACATGTTAATTGAGTTTTAACTACCCATTAACCTATATGTTTTTATTATGTTTAACTGCTAATAGTTGACCTCGAGTTGAAACTCAACCTGTTGTCCACCAGACATTATTATACTAGCCCTAATATAAAGAATTTTCTACTTACCGATAACTATCGGGTGTACTCATAATCCAAATTGAAGCTAAAATTTGCTTTTGAGGCGATACTCTTTCTGGACCATATGAAAAGTTTCTCAATTTATTCTCCAGCTTGTTCTGAAGCCAACTGAATGCTTCTCTGGTTATGCGGAAGTTATCCTGGAACTCTTGGTCTGTAAAATTTGGGACAGTCATATAAAATTATCTGTACGTTCTATGACCCTTTTCTCACTACTTTTATTAATGTTAGAGATAAAAGCAGTAGTCTGGGAAATTGCACAGGCAACATCTTCATCAGTTGACGAATCACTACTATCTGCTTCAATAATGTTTTGAAAAAAATGTATAGCATTAGGATTCATTTTAGTCGACAATCACACACGACTCTTGCACAAGAAAAATATACACACATTTAAAAAAATAAACAAACAATTATAAGATTGCACTGCGCATGACCATATCGTTCATACAGGTGAAACAGAAATTGTCGGGGCGAAATTTATGCGGGCGTGACATGTAAAATTTAACCGGGTGAACTTTTAACCCATGGGTAGCGACTGTGAACGCGCCCCAGGGGTAGTGGTACCAGTTGAAATATCTTCAAAGTCAAATACGTCATTAGGTTTATATGAGTTAGCCGAATTTCTCCTTAAAAAAATTGTGAAGAGCACAACATGCCGGAACAACTTTGTCGATATTATGCAGTTTCAAATTAATGGATGTATGGAATATTCTAAAACGGTTAGCCAAAATTCCAAAGGTGTTTTCTATAATGCGTCTAGCTCTAGATAAACGGTAGTTGAATATTCTTTTTTCATTGTTAAGCTCTCTTTGATTATATGGCTTTAAAAAGTCGGGTCTCATTGCAAAAGCTTCGTCTCCCACAAAAACATAATTTAAAGGAGGTTGACCTGGTACAACTTGGCTTTAGAAGTAAAGCCGGTAAATTTAGTTTATTCCCGATTAAACCTTTCATAAATTTTGTGTGTGACTTCTCTGTCAGATACTCTGCCGTTTGTTCCTATATCGCAGTATATGAATTCATAGTTAGCATTTGCAATGCCCATCAAAACAATACAAAAAGTTTTTTTATAATTAAAGTAATATGAGCTACTTCCAGAGGGCGCTGTAATTTGTACGTGCTTTCCGTCTACAGCACCTAAACAATGTGGAAAATTCCATTTCTCTTAAAAGTCCAACGCAATATTCTTCAATTCGGCTGTAGTTTTAGGAAACTACAAAAAAGAGCATAATATTATTTATAATGTTGCGTGCTTCTAACTATAGCGTAATAAAACAAGTTACAAGCTAGTATAATAATTATTATAATATACATATAGGTAAACTGTACTTTTTTTGGTTTTAGGTTTCTAAAATAGATGAAACTAATGAAACTCAACAGGACTTTATTAATGATCATCCATCCGAACCACACACGCCCATGCCAGTATCTGAATATTCTGAACCAAGTACACCTCGTCCAGCATCACAAGCGTCATCATCAAGAGCAGCAAAAAGGCGCAACCAAAAATATGATGACGTTTTGGATACCATTCAGAAACGTTTTGCAGTGCCTTCAAATATTGATGATAAGTTCAATCATATTGGATTGGCATGGGCATCAAAATTAAAAGAACTTTCTCATGAGCAACGCATTCACGCTGAGAAATTAATTAATGATGTTTTTTATGAGGCTCAGTTAGGAACTCTAAATCGCCACTGTGCCATAAATACCTACACAACTGCAACAACAATCACAGGTGTCAAGACAATATTTTCCCCAAATGCAACCTGCATCATCATATCAGCCACCTTCACCAGTGACATGGCATCATCAGCAACAAAGTCCACAACCAGTGTCTCATCAGAATCAAACGCCTTATCAACTAGATTATCATCAAAATCAAATTTCTCCACACCCACAAACAGGATTTAATTGTCAGCAACCTAAAGCTCCAAGAAATTCTGAATTACTTCCTCCTGAATAAGACCAAGACAGTGAATCGCAAACTGCTGCACAATTGTTAGTGAATTTTACTAATTCTAGCGTAAAGTAGATATAATAATAATATGTTTATAATAAGTTTTACATACCTTTAAATATTCTTGTTTTAATACTGTGTAAATGGCATGGCACGTCTCAGGAATTATCTTGCAGAGGGCGGATTTAGAAATACACGTAGAAAACTTGAGATCCTCATAGGTTCTACCAGTTGCCAAAAACCAAAGTCGCCGTTAATCTTTCATGTGGCGTGATAGAACTGTTCATAACAGTATCAGTTTTTTGTATTATTGGTGTAACTAAATATAATAAATTTTTAATAAGTCGTCTCGTCCACGCGCAGGTAATTACGAAAATCGTCTGGCTGATTAACTAATTCTTGAATTAAATTAATATGAGAGTAAGTTGCTCTCTTTTAAATCCAAGATTAATTTGGTCTCCGCTTTTTTGACTCTCTCAACTTCTTGATTATTAAAACGGCAGCTACTAACTTCGCAAGTACTCCGTCTTCCCGATTCATAGCTTTACTTTAGTTTTATGTTTCTATGCTCACAAACTCACACCCTAATCACTGGTCACTACACATCAGAATACAACTGTTGTGCAATTTAAAATGAACCAAAATGAATAATTTTATTTGCGCAAATTTGCATGTGCAAATCTAGATTGCGCAAGTGGCATGAACGTGAAAACGGACCATAAGAAGTGTTTGCCCGAGTGTCCGCCGAAGTAAGAGCTGCGTTTTTTCGGATATTATTATCTCATTAAACGGGTTGAATTTATCCGAACAAATTGTGTGTTGTTATTTCTTCCCCATCCTTTAAATCACCGGATAAATTAAAATAAAAACAGAATCAGCCCCTTTGGAAACACATATAATTATTAAAACCCCTATCTATTATGTTGGGAAAGGAATTAGAGCCTCCGACACTTAACCAATGGCAAATTCTACTAGAACTATTTAAAGTTGCAGTTCTGGAAGATAAAAATTCAGTAGCAAAGCTGATTTATAATGAACTAGTTTGAACCCGAAATTCGACGCTAGAAACTTAGTAACAAATGAACATGAGGTAAACCTCTTTTTTGAAACTCGACGGTGTATAAAAAAGTTTGTACTACACCAAAAATGTCTTCCTGATTTATTAATCGTAACAGTTCCTTTACTTTTGAATGAAAAACCCTTACGATAATATCGGATCTATTATTCGGAGTCTCATATGAATGTATACTGTTTTTAATTTCCGGCCACTGAGGATTGCAGTTAAAAGTTAAAAAAATATCAGGTTTTCCGAATTTTCTGACCATTGCCATTGCATCGTGATAATTTTGCATCGTATCACGTGGACTACCTGTAAAGCTAGAAGGTAATATAACAATTTGCAGTTCACCCAGTTTCAGTTAACAACGTTCAGTTCTTAAATTTTCATTTTCAGCTCTTACATGTAAGGCATCGGCAAGACCAATATAAGTATCTACTCGAAGTTTTGCTTGTTGGTTGCGGATAAACTTTAATCTATCACCTTCAATACGACGGTAGTAATCTACAACTAATTGTTTGCTTAATTTTCCTGCATTAATTACAGAATTAAAATCACCTTTAGGAGGATTACCACGAACCATAAGCCTGTATGAAACATATTCTCGCATCGAAATATTTTGCCGTACTTTAGTTTTTCGCTCACCTCCAGTTGGCATTGAAATATACCAACCTGGCTCTCCACACGGCCATATAAGTACATACGACGTAGGGTCACAGCATGCTGTCGTAATCAATATTTTTTAACCCACCTTCGCTTGGGTAATCAGCAATATTCCTATGGGAAGGAGGAGCTCCATCTACTGATTCAAAAACTGCTGCTACTTCTGGACATATAGGATGATTATATCGTCGCAGATCTGACCGAGGTTCATGATAAAACCGCATTACAAAATTTAAGGGCATCCGATTTTCTTTTAAAGCCAGCTTTTTTTCCTCACATATCTTTTGATGCATCGTTTTATATGAACGCATATCGTCAGTGTAATTCGCAAAGTGCGCAACTCTATTTTTATTAAAATATGGATTATTGCGCCATCTAATGCTAGAATATCATATCTATTGTCTGAAAAATGCCTATGTCCGGAACATTAACTGTTTTCGAACAGAAGCTGGTACAGAAAGTTGCCTATCTCCGCGCTTGAAATTGTTGACGGGCAAAATACGTATCTCCAGCCAGTGCCATCATTTACGTCTTTATCTATGAGTGCCATTGTTTGACATGTGGATAAATAGACGCCACTAAAAAGCACCCGATTCCCGTCACCATTCGGCTATCTCCACCTGTCCCATTCGGATATTTAAATATTATGTGAATGGCGGGCAACCAACAAAAGAGCGATGTTTGCTGCTAGAAGCAGCGGTTTCTGGCAATAAAAATTAATGTAAATAATAATTAATGGAATAATTTAATTAAAATAAAAAATAGCGTTTCTGGAATAATAATAACTATTGATTCTTTAAATAAATTAAATATAAATAAAGGATGCAAACAAGAAAATTGAATTATTAATTTTATATATAATACCCTAATGTAAGTATCAAAAAAATGCACTTTGGTTGAACGATCCAATGGAATGGAAATTGAATTTTTTTTTGAATAAATATTTAAAAAAATTTCTTTGGGCGGACATGGATTTATTTGATTTTGGATATTATTTAAAATTAGTATAGTTTATTTTTGAGAAAGTGTTATTTGAAAAATTTATTTTGCTACTGCCTTATAAGAAAATTTTTAATTTTATTTCCCTGCCTTATTGAATTTTTTTATTTGACTATATCTTGCTTATTATTTTTTATAAAATTAATTTTTTACATTAAATTGTGCTTATTAATAAGAATGAAAGTAGAAAAATTTAAAAATACTGTAGGAGCAGTGTCATTTCCTCACTGTGGATGCTTTTGCTGGATCAAACTTCATCCACATAAGGAAATTATGCACTTTGCTCCCTTTTTTTATACAAATAACTATTATTTTTTTAAGTTCTCTATATGTGGACATATCAAAAGGAAAAGTCCAACTTAAACAATAGGGTATTGTATATTTAGAAAAAATAAATAAATGGAAAACAAAATTTATAAAATATTGTAGTATTGTACTTTAATTTTAATCTTAAATATATAAATGTTATTAATCTTTTTGAAATAAGTACCTATTTTTTTAAATAACTTTTATACCTAGGTAGAGAGGTAACTTTAGTAAGTGAAAACACAATGGATTTAATTAGTTATACTGTTTTATAAATGTACCATATATTAAAAGTTTTATTTTATAAATGCTGCAATGACATGTATAATATGACTGGTTTGAAAAGAAACTTAATTATTTTATGCTAAAATATTAATTTACGATTCGCAGTTTCAATTAATACTCATAAGAAGAAACTGCAAGAAACTTATGAGATAGGTAATGTTTTTTTCAAATATTTGCCTAAAACTTACATACAAAATTATAATACACATATACATATACACTTAAACCTATAAAAATACCTACTATTATATAAAAAAATACTGATAAATAGAAAAAAATATACAATTTATTATTTTTATTTACTGCTCCTTCTTCTTCTTGGAAATAAACTTGTTTGTCCATTTTTCGTTTACCTGTATTTGTCTTATTTACCTGTTTCATCATTGATGTCAGTTGTCTCATGCACCTAGACATTTACAGGTATATGTTAATACATCTTATATAATTTTATAAAAAGATAACTTACTTATCATAAGTTTCAATTGTTGTACTGCTACTTGTTGATTTTTAATTCTCATTAACATTTCAATTTCTACACTATGGCTAGCTTCAATATTATTGGAAGAACATTCCCCAAGGAGTTCACCTAAAACAGAATCGCTTCCCTTCCTTTGCTCACACACCATAAAGACAATACAAAAATAAGGCTTACAGGCATGCTACTGGTGATCATTCAGGCCCGTTGTGTGGATACCCTAAAGGACTATATAATGTTACCTGCACCATAAATCTTGACATTTAAACGAGAAGGACATACACCATTTATTTTAATGGAACCACTACATTTTATCGTTCTCTTACTACATTTGCTTTCAAATCCTAGAAACAGCTACACATTAAATACATGTTTAACAATCTTTCACTAAATAGTACAATGAATATTTACAGTATGTAATAAATACTTTGCTAGAATTGAAATTGCTACAAATTTACTTCTAAATCGCTTCAATTGGAACAATATACTTTTTCAATCTTGTCTTCAATTTTCCTTGTGCAAAGAAGTGCATAGTTTGTGCTTATTTTATGCTCCCATAACCATTCCTCAAATCTTTTTTCGCTGGAAAAATGGAAAGTTGAGGACTCTATTTTGATATCATGACTTACTCGTAAATGAGTTTCAAGTCTCACAAGAATTTTTCGTCTCTTTGCATAAGGGACAAGAAATATGTGACTTTGGGTTATCTAGGAGCTGCTGCTTATGAATAACCTTAATATGTTTGTTCTTAGCTGAAATGGAATAAAACATTTTACTGCATAAGTGGCACATATTTTTGTTAATAGTTTGGTCCTGATTCTGATGGTTTTAAGTAGAGTCCATCTTTACAGCTAAAATCGCCGAATTGGAATTAATACAGCTTTTCAGGTATTATTTTAAAACACTATAAGCAACAATATGATCAATATTTCACAAAGAAACAAAGGAAAGTTCAGTATAATCGCAATAATCGATCAAATTAGTTGGAGCTTTTTTACAAAAGTAAACAACCAACAAATTTTTCTCCGAACATACACGATCACCGGCGGGAATTGGGTGCTTTTTAGTGGCGTCTTGGATAAATGAGTGTTCGTTGGTTTACTCCTGTAATCTTTGCATTTTTGCTTAAAGTTTGTGTGTTTCTTAGACAATATTGAGAGGGGTAAGTCTATAATGAATTATTTTGTATGCCTTTTTTGCAATATTTTAGAAATACCTGCTTTAAACAGTTATTTGTTATATAGGAGCGTCAGCAAGTATATTATGTCCCTGCTCTCCGACTCAAAAATCGTGTTTTTGGCAAATAAAAATTCATATCTTTGGCTGTATGGGTAGTGAAACGATGAAATTTGGCATGTGGCCTCTCAATATATTGAGAATGATGGATCCGTAAATATTTTTTTTTCGGTACCGACAAAGGGAGAGGTAACGAGTTAAAGTCAAAAATTGGTAAAAAAACGTGTGAAATTCCTTTCTCCGGCGAGAACTCAAATTTAAAGCCTTTAAATGACTTGAAATTTTTAGGACATAAGTGTTATTGAGGGCTTAAGAACTGTATACTTTTTGGGCAAGATCCGTATACAGGGTGAGTAATATAAGCAAGTAAAAGTGAGTAAAAAAAAAATTTAAACTGTTTCAGAAGCTAAACTATAATTTAAATAAAAAAAGTGTTTCGGCGAAAATGCTTAGTTTTATATAAGAAATGACATATTTGGAGCTTTTTTTTGAAAAAAATTTTTTTAACGAGTTCCGGCATTTACAAAAATAACCTCTATTATTTCTCCTTCAAATGCTATATAAACGAAATTTTTGTGAATTATACAGGGTAAGCAATAATTAATTTTTCCCATGAAGGTCCGACCCAAAAATCATATTTTCTTTAATAACTTTCTAGTGGCGCCACCTGCACGATTTATATTTTCAGGTATTAAATACTATAATAAGCCGATTATTTACGTGCAATTAAAATTTTTCTAACATTAATAGTTTTTGAGATATTTAAATTTTCGTGTTTTATTCATTTGCGGCGTCCCTATACATTATTAGAAAATGATCTGTAAGATTTCAAATTTTGTTTTACAATACATACTAAAATTTCAGAATTCCAGGTACATTAGAAGTACTAAAAAAATGCGTTTTTCTCAAACAAGGCAATTTTCTCCGATTTTTTCGTTAAACGTCACCAATGAAAATTACCCGGAACCTGTCAATTAAAGGTACCGTCTAATCAGAAAAACTCTGAGCTTTCCGAATATGTGCATATCATTTGGGAAAATTGTATATTGCGGCCAGGAAAATTCGGCAAAGTGTTTGACGTCTTCGAAAAATGCCGTATTTTCCACACATTTCAAGGCCAACTCGGCTGTCTCAAAAACAAATTGGCACGTTTTATTCATTTAAAAATAATGGGATTTATACACCGTGGATCGTATTGATCTATTTAAAGTAAAATATGGATTTAGGTGTTCGGTGAGTTTTATGATATGGAAAAATTTGATTAAAATTATTTACATTTATGCAATTTAGGATATGAGATTTGTTGAGGATATATTTAATTTTTTTAAATTATAGATTTTAGAGTCACGTGACCCATAACTTTTTCGCTATTCAAAAAAAACAATTTAAAAAAAACAATTTTTGTTTTTTTATAAATTTTTAAAATATTGAGTTTTAAGGTCACGTGATTATCAAAACATTCTTCCTATTTGTCCGATTTAATTGAAATTTGGTATTTGGGGTTTATTTAGTATACGATTATTCTTTTTTTTATAAATTTTTAAAATATTAGGTTTTAAGGTCACGTGAATAACAAAACTTTCTTCCTATTTGTCCGATTTAACTGAAATTTGGTATTTGGTGTTTATTTAGTCTACAATTATTGTTTTTTTATAAATTTTTAAAATATTGAGTTCTAAGGTCACGTGACTATCAAAACTTTCTTCCTATTTGTCCGAATTGATTGAAATTTGGTATTTGGGGTTTATTTAGGATGCAATTAATAAATTTTGACAGTAATTTAACATTTGAGTAGAAGATCACGTGACCACCATAACTTTTTTGTCATTAGTCCCATTAATTTGAATAGTAGTATTTGGGGTTTATTTGGCATGCACTTAATAAGTTTTGATAGATAATTGACATTTGTGTTTTAGGTCACGGGACCACCGTAACTTTTTTGCTTTTGGTCTAATTGGGTATTTGGGGTTTGTTAAGGATGAAATTAAAAAAATTGACAGGTGATCGACAATTGAGTTTCAGGTCACGTGACTTTCATAACTGTTTTGCTTGGTCTGTGTTTGTTGAAATTTGGTATTTAGGCTTTTTTTAAAGAAATCCTTTAAGGCCCTTTACAAACAAGACCTAAATGTTCCAAACTGATCCCCAAGGACCAGAAGTATAGAAGCGAAGCGACTAGAATTGAACAGCTGTTCTTTAGAACTAAATAAAGAAATACCCAGGTAGCAGGGTGACGTCAAATACGTTAAGCTATGTCATTTTTAGGTCGCATTTGGGTCACAGACTTCTTGTAACCTTAAATGACGTCAGGGCGACGTCTTTTTAGGAACGTCACTTTAACGTTGGTAAAAGACATGTTTATGTGGTTCTGATTGGTCATTTTATATACTTTTTCTTTTTAAAATAACTCTTTTTACCATAGGTAAATATTAAGTATTTTTTATTATATAATTCTACCAATATATTTCATTCATTTTGTAAAGCAAAGTAACAAAAAGAAATCAAAATTTTATAGTAAAAAGAAGAAACAATGTCGTTAATTGAAGCTGGGTTCGCCTGCACCATATTTGCTATACAACATACACTAAGGCGACTTGGTGTGTTAATATCCATAGGGGGTTAATTTGAAGTAATCTATCACGTGACTAAAATATGCAATTTGTGGTATAGGTGGCGCTGATGCTCGCCATACCATCGCTACCGACCAACGACCGGCAACCTTGGTTTGTAATTATTTGCTGTTGTGTTTTCTTTTGTGTTTGTTTTACGTTTTGGGAGTTGAACCTGCTTTAAGATGGTAAGCAATATACGATAGCAATAACAAATGGCCAAATTGGATCAAATCAGGTATATTTCAGGTATATTTTTAAAAATTAATTAGTTTAAATATCGACAGATATTAATTTTTTTATGGCTGTTTGACTTGCTTCTTTCGTCATATGTTCATGGACATGGTAAGTGGCTATGTTATATAATAAAGCTAATTTACTTATGTTTTTTTTTGCAGCAGTAGTCTTCATAAGCTCCGTTTGTTAAAGGGAATCATCCTTTTTTGTTTTATTTGATTTAATTTAATTAAACTTTTGGCAGTTTTGAGTTTTAAGTTGAGAAATAAAAGCACTAATTTCTATTAGTATGCCTTATGAACAATAAGTAAGATCTGTATTGTTGTGACGAATTCATAATGAGTTACTTATTTTATTGGTATTACGTCACTTATAGCAAAAATCAATTTAGAAATTACTATATCACACGCTCAAAAATTTTTCTTCTTCTTTTCAATTTTTGAGTGTGTGAGATAGGAATTTCTAAATTGATTTTTGCTATAGGTTACGTACTATATTTAGTTTTAAAAATTCGTTATATAAGTGTATTTAAAAACTACATTGTTTATAAAAAGATGTAATATTTACTACTCAGGATGTAATGACCGCCCGAAATACATACATATATAAAGATTAAAAATTGTTAGTATTTTTTTACCGAATATTCCCTCAAGAAAATTAACCAAAGAATATTTGTTTTATTATTGTTATATTTACAAATTAATAAATAAATATATATGTGGAATTTAAGTAAAAATGTTTTTTTTAATATTCAAGAAGTCCGCAAAGGTAATTTTAAATGACCCAAAATAGTGTATAAATGCCGTCCTGTACATAAATATATGACATCTTTCAGAAGTCTTTTTTAAATCCGTTTAGGACTTCCTTTATTAAGTCTCATCGACGTCTTTTAGTCTTTATTTAGGAGTTCTTAGCGACATCTTTTAAGGCGTCGTTATGGATGTGATATTTGTACGTCACTATAAGGTCATAAGAACGTCAAAATGAATCGTCATACAGACCAAAAAGAACGAAAAGCGACGCCTTCAAGACGTTATTTTGTTACCCGAGTAGTTTTAAAAAAGTTGCAAAATATTTGCAGCTATTATAATACATTTTTCATACATTTTTCTACGAAATCTTTGATGTATGCTTGGATTTGTTGGGGTAAAAATTATATGATATGATGAAATTACATTTTCCAATGACCAATTTTAAATTTAAAATTTATATTATAATAAAAATCATGTTTGGATGGTTTTTTTATGTTTAAGGGACCGGCGATACATTTACATTTTCAAGAAAATCTTGATAATTAATTTTAAATAGTCAAAAAATACTAAAGATTTTTACCCTTTGTAAAAATGTACTTTAATATTATATATGTACCCTCAATATTAGGAAATTCTCATCACATTCCCTACCGATTACATAATAAATAAAAATCTAATTAATACTAATAAGGAAGCTTTCCTTTGTTTGACACTGCGACGGTCGCCAAGAATCTCGAATAACCCTGAAAGTGTAGGTAGTGGCGACGATGCCTAAATGTCGCCGTTCCGAATCGTCCCATTACCTAGAAGCACCTTTGAAATACAGGTACGAAGTTAGCTTTGACTCATCACAAACAAAAATAAAAGAGTATTGGTCGGCAACCGGCGTATCTAGTGTAAACAACAGGCATTTTATATTCCGTTTTTGCATTAACGTGTCGTACAATTTCCGTGGAAATTTTTTAACGTTTCTTTAGTAAGTTAAGTATTTACTTCTTAAGTATTTTAGCAGTTATTAGTTATCAGTTTATGTCGTTTGTAGGTTAGGTATCTCAGGTCACAATTATTAGACTGATTTAAACTCCAGTTGCTCTGCTGCAGCAACTACAAACTAAGCAAGCAAGCAAAGTTTTTGGACAAATTTGGGTCATTGTATGCTTTCGTATATAGCTTTCGTTTTCTCCCAGTTAGTTCCATTCTACAAAATCAAAGGTGTGTTTTTATCTGAATTTAATTCAATTATAAACACACATAACATAATAAATAAACATAAAATAAATATGGACAGGTGAAAAAGATAATTATCAGAACATTAGTATCAAGTGGTAACTAGGGTAAACAATGTAAACATTCATTTGCTTTTATATTTAGTTTTTGCATCATAAGAGTTATAAAATTTCCTTTAGAATTTCTTAACATTTTTTTTGTACTAATTTTAAGGAATATTGGAAGTTATATCAACGATTTTTAGCTATAAGCTTATTTTTTATTGTTCCTAGGTTTCGAGCAATTAGACTTGAGTAAAAACAAAATTAATATATACATAAATATCCCTTTAGTCAAGTGGTGTTCTTATAAGTAGCCCTATAGTTCTTCATAGAAACTTTTAAAGTTATTTTTAAAGCAACAATTAAATCTAATTGTTCTAAATCTGTTTGCACTCAATTAAAATGATTTTGTAGTTACATTTTGTAGTTTTGTAACATTTTGTTCTATTATTTATTATAAAGTATTTGTTATGACAATTATGCTTAGAGTGCCTATATTACTCACTGCCTACTAATATTAATATTATTAATAATTATATTTTTTATTGTTTTTGAATGAATATATAGTACAATTAAGAAACCCTATTTAAAATTTTAAAATAAAAACAATTATAACAACACTAATGATTTTTTTTATCTTACTGATTAAAAAAAATATTACTAGGCAATACTAAGTAGTAAATGATAAAATCACAAATAAAAATTTAGTAGCTAAAATTACATATAATAAAACATAACTAAAATAAAATAAAATAAAATTTTAAGACCTTTATTGATGTTTTAATCTTACAAGGTAAAAATTGATAGAACTTTGAGTAGTATACAAATGAATCCCTTCTCTTAATATTATAGGCATATTGGTTAAAATATGTAGACATTAGTCTGTTATTCAGCTTAACCCTCTATTGCATTTTGTTCCCAAACGGGAACAATATCATTTTTCAATAATTTCTATCAAATAAAACTTACAAAATATTGTTTTTATGCATGGAGTGACTTCTCGGGAACATTATTATTTAAAACTTTGTCATTCTCCCACTAGATGGTAGGCCAAGACAAAATATTCCATATTTTGGTTTCTACTGTTCTGACGAGACGTAACGTGTTTTTGTGCGAGTTTTAGTGGTAAATAATTATATTTTTAGGTAAGTAATAATTACTATTTTTTTTTAAATATCATAAATCATAAATTAGTATAAAGTACATTTATTTCAAATACTTCTTGAAAATAAAGTAATAAAAAACATATTTATATTTTTGTTCCCATCCGGGAACATTATGCGTAGAAATTACTTCGGTACTAGATATTTTTGTTTTTTTTTGACAAGTATATTTTTTAGCTAAATTATTGTTTTTTTTTCAGAATGGATCCAGATGACTTTACGCCAATAAGTACCAAAAATTTTTATGGAAAAAAACTTCAACCCGTTTTTCACGTGAGGAATATTCCTGATGAAAGCGAAGATTCGGAACTTTCTGAAGACGAAATTCGGGAGAGCCCTAAGCCAGAAAATGAAGATTTATACACTACTAGCAGCGATGAAGAACCAGATGACAACATACCATTGTCCGTCTTACGACAACGTCTTAATTTATAGATATATCTTAAATAAAATGGACAGAGACACGCAGCCAAACAGATGAACTAAACACACAATTTCTTGGAAGTGAACAGTTGCCTGATTCAATTTTGCAACTGAATACTCCGTATAAATTGTTTTCTTTTTTTCTTTCCGAAGAATTTTTTGAAGAAACTGCTCGCCAAAGTTGCCTGTACAGTGTACAAAAAAATCCAAATGTACCTTTCACAACAGGAGTTGAGAAACTACAACGATTTGTTGGAATTATTTATTGGTCATCTCTCGTTCGACAACACACAACAAGAAGACATTGGTCCCCAAACACTCGATTTCCGCAAATTGCAGATGAAATGACCGTAAACCGCTTCGAAAGGCTAAAAAAAAATTTGCACTTTGCAGATAATTTGACAAGTGATAAAAGTATTGATAAAATTATGCCAGTTCTGGATGAAATAAAAATTGCCTGTAAAAAATTGCCTCTGGAAGAAAATTTGTCGTGCTACGAACAAATAATACCGTTCAAAGGAAGGATTAGTCTAAAAACCTATAACCCGAAGAAACCTCATAAATGGGGCTACAAAATGTGGGTACTTTCTGGAGTTTCAGGAATTTCATATAACTTTGAGCTTTATGGAGATAAGGATGCAACGCAGATCATACAAGGAGAGCCAAATTTAGGAGCAGCAAGTAACGTTATTGTTCGATTATGCAGAGATGTTCCTCCAAACATAAATCATAAAATTTATTATGATAACTATTTTTGTTCACTACCTCTTATAGCTTACTTAGCGGATAAAAGTATTCAAAGTGTCGGCACTATTAGACAGAACCGCCTTAAAAATTTCAATCCCAAAACCGAAAAACAAATGAAAACAAACGGAAGAGGGACAATAGAAGAAAAGTCAGTAACTTTGGGAAAATCTAAAATAAGAGTAGTTCAGTGGTATGACAATAAAATTGTTACCTTGGCTTCGTCCTATTGCGGTACGGAACCTGTTAGAAAAGTAAAAAGATTTTTCAAAACCGAGAATACTAAAAAGGAAATTGATTGTCCCGATATTGTTCGAGTTTATAATAAACACATGGGGGGAGTGGATATCTCCAGGATTCGTTACTTGGCCTTTACCCTATAAAAATGAAGAGTCGCAAATGGTACCATAGAATATTTTATCATATGCTTGACGTGGTTGCCGTAAATGCCTGGATATTAGATAAAAAAATTAAAAAACAACTTAGACAAGAAAGCAATATTATACCACTTTTGACTTTCAAAACTGAACTTGCTATGCAGTTGTGCAATAGAGGCTTTCCAAATAGTCATAAAAGGGGACGACCAAGTAATGAAATTCTACCTATACCAAAAAGAAGATGCCAAGAAGCTGGACCATCCAGGACAATTCAATTAGATAGTGTTGGCCATTGGCCAAACTGGACAGTGGAAAGGGAGAGATGTAAATTTCCACAATGTAACGGCAAATCAACAGTTAAATGTTTAAAATGTAAGGTTCATCTTTGTTGTAATTCAAAACAAAACTGTTTCGTTAAATTCCATACTTCCTAAAATATTATACTTACATAAGAATTAAAATTATTTTTACTTACCTTTATATAAAATTAATCCATAATGTTCCCTTTCGGGAACATTTCTTTTTTTGGCTAAAAATAAAAAAATAAAACAAAAAAATGTTTTTAATACGTATACGTCGAAAAATAAGATATACAGCATAAAAATATATTTTTTCCAGAAAAAAATTTTTTTTTTGGAAAATTCATGCAGTAGAGGGTTAAAGATGAAAAGCATGGCTGAAAAGTACAATTTTTGTTTTAGAGTAGATTGAGACTTTATATGCTTCACCTTAATATTAATCACATTACACCAAATTATACTTGTACTTAATATTTGAGAATTGTTGACATAAAAATATTTATAAGCATCTTATTTAAAGATCATTCTAAATTATTGATTATTCATTATCTCATTCATCCAGTTTATCACTTTCACTTAATTTATTGCATTATAATAGTTAGATTATATCAATTTAATTTCTTTGAACTTAACATTACTGTCAATTAACACTGCTTGCGATTTATTTACGTTTATTTATAGAAACATATTGCCCCAGTCTAGCAAGCAATAACACTTTTTTCAGACCATTATAAAATGCATATTATCATTTAATTTATAAAGTTCATTCATCTTATAGTAATGTGCTATGCCTAATGCTAGATTTTTGTTAAACTGCTTATATGGCAGTAATATAGTTATTTAAGAAAATATATAAATTCTATGTTAGCCTATTATTATATAACATTTTTGCAATTTAAACTTCTATCCACAAATATTGTAAATCTCTGTATATAGTGGGTGTCCAGGAACTCTGCCGATTAACTTCACAGGGTGATTCTCCAACAAAAAATAAGAAACTTTTTTTTTATATGAATGTATGTCCTAAACTTATTACTTTTTGACAGGGTGTTAAAAATTTTAAATAACTATACTATCAATGTAGATACTTCTTTAAAAATTTGCATATGTGTTTGGTGCATCAGGAGGAATTTTTTAGACGTACAAGAAAAAATAATTATTTATATTAAAAAGGTTTATCATAAATATTGTTTAATGAAAAAACAGTATAGCACTGCAATTTTTGAATCAGGCGTACGAAAATAAATGGATAGCAAGGGGTGGTCAGATTGCTTGGCCTCCTAGATGCCCCGATTTAAATCCCTGTGATTTTTGCATTTGGAGGTATTTAAGATGGGAAGTTTATGCCGTTCCGATAGAAACTCGAGAACAGCTTTAGGAAGGAATTGGGAAGGCTTGCAATAAATACTGAAGTAAAGTTAAGATTTTTAGAAAAATTTGCTCTTCCTTATCAAAAGAGCAAGATTATGTATAGTATCAGATGACCGTCATGTGAAACACTTAATGTAAATATTATATTTGGTTTTATTTTGTTATTGTTGCTGTTGGTATTGTATTTTTTTTAATAAACGATTTTCTATTCAACGAGTCTTTAAAAATTTTAATTTATTAGCAATTTACACTTAAAAACTACTTGCGGTTTATTTTTTCTCCTAGTTATCGTATAAAATGCTAAAAAATTGCATTGATTTTTCAAGAAGATTAAGTTTTATTTTAAAATAATAAACTTAAGAAAAATAATTTTAATAATTGTTGAGTAAATATTATCAATTTGACCATTCCAATAATGGTTTTTATTAACTTGGGCGAAACAGTGCTCCAAGTAAGAATAAAAATGTGTTCAAAACTAAACAAGGATTTAAAAAATTAAATGTGTTTTGGAAAAATGCAGTGATCTTCTATTTTTTATTATAAAATATTAATGATAAACTCCTTACAAACGCCACTGGTAAAAAATACTTACATTCATAGTAAAGCTATTAAAAAAAAACTTTTTTTTTTAATTTTTAATACCCTGTAGATCTGAAAGTAGACATTTAGGACATAAATCGATATAAAAAAAAATTCTTTTGTTTTGTTGGAGAACCACCCTGTGAAGTTTGTCCGTAGCGTTCCTGGAACCCCCGGTATATTCTAAATAAGGCATAAAATCTAAAATAAGAATGTTTTTGAATTCTTATAGAACCTATGCATACAACCATATTGGATAAGAGTGATATAGATTGTTTATTTATTTTTTTGGTGGGCAACTTTTCAATGAATATTTTATTAAAATTTCCAAAATTGTCATTAAAGTACGTTGAATTGATTTTTTAGATGCCAAAAATGAGTAAAAAGTCTGTGAAGACACAAAATCTCCAGAAAAAAGAAAAATATTTATTTAAAAAAAAGTGGTGAAAATAAGGAAAATTTAGAAACCTTGGGTAAGCATGTACAGTTGCAATAAACGAGACTTGACGAGCTTGAAAAAACTTGCCAATAAACGAGATCTCAGAGGATACTACAAGTAAGGAAGTAAGGTAAAATTTAATGAAATTGTAATAGGGTCTAATAAGCGAAAATCATCCAATGCATCATTGTCAACCTACTGTTGTTTGCAGTTGTTGTTTACGATTATGGTTTCCCACTTCATGTAGAAAAATAAATGTACAAATGTTAGAAAACAAATTTGGTAAACAATTCACTAGACAAATTTGCAATGATGGTGTTTTCTTCTGCAGCTCTTGCTCGAGAAGTATTTATAAAGAAGAATTGCCAAAGTTTTGGTCCGGCAATCATCATATTGTTCACCCTGTACCAGTTGAGCTAAAAGGTCTGACTATACTTGAAGAAAGAATGGTATCAGCCAGGTTACCTTTTATGCAAATTCGACAAGTAGGATATGCACGACAGTGTTATATAACTGGTCAAATAGTCAATGTCCCTATAAGTATAGATACTTCAACCAAATTATTGCCTAGAAATGAAGATGAGACACAAACTATTCAAGTTAAGCTAAAGAGAAAAATGAACTTTAAAAATGATTGTCTCCAGGAAACCATACGGCCCGCAATTGTTTTAAGAGCAGCAAGATTTTTGTGTCAACAACCTCTTTACATGCAAGAAGGCATAAGGCAATCTGTTCGGTATTCGTTATTGAAAAATAACCACAAAAATAAATCGGCAAAATTATAGCCTAAACAATCCATCAGATATATCACTCAAGGAGACATTCGCCGGATTTAGTGAAAACGCTGACTTTTCAGTTTGACGATAATCACGTAGTGTTTTTAAGTGAGACACAATATATTCTTTGTAGTAGATTTAAGATTAATTTAAGATTGCGTGCACGAGGCCATTGAATAAAAAGGCATTTTTATTCAATGGCCAAAGGCAAAGCATTTTTGTATTGTTGCTTAATAAAGTAATCCTAAGTAAAGGATGTTTTTTATTTAGACAGATACAGTCCACTTTGACAGTAATAAGGTAGTCTGACAAGATTACCTCACATTTATTATGGTCCGTCGACCCGGATTTTTATCAGTTTGTGTTAAGTTTCCGGCGGGAAATGGACATTTCCGCGCAGTTTAAAATTGGACAGTTTGGTTTGAGTTTTACACCGACGTTTATGTAAACTCAAAGACAGTGCATCGACGTGAGTGCAACGCATAATTAATTCGAGTTCGTAATTTCTGTGACATCAGAATTTTGCATCGACGAATGCAGCAGATTGGTGAGTCAGTTCATTTATTTCCGCTTAGTAGGGCATTGGTTTGATATTTCTCAGTTTATCAAACGCTTATTGTTGTTGTGTTCTGCAAGTGATTTTTAGTTTTTGAATTTTTGTAATTAATTAAGAATCAATTATTTAATTTTGACATGATGTCTGAGGAAGACATAAAAAAGGAACTTGCAGCTCAGAAACAGAAAAGGGCTTTACTTAGAAGGCATTTGACATTATTTCAGGAATTTATTGATAAGACAGATTTAGAAAATTTAACTGACATTAATTATAACGATTTAAAATTTCGTTTAAGTAAGTTTGAGGGTGGATACGATGAATTTTCTCAAATACAATCAGAAATATCTTTTTTACTATTGACAGAACAGGAAAAGAATAATGAGCTTGATGAAAAAGATTATTATGATGAATTTTTTATGCTAGTGGCTAAGGCAAAGGCTGCAATTGAAAAATATGAGAAAAAATTACGTTCTATTTCTGGAGGCTCTCAGAGATCTGCACAATTAAATGAGGAAGACAAAATAACCTCACAAATTAACAATAATGATGCTTTTGCTTTGCCAGCTAAAAGTAATTTGCCTAGTTTAAGTTTACCAAGTTTTTCAGGTAAAATAGAAAGATGGCTAGAATTTAAAGATATCTTTTTAGCCATGGTTGGGTCAGTACCAAGAGTTCAAAGGTTACAGTATTTAGGGGGTTGTTTAAAAGATGAGGCTTCAGATTTAATAAGCTCATTGCAAATTACAGAGCGTAATTGGGAAGTTGCTTGGTCACTTTTGGTTGAGCGGTACGAAAATAATAGGCTTATTGTTGACGCGTATATTCAGGGCCTTCTTGATGCGCCAAATGTAAATAAAGAATCGTACGTTGAACTAAGACGGTTATTTGATACTTTTAATCATAATATTAGATCTTTGCAAGCGTTAAATCAACCCACGGAAAATTGGGATATACTTTTAATTGCGATTTTGGTTAATATGTTTGATGGGCATACGAGAAGGGAATGGGAGTCTTATAAGATTCAACTTTCCAACATGGGCTGAAATGCATAATTTTCTTAAGGATAAATGCGGTTTATTAGAAAAGTTAGAAATGACAAGAATTAATAAAAATCAGGGTAGAAAACAAATACAGAAATTTGTATCAAAGGACACGAGATATATTAGACAAAAGGGTTCTTTTGTAGCCACAAGACAGGAAAAAAATTTTTCGTGTTATTTTTGTAAGGCTGATCATTCAATTTTTCAGTGTGATAAATTTAAAGGGCTTTCGGTTTTTGACAGATATAATGAAATAAAAAGATTAAATTTATGTCACAATTGTTTTGGTGCAAATCATAGCACACCACAATGCACTAAAGTCGTGTATTGTGTGTAACCAAAAACACAATTTTCTGTTACATCGTGGAGACCGCGATAGTGGTACCGGCGAAAGATCGGTCGTCGCAGCGGTATCAGAAAATATAGCAAACTGTACACCGGAGGCAGAAACAACGATGGCGTCGATTTCGACTATGTGTACGACGGCGAGTGTCGTTGAGTCACAAGAAGCGCGAAGCGCGGATGTTGATGTAATCGGATATCAGAGCGATAAGAATATCAGTGATTTTAATGTTCAGTTTTCAGGACTTGGTAGGCAGATTAACTACCCGTTACTTTCGACAGCTTTAGTAAACGTTAAAGGCATTGATAATAAGTTATATCAGGCTAGAGTTTTAATTGACCCCAGTAGTCAGAGTAATTTTATTTCTGAGAAATTTTGTAAGAAAATTGGGTCAAGTTTAAGTAAAATAAACTTAGAAGTTTCAGGTGTTGGTGACAAGATAGGTTTAATGATTAAGTATCAAACAAGAGTTACTATTTTTTCTAGAAATACAGATTATAATAAAGAGTTATCTTGTTTAGTATTAGATAAAATGACAACTTCGATTCCTACGATATCATTCAGTCCAAAGCTGATAAAAATACCTAAGCATATTGCATTAGCAGATCCGTCATACAATATTTCAGGTGATATTGATATTTTGGTGGGAGTAGAAATGTTTTATGATATTTTACTTATGGAACAGGTACGGGTAGACAATTGTCCAGTGTTTCAAAATACCCAATTAGGTTGGTTAATTGGTGGTAATTTGTCATTTTATAGTGAAACTCCTAGGCGACTGTCATGTAATTTATCCTTGGATGATTCACTTAACCAAACCTTACTTAAATTCTGGCAGATTAAGGAACCTGTTCTTCCCAAGGTTACGGATGATTATTGTGAGAGGCATTTCTTAGAGACATATAGTAGGGATGAGACAGGACGATTCGTTGTACAGATTCCTTTTAAAGAAAATTTATCGAGTTTAGGTTCGAAAGTTAACGCGATGCGTAGTTTGGAATATTTAGACAGGAGATTGGCTAGGAACCCAGATTTAAAAAAGGAATATTCAGATTTCATTTCCAAATATGAGACGTTGGGTCATATGACAGAGCTCAAGGATGTTGATTGGCGTTCGTCTTTGGATAATGAGTGTTTTATTTTGCCGCATCATGCGGTTGTGAAGGATTCAAGTTTAACATGCCGTTTAAGAGTCGTATTTAATGCTTCCAGTAAGACTTCAAGTGGTTTAAGTCTTAATAATGTTCAGCATACAGGGCCTACAATTCAAGGTGATTTGATTTCTATTTTGACTCGTTTTCGGAAACATAAATATGTTTTAAATGCTGACGTATCAAAGATGTTTAGACAGATTTGGATACATCCTAAGCACAGGCCATATCAACGTATATTGTGGAGAGATGAAACAGGCAATGTTAAATGTTATGAATTAAATACTGTGGTGTATGGAATGGCATCCACTCCTTATTTGGCAGTTCGTTGTTTGTGTCAGGTAGCAAATGAACATGAATCGGAGTATCCAGTTGCTTCTCATGTCATTAAAAATGACATGTATATGGATGACCTTCTCTCGGGTTGTGATAGTGAGGAGGAATTATTAAAATTACAAAGCGATATAAGTCATATTTTGTCAAGTGTAGGTTTTGATCTTCGAAAATGGCTTTCAAATAAAAGAGATTTTTCCGACTATTTTCAGCTTAATGAGAGCTTAAAGGTAAATGTTTTACAGCTTGGAGAGCATGAGCAAAACAAAACATTGGGTGTGTATTGGAATGCCTATTCCGATAATATTCAATTTCGCATTCGAGAATTTCCAAGTCAAAATTCTGTAACTAAACGTAAAATGTTATCCATTTCGAGTCAAATTTTCGATCCATTAGGTTTGGTACAACCGGTGATTGTAATTGTAAAATTGCTTATTCAGAGTTTATGGAAAGAGAAATGTGATTGGGATTCCGAAGTTTCAGATTGCTTACGTGATAAATGGAATAAGTTTTGTTTAGATCTAAGACATTTAAATCACCTACATATTACAAGGCGTATATTAGTAGACATGACTAAATGTGAAGAGTTACACGTATTTGCAGATGCCTCTGAAAAGGCCTATGGGGCAGCAATATATGTTCGTTCAATAACATCAGATAACACTTATCATTCTCACTTGTTATGTGCTAAGAGCAAGGTTGCTCCTACGAGACAACCAACTTTACCTCGATTAGAGTTGACAGCTGCTTTAGTAGCCGCTAGGCTAGCAAAAAGAGTTCTTGATAGTATTGATATTAAATTTGATAGGGTTTATTATTGAAGCGATTCAACCATCACGTTGTGTTGGATTAAGGGCAGTCCTAATAGATTTAAAACTTTTGTGAAAAATCGGGTTAATGAAATACAGAGTTTGACAGATCTTTAAAATTGGTTTCACGTTCGTTCGGAGGATAATCCAGCGGATTTAGTTTCGCGTGGAAGTACGGCTTTAGATTTGATGTCCAACAATCTTTGGTTTCATGGTCCGACATGGCTAAGATCAGGTAGCTTACCATTAGCTTGTATTGAAGAAGATACAGCTATAGTATCGCCACTTCCAGAGCAACTAGTTATAGCAAACACTGTTATAATTGATGATTATATGAAGTTTGATTTGTTTTTAAAATATTCATCGCTATCGAAACTTATTAGGGTACTTGGTTATTGCTATCGGTTTATAAATAATATTCGACAAAAAGGAAAAAATAAGATTATTAGTAAAAATCTAGAAGTAAAGGAGTTAGATAATTCTCTTCAATGCCTAATTAGAATTTCACAAATTCAAGCATTTGGGCAAACTTATTTTGATTTATTAAATACAAGGCCTATCAATAAGAATAGTTCAATTTTATCTTTAAATCCATTTATAGATAAAGACAATTTACTCCGAGTAGGAGGAAGAATACAGAATTCAAATTTATATTTTGACAAGAAATTTCCTATTATTTTGCATAACAAACATAAATTAACGAAACTAATTTTTGAAAGCACTCATAAGGCTATGTTGCATTGTGGTCCGCAGCAATTATTATACACAGTGCGACAAAAATATTGGGCAATATCAGGACGTAGTTTAGCTCGGTCAGTTGTATTAAAATGCGTAGTTTGTTTTAAGGCGAAGCCTAAAACGATGGATTATTTGATGGGGAATTTACCTCATTATAGAGTAAACCAGTCTTGTCCGTTTTTGCATTGTGGTTGTGACTACGCAGGTCCATTTTTACTTAAAGATCGTAAGACCCGCAACCCTAAACTGACCAAGGCATATGTGGTAATTTTTATTTGTATGACAGTGAAGGCTGTTCACCTTGAACTCGTGATTTATTTAACCAGTGAAGCATTTCTAGCAACTTTCAAAAGGTTTATTGCGAGAAGGGGCAAGCCAAATCATTTTTATTGCGATAATGGTACGACATTTGTAGGAGCTTATTCTGAAATTGGTAAATTTCTAAAAACTCAGGACATACAACGTAATTTGACCTCTAAGGGTATAAATTTCCATTTTATTCCCCCTCGAGCACCAAATTTTGGCGGGTTATGGGAAAGTGGGGTAAGGAGTTGCAAATTCCATTTGAAACGCGTAATAGGTAACACGCACTTGTATTATGAAGACTTCATGACAGTGTTGACCCAAGTAGAGGGGATATTAAACTCAAGACCTATCTCTCCAATGTCTTCTAATCCTGATGATTTTACTCCCCTCTGTCCTGGTCATTTCCTAATTGGCAGACCTATTTCCTCAATCCCTGAACCTTGTTTGACTCAGATACCAGAGAATCGTTTGACACAGTTTAAGAGACTTCAGCAGATCATGCAGCATTTCTGGCAGAGATGGAATCGTGAATACTTATCTGAACTTCAGAAGAGACAAAAGTGGTTCCAGGAAGGTGCGTCACGGTTAAAGGTTGGCGACTTGGTGCTAGTTAAAGAAGATAATCTTCCTTCCTTAAGATGGAAGACCGCAAGAGTCCTGGAGCTTCATCCGGGTATGGACAATGTATGCAGAGTTGTGAGGATTCGGTTTAGTGATGGTGCGACAACTAAGCGTGCAGTGACAAAATTCTGTCTTCTTCCGATTGACAATAATTCCAGTAGTGGTGGTGTAGATTTTAAGCCACTGAAATTGAACCACTGATTTGTTAATTTAGGAAAATAATTTAGAGTTATATGTATATAATTTTAATGTGACTATTGAAATGGACATTTCAAGGCGGCCAGGATGTTCGGTATTCGTTATTGAAAAATAACCACAAAAATAAATCGGCAAAATTATAGCCTAAACAATCCATCAGATATATCGCTCAAGGAGACATTCGCCGGATTTAGTGAAAACGCTGACTTTTCAGTTTGACGATAATCACGTAGTGTTTTTAAGTGAGACACAATATATTCTTTGTAGTAGATTTAAGATTAATTTAAGATTGCGTGCACGAGGCCATTAAATAAAAAGGCAGTGAGTCAGTAAGTAATTTTAAGCAAGACAGGGCTTCTGACATGAAGCATTTTTGTATTGTTGCTTAATAAAGTAATTCTAAATAAAGGATGTTTTTTATTTAGACAGATACGGTCCACTTTGACAGTAATAAAGTAGTCTGACAAGATTACCTCACACAATCCGATGATTGGGAAAAAAATATTAGTGACTACATACGATCTCAAGTTGAGTCCTCTAAAAAGATATTAAATAAAGGCTCAAAAGGGGTGAATACAACACTTAAAACAGTTGCCAGTGAAAATTTGGAAGAGTTGTTTGATAAAACTTTTTTTGAAATAATGGAAGTTCCCATAGAATCTAAGATTAACAAAAAAGATATTCAAGCAGAAACTGAAATTGAAAAAAACAACATTTACTATCCCAGTAAATGTTGTATGGTGTCCCATACCTGCAACCATACCAATCCAATGGATTGGTATGGTTTGCATACCAATCCATTGGAAGGTATGGTATCCCATACCTTCCAATGAATGAATCTATCATTCTAACTCCAATCAAAATTAATAAAACCAAGGAAACAGATTTACGTAAGGCCATGTCTGAAAAGTTTTCGATGATAAGTAATCGAAAGCTAAGAACATAAGCTTCCAAAGACAAACCAGATTTATCATTCGAAAACTTTTTGAGTGACCTTGGTATAACTAAGGATGAGTATATCAAAGTAATACAGCACAACATCTTTAAAACTACTTTATTTTTAGAAAGACAACCAAAACATGGATTTATTAATAACTTTAATGCAGAAATATTTTCCATGATGAAGAGCAACATGGACATTCAATTAGTTTTTGAACCTTATGATTGTTGCACCCACATAGTCAACTACATTAACAAGTCTCAAAGAGGTGTAGCTGATATATTAATGAAGACTATAAAAGAAATTAAAAAAGGTAACTTAGATGTTAAGAGTAAACTTAAATCTCTTGCAGCAGCTTTCTTAAATGTTAGCGAAGTAAGTGCTCAGGAAGCTGCTTACTGTGTGTTACAACTACCGATGCATGACACCTGTACCTCCTATGTATACATCCCTACAAGTCCAATCAAGGAACGAACAAAAATGTTGAAACCATTAGCACAACTTAAAGAAATGGACGATGATGATTCCCATATTTATTGTGATGGTCATTATGAACAAAGGCCTGATGAGATCGAAAACATGTGTTTAGCAGAATTTGCAGCCCACTATGATTTCTTCAAGAAACGAGCAGAAACAAAGACTAATGGTTTACCTTTAAAAGATGGAAGTGGCTTTTTAATTAAAAGGGGTCATGCTAAAATTTTAGCTTACCGTAGTTATGGACTTCAACAAGACTCTCTTAACCATTACCGGGAACAAATATTGTTATATATTCCATGGAGAAATGAAGTAGATCAAGTTTAAAATGAGAACATTGATCAACAGAAAATATACAATGATCGATACCAAGAGATTGTTACAAATCGGCAAAAGTTCAATGTCTTAGACGAACAAATAATAGATGAAGCCCTGAAACTTGCCGAAGACAAATCAAATCAATTAGACGATGATGGATTCGGTGGAGAAATCGATGTTGAATTTATGCCTTATGGATTAGACAATCCCATTTACGATCCATTTAGTCACATCAATATTAATAAAGAAACGATGAGGCACCAGTAAAACAAATCGCATTTCCAACACCTCATCAGATAAGTGATTCAGAGTATGAAGCCCTCATAAGCAGACTGAACCATAAGCAGTACCAGTTCCTTAATGTTGTGCGAGACAGTTTAATTGAAGGAGAAACTTTCTATTGCACACTTAGTGGTCAATACCAGGTAATAATCCTGAAAGTTTAAAAGTATTACTTTGTGCGCCTACAGGTAAAGCGGCATTTAATATCGGAGGTATCACTCTACATTCCGCATTATCATTACCTATCGCTCAGTATGGTGAATAATTAATTCCGTTACGCCATGACACCCTTAATACTATTTATTGTAACTTATGCGACCTAAAATTAATTATTATAGATGAATATTCTATGGTAGGCGCGAAATTGTTTGACCATATTAACAGTAGGTTGCAGCAAATTGTGGGAATTGTCGCCACTCTCTTTCCGTTTTGTATTTCTCCCTGCTTGACATTTTTTACTGTTGACAGTTGAACAAGAGAAAGAACGAGAGACACACGTTAACTTCACGATAAATTTTACTTTGCCGATCTTGGCTATTTTAATGTGGAAATAAAAGTGCTAATTAGGTTTCCCGGTGTATTATTTGATACAACAACGTGGAGACAACCCTTTGGACCCCACAACATTTTTAAATGTGATGCCATCTTTGGAAATATTCCAATAATTTTATGCGGCGATAATCGTAAATTACCGCCAGTAATGGATATGTATATTGTCTGCCCAGTAAAAACAAATCCGTAAAAAGAATTATGTGGAACATATTTGTGGGATCATTTCAAATATTTTGAACTTACAGAAATAATGAGGCAAAAAGAAGACAAGTCTTTTGCAGTTGCCCTAAACAATATGGCTCTTGGTAAAATGACTGACGAAGATGTAGAGTTGATCAAGTCCAGGGAAGTTGAGAATATTGACCTAATTCCTGAAGACACAATGCATTTATTTGCCACTAATAGAGAAATAGATGCATTCAATGAAATGATACTATCTACATTCAAGACCGAGCGAGCTGTAAGTCAAGCCAGAGACTTAATTAAAGGAAGTTGCTCAGAACGACTAAAACATTTATTTCTGGAACATACAAAAAACTTAAAAAACTCGGAGAGTTTTGGCCTAATGTTCAGTTTAATATTGCAAGTAGATGCCAAATATATGATTTCAATGAATGTAGATACCAGTGATGGAATAGTAAATGGTGCAACAGGCATTCTACGCCAAATAGATTATGATCGAAATGAAGTTCCATACAGAGTGTGGATGGAATTCTTTGATTCCAAGTCAGGCAAGGAATGCCGAAAGAAAAACGAATCCCTTAGGAAGTCTATGTATTTATCACCCACTTGGACGCCCATAAAAAGAGCTGCAAGAGCTGTTAAAATTCAAAAAGGCACCAATGTTCATGTTGAGCGACTTCAGTTTCCTCTTTTAATCAGTGAAGGAATTACAATCCACAAAAGTCAAGGTGCCACCTATGAACAAGTAGCTGTTCACATTGGTAATCCAATGGCGAGAACCAGTACCTATGTTGCATGCAGTAGGGCTACAAAGCTTAGTGGCCTATACATCATTGGTAAGTTAAACCCCACTAAACCAGCAACCGAAAAGGATCCTGCTTATAAGGAATTGGTAAATATGCAAAAAAACAAGCTTTTAACGTCCAGGTATCACACTCAGTACCTTAATGATTCTAATGTAAAATATATTATTGCTTACCAAAATGTGCAAAGTCTACCAAAAAAATATCAATCTTATAAAAAATAATCCTATTTTTAAAGATGCACATTTCCTAATTTTTGTTGAAACCTGGTTATATAAAAACAAAAAAAATATAAAATTAAATGATTTTAAAATTTTTGCTAACCTATGTAACGATGAAACTGTAAGTAAACCGTTTGGCATCATTTGTTTCAAGAAAAAAAATGTATTAGCAAAAATTACGTCAGTGAAAAAATACACCAAAGATTTCTCTGGTATAATTTTTCAAGCAATTACATTTTACTTGAATGACATTCATGTCATAGCGATTTATATTCCTCCAAAATTGAGCATTGCACAAGCTAAATTATCTTTGGAAGACATTATTGACCAACAAAGTGATATACTAATCATTGGTGATTTTAATCAAGATATTATTAATCAAGATGAAAATGGTTTAAAAAATTATTTAATATCTAAAGGTTTAAGTTGCAAATTGAGTATTGGCGAATCAACTACAAAATCAAAAACTCAAATTGATTGGCTTTTCAGTAATTTTAATAATTTGAGTTACAATATTTATAATACTGTGTACAATCACCATAAGTCACTAGTGGTTAGTATTTATGATAAAAGTTTTATTCCTAAGCAGGTAAAAAACGTTGATAAAAATAAACAAAACAAGTCAACAAAAGGCTCTACTGAACTAAAATTTAATACCAAGCAAATGCAAATTTTACCAACCCAAAGTTCATTGTCTATCTCTTCTTATCAAAGCGTAGAAGATAATAATGACAATATGGTAGTAGATATTAGTTCAGATGACGAAAACAACCCCAACTTATTTACTAAACCGCCTTCTTTATTAAATACCGATATGGTATCATGTTATGTAAATAGCATCGTACAGTCATTTTTATGTTTACCTGAATTTCGCTTTTCCATTTCAAAGCGAAATACAGCGCTAAACAGTATTCTAAATGGTATTATGCTGACCAAAATTAATTCCACATTAAAAGTTCGACAATTGGTGTCTGGTCGAAATGGTGAAAATTTTGCTGTAAATCAACAAATGGACGCTCAATCATTTTGTCAATCTTTAAATAGAAAATTAGATGCAGATGATTTTAGCATTTTCATAAAAGCTAATGGTCATGAACTTTTAAGTTGGCAAAACTGTAATATTAATATAAATGAAAATGAACAATTAATATACAATCATTTTCTTTATTTTCCTGAAAACTGTGACAATTTAATTGATTTTAATTCAATGTTAATGCTAAAAGACTCTCATAGATTATGCCCATACTGTAACAATAACCTAAAAACACGCTCAGTGGTTATTTGCCATAAATATTTGGTAGTATGTCTTCAGAGAATTGGCCCTCAAGGGAATAAGATAAATACCAAATTTTACAATATTGCTTCTGAAAGTGTTATTTTGGATGATCAAATATTCCGAGTAAAAAGTGTTGTTAAGCATCATGGAAACACCATTGGATCTGGTCATTATACATCTACAGGGTGAGTTTTTTAAAGTGTTACAATGCGATATGTCAAAAACGGCTGCAAATTTTGGTGACAATTCAAGTATACCGGGGGGCACTTTTTGTGATATTTTTGACATTTGTCCCTTCACCCCCCTAAGAGGGGGGGGAGGGTCACTTCCTTATTTTAAATGGAATGACGTGTTTTTGATTCTTAAATACGAATCTACATAAAATATGAAGTCTGTTTACAAAAAATTTTTAAAATTGCTCTGCTGGTTACGGAATTATGATCAAAAATGTTTTAATTAAATTTAAAAATAATTGGAATATTTTACCATAATAACAGCCGGTTGCCATGGAAATCCTACTGTTTATTTTACTAGTATGGATGGAAATGAAAATCCTAGTAACAGTAGGATTTCCATGACAACCGGCTGTTATTATGGTAAAATATTCCAATTATTTTTAAATTTAATTAAAACATTTTTGATCATAATTCCGTAACCAGCAGAGCAATTTTAAAAATTTTTTGTAAACAGACTTCATATTTTATGTAGATTCGTATTTAAGAATCAAAAACACGTCATTCCATTTAAAATAAGGAAGTGAAAATGGCAATGGCCATGGAAATCCTACTGTTTATTTTACTAGTATGGATGGAAATGAAAATCCTAGTAACAGTAGGATTTCCATGGCAACATAACAAGCAGTGTCACATAAAAATTTTGACGTGTTATTAACAAGTAAATTGTGTTTAAGAAGAAAAAAATGGAAGCGAATTTCAGTGTAGAAGTAGATATGTTGTTAATTTTGAGGGAGTGCAGAAAAAATTATAGGGAGGCTGCAGTAGTGTGGGCCGAGAGGTTTCCGGATATTCCAAAATCTCATATGGCCTTTAAGAGACTGGAGACCAGAAGTCGTATGACTGGTAGTCTAAAAAGTAAACGACGAAATCGGATTAAAACGCAAACAGATGAAAATAAGGCAGTTGCTGTATTAGGAGCAGTAGCTATTGATCCTCAAATCAGTACCAGGCGGCTTGCTTTAGATGCTGGAATTAGTCAATCATCAATTATAACAATTCTGCACCGGTACAAGTTTCATCCTTACCACATTACACTTCATCAAGAGCTTTACGGACATGATTTTGAGAATCGCATTAATTTTTGCACTTGGATTTCAACAAAAATGCGTGAAAATAACCATTTTTTGAGAAACGTTATTTTTTCTGATGAGGCTTCTTTTAATAATTGCGGCCAGGTAAGATTTAACTTATTTAAATTAGAACATATTCAAGTTTTGGTTGTTTGTTTTTCTAAAAGGTAAACAGGCACAACATGCATTACTGGGCAGCAAATAATCCTCACTGGATGAGAACTGTACCAAATCAACATCCCTGGTCTGTGAACGTATGGTGTGGTATTTTCGAGGATAGAGTTATTGGTCCGCATTTTTTCCAAGGTCATTTAAATGGACAGGTCTACACAGATTTTTTAAGAAATCAGTTACCTCGTCTACTAAACCAAAATTTAAATCCTATGTATTTAATGTATTTAATTTAAAACGTATGGTTTCAGCAGGACGGAGCTCCACCCCATTATGCCATACCGGCCCGTACTTATTTAAATGAGATTTTTGAAAACAGGTGGATTGGTCGAGGTGGTCCTGTCAACTGGCCTGCTCGTTCGCCAGATTTGACCCCCCTTGACTTTTTTTTATGGGGATTTATAAAAGACAAAGTAATGGCTAGTGCACCTACAACTCCAGAGGACATGAAGAACAGGATTCGTTTTGCTTGTTCATTAGTGACACCAGCAATGTTACAGCGGGTACGAAACTCATGTCAAGAAAGGATAAGAAAGTGTTTGGAAGTCGAAGGCGGTCACTTCGAACAGCTCCTTAGGCATAATACATAGACGATAAATAGTTAAAAAGTAGGAAATAATTTGTTTTTATTGTAGTAGAATATTCGAATTATTTTTAAATTTAATCAAAACATTTTTGATCATAATTCCGTAACCAGCAGAGCAATTTTAAAAAATTTTTGTAAACAGACTTCATATTTTATGTAGATTCGTATTTAAGAATAAAAAACACGTCATTCCATTTAAAATAAGGAAGTGACCCTCCCCCCCTCTTAGGGGGGTGAAGGGACAAATGTCAAAAATATCACAAAAAGTGCCCCCCGGTATACTTGAAATGTCACCATGCCGTTTTTGACATATCGCATTGTAACACTTTAAAAAACTCACCCTGTATAGTTAATTATAACGATCAATGTAGGAAATGTGATGATAATCGCATAACTAGAATGTGTGGGCTTGATAACACTTTAGAAGATGTATACTTATTGCTCTTAGAAAAATGTTAAATTTTCGACACCGTAAAATGTCGAAAACGTTTATATTTGCTATAAATGTTTTTGACTGTTAAGCAATATATTAAAAACTGCCTTTTTTAAGCAATATAAAAGGTTTTATGTGAAATGCTGTTAATCTAGCTTAATTTACTATTGTAAATATATTGGAGTAATAAATTTCTGGAGGACAGCCTATGGATCATATCCTATTCCGTATAAAGCATATTTGGAAAATGTGCTTTAGAAATTGGAAATAAGCTATATGCCAGTATTGGACTGGGCATAATTAAGAATTGCTTATATTGTACCTAAAATGCCCGGCATTAAAGGTAACGGCTTATTACTATGGATATTGATGTTTGCTTTGCGTTCAAGAAAAAACGCTAAGGGGGTTCTCATTAATCAAACTTATAAAGATGTGTAACGGAAAGGACAGTTACACGGGATTAATAATCTTTTTCAGATCCACGCCACGCCAATATGCACAAAATCGATACAGAGATTTTGACAGCATATTTTAGAAGGATCGACGAATTTGAGGATTAATGTGTTTTTCAGATCCACGCCACGCCAATATGCACAAAATCATTGAAGAGATTTTGACAGTATATTTATCGGACAGTATAGTATCATGGAAATATCGGAAAATAATTATCGGTATATATATACCGATAATATAAGAGCACCCAAAAAACGGGAACTTGCAAATTTCCAAAAGATTTGACGTATAACTATAGTCAGTGTTTCAAATAATCGATTTTCTTCAATTAATTTGCGTGAGCTGTAGCTCTAAGGGAGTGCATTTTAGGACACATGTTTATAGTAAACAAAAAGTCTTATTATAACTCCAACAATACGCTCTTAAAATTTTTGCATCGATTTTTGTAACACCCTGTATATAAATGCTTGTATCAACACCCAATATGAAGTGGCTATCCAGGGTAGTCCTTAGGAAAATAGATCAGTGAATTGTAAAAAAACTATAAATAAAAATCCATTGACAACTTTGCATTAGAATAATTTAATAATTTTACCATTTTCATAAATAGGTGTGAACTGCGTGAATTTAAATAGAACACTCTGTATATTATATAAATTATTATATTCGAGTGAAAATCAAACCGCATTTTATATACCGTTTGTTAAAAAATTCCTGGACCTCCTTAATAATTTGTGACGCGCCCTTTTATCAAAAGCGTCCTAAATAAAAATTAGATTTCTTTCAGGTCTACATTAGGAAGATAACTTTTTGGATATTATACACCAAAGTTTTAATAAATTAGTTTTAATAAATATGTTTCTTTCTGAGAAAAGAAAGACTCACACTTCTTATGATTCGAGACTCCGGAGATCGCGAGCGATCTTACCAACCAAGACCTTTTCAATACAATATTTTAAGACCGCACACCAATTTCGAAATTTACAGTGATAAGAAAAATTCAGAGATTTGAACAACCTGGAGCTTGCAAAGACCGTCAACGAACAGGGAGGCCAAAAACCCGAAGCAATTAATAATCAAAAAAGTATAGAAATACTTCAACGTTCTGCTAAAGACCAAAATTTATCATTACGCCAACCAGACGCTTCTTTTATATCGGTTCGAAATGTCCTTAAACGCAATAAATTTCATCCTTATAAAATCACCTTAGTATAGGAATTGCTTGAAGATGATTTTGATCGCCGCTTAGAATTTTGTAATATCATGATACAAAAATGTGAAGAAAATCGATTTAAAAAAAAACATTGTTTTTCTAATAAATCGAGACTTATCACAGTTAATCGACATAATTGCAACTATTGGTCAAATGAAAATCCGCACTGGATGTGTGAAACACATACCCAGTATCCTGAAAACGTAAAGATTTGGGCAGGTATATGGTAATAGGTCCATTTTTAATCGAGGTTAATTTAAATGCCACCCGATATCTGGATTTGCTTGAATATCAGATAGTAGCAGAAATAAAGAAATGCTAATGCAAATTTTCATCAGATATGGTTTCAACAAAATGACGCCTGTCCTCATTTTGGAGTTAGTATAAGAAGATTCTTGGATACAACTTTTCTAAATTGTTGAATTAGAAGATGTGAAGTTAAATGGCGAGCAAAAAGAATTTTACACCCCTAAGACTACTTTCTCTGGAGTCATTTAAAAAATAAAGTTTATGCAACAAATCGGAAAATGCATAAAAAAATATACCATGTCATTTAAAAAAGCTAACTTTGGTCTCTACTACTCTTGTGATGCCTCTATATGCAAAATTATCTTCCTAATGTAGATCTGAAAGAGATCTATAATTTTTATTTGGGACACTTTTTGATAAAAGGGCGAGTTCTCGAGTTATTAAGGGCCCGTGACTTTTTTAACACACAGTATAATGTCCTATATCTACCTATTTAAGTCAAACGACTGTTGATATACTTTAAATGTAGTTTATGTAAGAAATGACGTTGGCAGATCGTCAAAAAATTATATTTTCCTCCACGAAGCTTCCAGTATTAAATTTCGCTATGATTTCTTAAAGAGGATTGACTTTCTCCTATGTGTTGAAGAAAGAAGTACAAAAACGGCATTGAAAACTTTGTTAAGAGTGATTTTTTTAATAGAAATTCAATCATTTTATCGTACCTAAAATAAATTAGAAAAAATTTGATTTAGTGTATATCTAATATCTTATACATAAAATAGGTTTAGACTTTCACATATAACAAAATATATTATGTAGGTTGTTTCATTTAAATTAATGAAGTTCATATCTAGTTCCGGTATAACAGAATTTTCTAGTTGTGCGTCTCTACTGATCTTGACGAGTCGCCAAATTTTCATTTCAATTCATTTCGTATTTATAGTTTTCTACAATCCATCGATGCAGGTCCCAGAGAACCATCCTTAAAATAAAGAAGCACACTGTAAAAACTAATTTTCAGGTAGTTTGATTGTTTTCTTATATTTATTTGTTACCGTTTAGAGTTAAATCGAGAAACGCTTGAAGATTGCTCTGAAATGAGCAATACTTACGAAGAAAGTATGGTGTGGTATGGTAGAGCAGTTAGGAAAGAGGCGGCGTTCTTGGAAATGCAAGAGAGGGAATGAAACGAGGAAGAAGAGAGGCAAAGGTGGATACGGGAGCAACGGGAAGAAAACAGGAGAAGAGAGGAAATTAGGAGAAATTCAAGACAAGAAAGTATTGACAGCAGAAGAAGTGAAGAGAGAAGTAGGAGTAGAAGTTATAGAGTGGATGACAGACGAAGTAGAATGCGTGGACGAGGTAGAGGACGGGGAAATGTGCAGAGACGTGGTTACACAGGAACCAGGCGTAGAGGTCGCGGACAAATGACGACAGCAGTTGTAGGGTGCCTGAGTTATAATAATACCGCGTCCTTGGTCGCTTTTACACAATTTTTAAATAAATAAAAAAATTATTATTTATTCTTTTTATCCTCTAAATGTTATTAATTAAAATGGGTAAACATGATTTGAGTTAAACATAAATTAATAATCCTTAATATATTCAAATTAAAAATAAATTTATTTATCAGTAAAATAACGAACATAATTAAAAATTTACAATAAATAAGCCATTGTGATAAATAGAAGCATGCCTAGATTATGAAACCGTTAGCACAGGTGCAAACCTGTCTAGCAAGGCCCTTTTTTAAAAAACGAATAAGTACTTTTCTGAATATCAATTTATGATAATACAGTTTTTGATTTTTTTTTAAATAAAAGAAATTTCAAAAGGAGGTAGGTAGACGCGCAAGTAGTGTAGAGAAAAACGTGGCATGTTAAAAAATGCTACTTGTAAAGAAATTTTAGATGAAGGCGAGCGAATACCATTTATAAAAAAATGTATACAGCCATTTTCATCGTTTTTAGCATTTTTTTTAATTAATTGTATTTAAAAGCATTTTCTTGCTGTTTTTCAAGAACATAATTTTACATATATTTTTAAATACTAATGAAAATTGTTTCAGGTAATTTATTCCAAAGTTGAGAGGATATAAAAACAAAAGATTTTTGAAAATGTGTATTTCCTGTTTTATACATATGAAGATGATTTTTAAAATGTTATAAATAAAGGTGTACATATGGCATTTTCTACAATTTTTTTATGTTCAAAATATGGTAAATGGTATTTTACCAATAAATGGTATTTTGAATGCAAAACGCATACCGCAGTTTTGGAGTCTTTTTATAGGGTAAGCAGTTTTTCCAGTCAGGGAATTAGAATACAAAACATCACAGTAATCGAGCAAAGAAAGAACTAGTGAATTACATAAATAATATTTAGTATTAAATAATAAATAGTTTTTTAGACCATACAGTTTTTTTAGGTGTATATATACAATTTTAAGCTTACTTTAGCTAAACTTACGAGTTTGAAATGTAATACCGCTGTCAAAATACACGCCTAGATTTTTGACCTCATTCACTACTAGTAGCTGAACATTTCTAATCTGTGCATGAAAATTAGAAGAAACCTCAAAAAAAATTTTGCCACAACCCAGTATTCTTAAATAATCTTTTATCAAATTAAGGATATTGTTAAAAATCTTATCTAGCAGTTTTGAAAATATTAAAAAAAAACAACAGTTTGCATTATTTGGTTTATAACATCTCTTGTAACCGATATTTTGAATTTTAAATACATCGTATGTTTGTACTGTTTTGCAATATTGATACATATCCTACTTCAAGGCCACAGGAATATACATCAAAACAAAAATTTACAAAATGGTTACGTACGGGTGAGAGGGTCTTTGTAACCGATATATATATATTTATATTTTTTCATGGCTAATTAGATGGTGTTGCCAGATTTCTAAATTTCTTATAGGAAACATAAGATGCGGGCCATCAGACGGGTATGCTCCCCTGGATCCTCCCCTAAAATTGGATTTACACCATTTTTGGGTCAGATAATTAAAAGAGCACCCAAAAAACGGGGACTTGCAAATTTCCAAAAGATTTGACAAAAATGGTGTAAATCCAATTTTAGGGGAGGATCCAGGAGAGCATACCTGTCTGATGGCCCACATCTTATGTTCCCTATAAGAAATTTAGAAATCTGGCAACACCATCTAATTAGCCATGAAAAAATGTAAATTACTTACCTCTTGCATTTCTTCCATATAATTAAGAGTTTTCGAAAAAATCGCTGATAAACAAAAGGGAGCATTATTAAACCTGATTAATCTATTAAATTAGAAAAAATGAGGTGGCTTGTAATTTTAGATTTTTTATGGCTATTTATATGTTGTGTTTTACATTTTCAAATTTCTTATTGAAAACATAAGATATGGGCCATCATAAGGGTAAGCTCCCCTGATTGCTTTCCTAAAATTAGATTTACACCGTTTTTGAGACGGAAAATAGGACTTGCAAATTTCCAAAAGATTTGACGTATAACTATAGTCAGTGTTTCAAATAATCGATTTTCTTCAAGTAATTTGCGTGAGCTGTAGCTTTGAGGGGGTACATTTTAGGACATATATTTATAGCAAAAAAATAAACGCTCTTAAAATATTTGTACCGAATTTTGTAACACTCTGTATATACCATGCTTTTCTTTGAAGTCCCCCCTCATTTATTTTTTGAACGGGTCAAAAAAAATGTTTGAAACTTGGCATAAGTAAATTGGTCTATAGATACTATTTTTCACTGTAAACTAGGTAGTTGTAAATTCCAAGATGGCGGCTGGGCGACATCTTGAGAAAAAAATTTAAATGAAAGGGGGGTCGTGTGGTACCTCATTTTAAAGGTCTCAATGAGTAGTTATAACCCTGAAATATTAGACCCATATCTTAACTCGTTTCAAAATGGCGGCCTAATAAAAAAGTATTAATTTTTATTTTAACGTTTTACATTTTTATGATTTTTGAATAGGTAAAAATCAGTGTACGAAAATAAATGCCTCACTATTTTATTTTGACATAAAAACGACAGTTCTATATGTCAAAATAACACATAAGCGCCATCTTGAATAAATGCATTAAATAGAAATCTTGTGTTACCTCATTTAAAAGGTTTTATTGAGTACTTTTAATATTTATTACATGGACTCGGTGGACTCCGTTTTGACCTGTCTAAAAGTAACAGCCAAAAAAATACACTGTTGCGATTTTATTAACGTTTTTAATAATAATATACAAATAATTTATAATTTTTGAATTTTGGATTTAAAGATTAACTTTTTGGTTTCTAAAGACTTACTGAACCGCCCTCGTATGTCACATTTCACGTTAAAGGTTATTGAACATTATTTAAACATTCCAAAAACCAAATAGCTATTAAAAAAACTCAAAAAAAAATTTTAAGATATTTTTCCTTAACCGGTAAATTACTCTTGTATCGGTCATTGTCAGATATTGTTTAGTGTGTTTGGCAGTTTGAATTTATTGTTTTTTTCAAAATGGTTAATTCTCGTCCATTGGAGGAAAAAGTAGAAGCAATTTTTATTTATGGAGCAACGCGTAATTTTCATGAGACTGAACGGGTTTTCAACGAACGTTTTCCTGATCGTCCTATTTGCCGTAAATATTTAAGGGAACTTGTAAATCAATTTACAACTACTGGTACTGTCCAGGATAAAAAACGCCCAAGTCCAAATAATTGGCGAAATAATAGAAAATCCCCAACATTCTACTCCAACTGTTGCTGATATCTGTGAAGTTTCAACATCGACGGCATGGAGAGTTTAAAAAAAAAATAAGTTTTACCCATACAAGATCCAAATGGTCCATCAACTGACTGAAGATGATCCTGACCGAAGAGTTCTGTGAAATTATGGCAGAGAGAGTAGAAAGGCAACCTACGTACGTGCGCAACATTTGTTTTAGCGACGAATGTACTTTTTTTTTAAATGGTAATGTCCACAGACAAAATTATCGATATTGGAGTGATACCAATCCACACATTTTTCGTGAAACCCGATCTCAGTATCCGCAAAAAATCAATGTATGGGCAGGAATATTAGGGAATCATATCGTAGGGCCGCTGTTTTTAGAAGAAAATTTAACAGGTGAATTGTACTTAAATATGCTGGAAAATGCTATCGATCCTCTCATAACAGAAATTGTTGAGGCTAATGTACATGAATTTGAGATGGAAATTACATTTCAACAAGATGGTGCTCCTCCGCATTTTGCCAGGAATGTGAGAAATTATTTAAATGATAATTATTTTGGTCGTTGAATAGGTCGTCGGGGTCCTATTGAATGGCCAGCTCGATCACCAGATTTAACGCCGCTAGACTTTTTTTTGTGGGGATACCTAAAGCAAAAGGTATACGAAACAGAACCTGCCTCAATTTTTGAGCTACGACAAAGAATCACTAACATTTGTCAAAATATTGAGGCAGATGTATTTGAAAATGTTCGACGTGAATTTTCAGATAGGTTATTTGTGTCAAGATTTGTGTAATGTGTCAAGAGGTACAAGGAAATCATTTCCAGCATCTTTTAAATTAAATATTGTTTTTCTTTTGATAAATTGTTTATTTGCTAATTGTAAATTAGTATTTCATTGTATTCTATTAAAAACGTTAATAAAATCGCAACAGTGTATTTTTTTGGCTGTTACTTTTAGACAGGTCATTGAGACCTTTAAAATGAGGTACTACACGACCCCCCTTTCTATTTAAAATTTTTTTCTCAAGATGTCGCCCAGCCGCCATCTTGGAATTTACAACTACCTAGTTTACAGTGAAAAATAGTATCTATAGACCAATTTACTTATGCCAAGTTTCAAATATTTTTAAAAATTAATATAAAAATAATAAATTATTTTTTTGACCCGTTCAAAAAATAAATGGGGGGGGGACTTCAAAGAAAAGCACTGTATGTAAAAAAATCATGTATTTCAGAAGCAATCATTTTAACTTACCATCCCTTGCGTTGGCCGCCTGAGTTTTTTCTTCTGCTTTAAAGAAAATGTATAGAAAATATTATTATAATTATGTTTTTTATATTTTTTAATTTAATACTTACGTGCAGGGATAGCCAATCTCGCACTGGAACACTGGTTTGCAAAAACTTCGGCCCAGTACGAATCTTTGCTTTTTTCCTTATTTTCATTTGTATTTTTATAAAAAAAAAACTCTTAAAATCACATTATTGTAATATTTATTGCGTTCATATATCTGCTAAAAGTATCGGTTCGTAATTTTTTTTAATAGTTATGGATATTCAGTCCTTAATAATATTTTATTTTAGTCACATTACTTACTTTTAGTACATTTTCGGAACGATCTAAAACTCCCTGCATTTCGTTCATAAAATCAATTTCCATTATGTTTTTTGTATCCATTTTGATGAAAATGTACACAAAAGAAATACACTCCTAACGATTTCACACAAAATGGTGAACAATATGCGTTGTTTATTATTTTTGAGAGTCATTTGTTTTTTAATGATGATTTTGTTACACCGGCCTATTATTTATATAAAAAAATAGAAATTAAAAAGTCTCCATGTTAATGGGGATATAAATAAAATAATGGGAATTTAAATAGCTTAATTTGATTTTCGTAAAGTAAGTAATTAATTTTGTAAGGCATATTATTTTTTAATTTCTTCGTCAAATAAGTGATTTAAAAAATTATTAAGTTTCATATTGCATATAAAAAAGTAAATTTGACAACATCGGTATCCGTTCCTGCCAACAGTATCAACTGTCAATACTGTCATTCTTCATGGTGTGGTATGCATGAATCTTTACAGTGTTATTAAAAATTTTATTAAGAAAAAAATCATAAATTGTAATCTGACGGAAGTGGTGCGAGCACCACTGCACTTAAGCCTGAGTATGCCCTTTCTGCGCCTTTGTTTAGGAGGTAGAATACCTCTTTCTCAGCTCCTCATCCAGCCCAATGAATTAACGAGAGCAACAAAGTCGTCGAGAAGAAACCGGATGATCTTTCCAAGGAATGGATGTATGTAATTGGACCTACATGTCGCGTGTAATTGTTAAATCACAGATTTTTATTTTCAGTGGACTGTATAAAATATGTATATTAAAATAAAGTAAAAATGCCAAGGTGGTGGCGTAATTAAAAAAAATATGAAAGTAAGTCGTCGTGCGTAAATGACGCGAGCCAAAAAAGAAAACCTCTTCCCGCGATTAGATGGAAAGGCTAAAGTCAAGTGGCGGCACCGCACAAACGAACGACGGTTGGCAGGAACTTCAGTGACGTCTCGTTGAGGAATCGTTGTCAGCAAGTCGCCAATCAGGAAATGGCTGGGTGTTAGGACGGATAAATCTTCAGGATCGTTGGATAGTTGGGTCAAGGGGCGGGAGTTTAGTATTGCCTCAATCTGACATAATACTGTAGAGAGAGACTCGAACGTTAAGTAAGCCTCCTTCAAAACCCGGAGGAGGTGATATTTAGTGGATTTGACCGCGGCCTCCCATAAACCTCCGAAGGATGGAGAGCGTGGCGGTATAAAGTGCAATTTAATGTTATTATCCAATAAAAATGAAGATACCTCCCGGTCTTTAAGAGATTGTTTAACGGCTTCAAATATTTTACTTAACTCTGAATTTGCCCCTTTGAAATTAGAACCGTTATCTGTATAAATGTCCTTACATAACCCCCTGCGAGACGTGAACCTTTTCAAAGCATTCAAGAAAGAATGAGTACTTAAATCCCCCACTGCCTCTATATGTACCGCCCGAGTGACGAAACAAATGAAAATGCATATGTAAGCTTTAACCACCTTTCTTGAATACAACTTGCCATCCTTGATTAGGATAGATCCAGCAAAATCACATCCAACAGTTAAAAATGGACGTGAAGGTAAAAGTCTAGATGAGGGAAGATCTCCCATGACGGGCGTACTAAAGGAAGGTTTGTATTTAAAACATACAAGACACTGACGTATTACGCTTTTGACAGCATTCTACCCGTTTATAATCCAATATTTTTGTCTCAAAATTACTAACAATGCTTGAGTAGAAGCATTAAAATTTTTATTATGTTCATAAGAAATTAAAAGTTTAGTAAAATTATGATAAGGGGGTAGCAAAATCGGATGCTTAACATCTGGAGTAAATAAAGAATGACGAATTCTTCCTCCCACTCTTAATAAATTTTTATCAACAACAAACGGGTTCAGAGAAGAAATTTTACTACTCTTAAACACTGCCTTACCTTTTTTAAGACAAATTATTTCTTGCTCAAACGAAAAATATTGGACCATTTTTATTAAAGACATAAGGGAATTTTCAATCTCTTCGTAAGATAATTCAGAATCAATTTTATTTTTGTTTTTTGGGCGAATATTAGAAATAAATCTCAATAAGTAAGCAAATACTCTCAACAACTTAAAATAACTAGAAAACCGTTCAAAAACATCCTGATCCTTATAAATATTATTGTTCAGAAAAGTAAATTGAACAGATATTTTCTTTTCAGGTAAGTCGTTAGTATTTTTTAAAGTAAAAGTCGGCCAGCTTGATACATGATTCAAAAGAAAACCAGGCCCATGCCACCATAAAGCTGAATCATTTAATTGTGAAGGACTCAATCCTCGCGTTAACAAGTCGGCGGGATTCTCTTTTGAACCTACGTGTCTCCATTGCTGTTTTGTAGTAAATTCCTGTACTTGAGTAACACGGTTGGCTACAAAAGTATTCCAGAAATTAGGCTCACCAGCAATCCAGTGAAGCGTTATTGTTGAGTCCGACCACAAGTAAAAATTTTCAATTTTTAGGTCAAAGTTTTGTTGTATTTTATTTACTAAATGAGCTAAGAGGGCAGCTCCGCAAAGCTCAAGTCGAGGTAAGGAAATGGTCTTGAGTGGCGCAATCCGAGATTAAGCGCATAAAAAAATTGAATGTCGCATTCCGTAAAAATCAGTTGTCACAATGTATGTGCATGCCCCGTAAGCAGCCTCACTGGCATCACAAAATCCGTGTAATTCTATAAATAGGTAATTTTTTATTGTAACTTGTCGTGGAATTTTTATTAAGTCTAGTTCTCGTAAATGGTCAAAAAAAGCACTCCAAAGAGTATAAATGTCATCTGGAACAGATTCGTCCCAGCCAGTTTTTAATTGCCACAGTTTTTGCATAATGCGCTTAGCGCGTACAGTGACCCAAAAATCCCAACGGGTCGAAAATTTTTGAAATGGCCGATAAAATTTCACGTTTTGTAATGGGAATTTTCCTATCCGACTCGAATTTAATGTCATATCCGAAAGTGTCACTTAATGGCTGCCAAAACAGGCCCAAAGTCTTTTTAGTTTTGTCATCAGATAAATCATAGTGTTCGACTTGATTGGCGTCACAATCGTCTAAAACTTCAATTTTATTAGAGCAAAATTTTCTAAGTGGAAAACATGCTGAATTTAAAATTTCAATTATCTGATTTTTTAATAATTTTGTGTTTTCTATTGAGCCTGGGCCGGCAATGACGTCATCAACGTAGGAGCAATTTAAAATAATCTTACTCGCGTTAGGGTATATTTCAGAAAAATCAAAAGCCGCTTGATTTAAAGCGCGAATCGCTAAAAAAGACGCTGGGGCAGTTCCATAAGTGACAGTGTTTAAAGTATAGTGTTTAAGCTCTTCATCAGGAGAAGAGCGCCAAACAATCCGTTGAAGCTGCCGGTCTGCTTCATTGACTTGAACCTGGCGATACATTTTTTCTATATCTGCCGTAAAAACCACATTATGAGTTCTAAAATTTGACATTATGGAAAATAAGTCGCGCTGTAAAACAGGCCCAGTTAATAAAATATCACTTAAAGAGACGCCATTACTACTTTTTGCCGAGGCATCAAATACGACGCGCAACTTTGTTGTAGTGCTGTCGAGTTTGGTTACCCCGTGATGTGGCAAATAATACAATGTTTCGGACAAATAGTGTGGCAAATAATACAATGGAAAGTTTATATTTCTGTATTTAATTTCAGACATATGGCCCAATTTGTCATATTCACTCATAAAAGCGCAATATTGTTGTTTTAAATTTACATCGCCCTGAAGCCTACGCTCTAGTTTATAAAATCGTTTTATGGCCATATTCTCTGAGTCCTCAAGTTCAAAATTTTCAAACAACAAACAGCAAACTTCAAACCGCCCGTTTGAAAGTTTTTTAAAATTTTCTACAAAATGTTTTTCACATAGTTTTCCTTGCGGCAAAAAATCCTGTTTAGAATTTTCGCAATTTTCGATATTCCAAAATTTTTCAATATCCTTATGTAAATCATTATTTGTTATGGTTAGATTGCATAAAGAAAAGTAATTCATATTATTTAGGCTATTTATAGGATTAAAAAATAATGTGCCAGTTAAAACCCAACCCAATTTAGTATTTTGTAACACTGCCTTATTACCCACAAGTTTAATTTGACCCACACATAAAATGTCAAAAAATACATTGCCAGTTTAGATTTAACTAAAGGAAGACTTGAACAAAATGTCTCGGTAAAGTACGGTTGTGTTGATTGTTCTCCGTATAAAATAACGAATATTCCAGTACACAGTGAAGTTATTTTGGTGTAAGTTGAAACCCAAATTAGTAGTGGCTCCTTGTTAGTGTTTTTCATATTTTGCATGGGAAATCCCTTTAATTATACGTTAATTGTTAAAGTAAGTTAAACAAAGGGTATTCATTCCAAGCATACACGCAAATTTGCGAAATTCTTTTTTAATTGGGATAGTATTCCTGAACAAATAAAATGAGCTCCGAGGATCTGACAAACAAACAACTTCTAGATTTGCTTACACAAAACATGCAGACTCTGAAAGCTGAAATTATCCAAGATTTGGGAACAAAGTTAAACGAAACAATACAAACTGTAAAAAATCTCGAAACTGAGAACAAAATTCTTAAAAAGCGTATTGAGCAATTGGAATATGAGTCACGATCAAATAATCTAATACTATTTGGCATACAGGAAACCATTAACATTAACGAAAATCTAAAATCTGTGGTTAGTGACTTCTCATCCTCCCTACTTCAAGTTAGTATTGGCTCTCAAGATATCGATGAGGCATATCGCATTGGACAGAAGGCAAGTGGTAAGATCAGACCAATTTTAATTAAATTTCTAGCCAGCCATGTTGCCCGTGATGCACGGAAATATGCTTATAAATTAAAAGATAGTCAATACGCCCTCTCGGAAGACTTGCCTAACGAACTCCTTCAACTGAAAAAGAAATTACTTTTCTATAAAAAATCAGCACAGAGTCAGGGACATTCAGTAAAACTAAGAAAACACCATTTAGTAATAGATAACAAAAACTGGTATTTAGATGACCTGCTAAAACTCGCACCACACACTTTTCCTATCACATCTTCAGATGGAAATAATGCTCCGGTCCAACAGCTATTACCCCCGCCTAAACCAGTAAATAAGAGATACAACTTTCGTTCAAAAAACTAAAGCAGCCCAACAGGTTTGAGAATAACACACCAACACCAACATTATCAGAATTGTACGTGGACTTAAAACGAAATTCGACACTTTTTTTCTTCAATAAGTGATTGTGAATATGACCTTGTAGCATTAACATAGACTTGGCTTAGTGAGGACATAAATTGCTGCGAACTGTTCCCAGCAGAATACGAGGTGCGGAGGAAAGATCGCGATTTCCGTCGCGTAAATCTGAGTCGTGGAGGTGGAGTACTATTGGCAGTTAAAAATCCCATTACTTATTTAACAGTTGATACTTCACATATCTCAGATCTATTTCCGAATATAGACTTTCTTGTTTGTAAATGTTCGATTTCTTATAAATCATTGTTTGTTCTTATTCTATATGTGCCACCTTCAGTAACAGACGATGATTTTGAACTTTTTTTTGAAACATTGTTACAAATTGATATATGTGACCAGTTCCTTATTGTGGGTGAATTTAATGTACCTAGGTATATTAATGATGTGTGCGATAGAAAATCCGTTGCTGTTAATGCTTTTTTGCAATATTTTGAACTTAAACAATGTAATAATGTTCTAAACCAATCAAATAGGTTATTGGATTTAGTTTGTTGCAACTTTGAATGCCAAGTCGCAAGGGATAATTTACCTTTAATAGCTGAGGACGTATACCATCCAGCTCTGGTCATTAATGATATGAGTTTGTGTAAAGCTAATGTAGCATTTAAGGAACGTTCTAATCAAAAATCATTTAACTTTAAAAAAGCAAATTTTCCTACTCTTTATAATGATATACTTAACACCAGTTGGAATTTTCTAAACAATATTGGTGATGTTAATCTAGCGATAAAAGAATATAACGACACATTCTTTAAAATCTTTGATAAACACGTTCCCCTACGCGTAATTTACAAACACCAATATCCATGTTGGTATACCAGCGAAATTATTAAAAATATTAAATATAAAGCTAAGATGCACAAAAAATTTAAGTTGACGAATATATTGTTTTACAGAGAGGAATTTTGTAGGATCAGAACGGTAGTGAAAATGCAACTAAAAACAGCCTATAAGTCTTATATAACAAGTTCTGAGGAAAATATTTTAACTGACTCTAGTCGGTTTTGGAACTTTGTTCATAATAAAAATAGGACGTCAACTATTCCAGGCATCATGCGTTATAAGGACAAGAACCTCAATAATCCCCAACAAATAGTCGACAGTTTTGCACATTATTTTAATTCTGTTTTTCTACGCTCCGGTGCAGCTGCAACACCGACGATAGATGCTACAGCAGCAGTAGCCGTCTTTGACTCTTTTCGCATCACCCCGGTAACCCAACACGAGATCCTCGCTGCTATCGCTTCGCTGAAAAATAAATTCACGGCTGGCCCGGACGGCATCCCAGCATTTTTAATTAAAGATTGTCGATATGCTATGGTACGCTCGTTGGAAATCTTATTTAATCTCTGTTTAAACAAAAAAGAATATCTTATGACATGGAAAGAAGCACGAGTATGTCCTGTCTTTAAGGGTGGTGATCGTGAGCATACCGAAAACTATAGACCAATTTCTATCTTGTGTAACTTTTCAAAGGTCTTTGAGAAAATACTTTATTCACGAATCCAGTTTTTAGTCTCTAATAAATTGTCTCTACATCAGCATGGCTTTTTACCGGGAAGGTCCACTGTTACAAACTTAACAATTGTCACTCAATTTATTGCGAATGCCTTGGATAGCCAGAGCCAAGTTGATGTAATTTATCTAGATTTTTCAAAGGCTTTTGATCGCTTGGATCATAATATACTCTTAAATAAACTTCATAGTTTTGGTTTTCTATCGGATTCCTTGATCCTTTTTAAGAGCTATCTCTTAATTAAAAAGCAATATGTCTGTCAACGGGGTTTCTGTTCCTATAAATATACTGCGTCATCGGGGGTTCCCCAAGAGTCAAATTTAGGTCCATTATTTTTTCTCTTATTTATCAATGACTTAAGTGATAAACTAGATCAACAAAAGCTCTTATTTGCTGATGATCTAAAAATCTATTCTTCTGTAACCAATACTACTGATTGCATGTCTTTGTAGAACGATTTGAGGTGTGTAGGTCTGTGGTGTGATGAAAACAGGTTAAATCTAAATGTGTCTAAGTGTAAGGTGGTGTCCTTTTCTAGAAGGAAAAATGTAATCGAATTCGATTACACCCTTTCCACAAAACTTACTCGATGTTCATCAATCAGTGATTTGGGTGTGGTGTTTGATAATAAGCTTACCTTTGTGAACCAGATAGATAATATATCAAACAGTGCTAGTCTTTGGATTTATTGTGCGAAACTGTCGGGGTTTCAGTAACATAGAAGCCTTAAAAAACTTATATTTTGCTCTTTTACGTTCTAAATTGGAATATGCTTCTATAGTGTGGAACCCTTACTACCAGGTTCATAAATATTCTATCGAAAAAATACAGAGAAAATTTTTAATGTATCTTTCCTTTAAGGCTGACGGATTTTATCCTCCTCAGGGAATCTCTTACGAAACTCTCCTAACTCGCTTTTCCGTGGAACCTCTTGAAATTAGAAGAAATAGATCGTTGGTCTTGTTGGTGCATAAGATATTGCATGGGAAAGTTGATTGTCCTGAGCTACTAGAAAATCTAAATTTTTCTGTGCCGCGTCTCAACTCAGGAAACACAAACTTATTTTATTGCCCAGGGGCCAGGACAAATGTAATGTTAAGTTCACCATTATACGTAATGTCAGACAATTCAAACAAAATAACGCCATTCTGTGATCTATTTGTTTGTTCACGTAATAATTTAATTAAAGTTTTTACAGAGTTGTTTACTACTTCTTAATGAACTTATATTCGCGACTTGGTATTCTAAAGTTTACGTATCGCATTTGTTATGGTACTCTATTTAGTATGCTTAGCTGATTTATATTTCGGGTTGAAATGATATTTTTGTTTTTTTTTTCTCTTTCCTCTCTCTCTGAAATTCTTGTTTTTTTGTTTTTTTTTTTCTTTTTTTCTCTTAAAATAATTTTTTAGGTACTTATAAGCTATTTAGACTTAGTTTATCTTTATATATTGAACATTTATAATGACATATATATAGGTATGTAATTTATATTGCCCATTAAATGGATATACTGTTGGGCTGTACTGCTTTAAATAAATAAAAAAAATAAATAAATAAAATTAACATCTAACAAAAGATCTACAGGTCGTGACAAATAAAAATTCTCATCGGCCAATTGTAAATTATCTGGAGTATTAACTTGAGCTGGGTCAAAAGAAATCTGCGGCAAGTTTTCTGTTATTTTTTTCCACAATTAAAAATGATTGGGTTGATTGATAAGCATTATTTATAGAAATTGTTTTAGTGTTTATTTTCCTTGAAATTTTATTTAAGGAATTATTAAGCCCCGCCACCGTTAAGGCATATTAACGTTTTCTGGTTTAAAACCAAGTCATTTTATTAAAGAATTAGTCATAAAATTGCTTTGTGATGCGCTATCAAGAATAGCCCGAACTTCGATATAATTTCCCTTAAAATCAACAACTTTAATCATAGCGGTAGCCAAAAGTACTTGTTTTTTATCCGAGGATAAACAATGCATCGTCACATTGGGTGAAGGCAATAAAACATCGGTACCAACATCTGGTTGATCCGTATCAGTGGATAAAAAATTATTAGGTAATAAATCTTGAGTTGCAAGTAAAGTGTGAGTCATAGAATCGGTGTGTATTTGTATGTTTTGTGGCTCTCTTTCCCTCTCACCCTGGTGTGTAGTTTGAACCCTGGGTGGAGCATTAGCTTTGACAAAAGTCGATGTTTTGTTTAAACCACGAGTGTTAAAATTTTCACGATTAGATTGGCCTACGTTCTGATTTTGATTGGGATTATAATAAAAATGTAATAACGAATTATGTTTACGGCCGCAATGCTTACACCCTGCTGAAAGACAAGAATTATGATCATGAAATGGGCGCAAACAATTAGAACACAGTTTATGTTTTTAATTTCATTAAAAAGTTCTTTGTTATTCATATTTTGTATTTTATAAGATTGAACATTTAAATGATTTTTAGTACAAAATGCACAGCTTACTTTTCCAGTGATAATATGACTGAGTACCTTATGGTGCCCCTTATTATCACTCATCTTACCCTTATTTTCAAGTGTCTCCAGAAAATTACACCGTTTTGTCAAAAATGCCGTCAGCTGTGTTATTGACGGAAATTCTATACCGTCTTTATTTAAATATTCCTCCCATTCGCGCTTTGTGATAGACTCTAATTTTGACGTTAACAAATAAATTAAGAGGGTATCCCATTGATCTGTGGGCTGTCCCAACACACCCAAAGAATTTAATTTTTTTATGAAATTGTCAAGTTCTCAACTGAAAATGTGATTCATTTTTCATAACATTAAGCTCAAAAATATTTTTGACGTGAGTGTGCACGATCAAACGTTTATTGTCATACCTCTCCTTCATAATTTATATTTGATGTCTCTAAAGATTGAATCAGCTGAGCCGCGTCGCCCTTAAGACAAGATCTTAAATACCAACATTTTTGAACGTTAGTTAAGCTACAATTAGAGTGTACTAATGAATTAAAAATATCATAAAAACCTAACCATTGATGATAAGTCCCGTAAAATTCTGGTAGGTTTATAGGTGGCAGCCTAACAGGTCCCTGCAAGTCTACACCTGCATTTTGATTTGCATTTGGGGTGATGTTTTGAAAAGGAAAAACCGGGGGTAAAGCGGAGGAGGATTGTAAAACCGCTTGCTTATCAGAAATTATTTTTTTGCCTTTCCCAATGACCCAAAATATTTTACGCGTTATTAATTCTTCAAAATTACCCAGCGTTGGGTCAAAACTGTCTAAAAAATTAATAAACCTAGTTACTTGAGCTTTAATATGCCCCCTTTTAACTTTAAGTTTGCTAAGGCTTTCTTGTACGGTCGACATCGAGCTATCACCGGTTTCAGTTTTACTCATTTTAAATCTCTCCCACAGTAAAATATCAAATTAAAAACAAATGGTAAAAATAGGAAATGTAACAAAGGAAATTTGACGACTTACCACAGTTGTTTTCCTCCAATAGTTTGCACTGTTTTGCACCAAACACTACTGGTTATCTGCTCCGTTTGAACCGAAATTATGTTTAATGGCACTAATTTGCACCCAAAATATGTATTTCGGCCTGAATTGACCCAAAATTTACTGGCAATCCCGGTTCGAAGTGAACTTTATGTATGTAATTGGACCTACAGGTCGCGTGTAATTGTTAAATCAAAGATTTTTATTTTCAGTGGACTGTATAAAATGTGTATATTAAAATAAAGTAAAAATGCCAAGGTGGTGGCGTAATTAAAAAAAATATGAAAGTAAGTCGTCGTGCGTAAATGACGCGAGCCAAAAAAGAAATCCTTAAAACTATCGATTTTAATATGAAAACCACTAGAAATTGTTAATAAAATTACTCTGAATCTAAATATCAAATCTTGATTAATGCCTGTAATTTCCGAAGCTTTAGCAGCATTCTCAAAAAAACGGCGAGCAGTGTTGCCGTCATTAGTACTTCCAAAACCAGGTTTTGTCGGTCAACCAATAGTCCCATTTCTTTAAAAAATAAGTCTTGGATTCGTTTTTTGGCATTTGCAAGTTTTTCTTTGTTTTCCTGGCCTCGCGCTTGCCATTGCTTAAATTCCATCTTATAAGATAGATGCAGCAAACACTCAAAAAAACGAATCCAAGCATGTAAAGATGACAAACCAAATTGAAATCTAGATTCGTCAGCAATTTTCTGTTTTAAAACCTTATCGATATTGTTAAAATCTTTGGATGTTAGATTACACAAATAGCATCTCTGAGTTGAAGTATTTTCAGTAACAGCATTACACAATTTGACATCTATCATTGTAAAATATAAAATGTGTTTTAAAAATACATTGTTTCCTTAAATATCAAGCTTTGTTGGTTGCAAATCTGAAATTTGTTGGTCAAAATATTGCTTTTCTCTCACTGATAACTCTGTTGTTTCATGCCTAAACTGGACTCTAAAGAGGTCTACAGAATCGTGTGGAGGAAGTTCTGGGATTTTCCCAGATTACAAACTTATCTTTTGATTTCGGATCACCGTTAATGAGCTGAATTGGTACCATTGATGTTAAAAAGATATTAGCATCTGAAATATTGGACTCTGCAAACTGCTGTTTGTATTGACTCATCCCAGAACTCCCGTCACACCCCCATTTGCAAATTAAATTTAAATTATTATATTTTTCTTGGTTTAAAGAATTTAAAACTTCTTTTAGGGACTCAAATAACCTTAAAGATGTATGATCCAGCAAACTTTGAAGAGGCACTTCAGCAACATCCTCAGAAATGTTTAGGTTTTCTGGGTAGCACCTTTTTTTTGCGGCAGTTATTGACTCATAATTAGGATAAAGAGTTGACCTATGGCTTTTTGCCGAATTTCTTATAAGATTGTATTGAAATTTTGTCAATTTAGCCTCTACAAAAAGCGATAAGGCTTCGTCCGCTGAAAATGGTATTTCACATTCTTTTTCAAGAGATTTTTTATATTTTGATGCACGGGTTGGTGATGAGAATGCAACATTTTTTAACACATCTGCTTCATCCAGTTTACCTTCGGACCTAAACTTCATTTGAGCAGCAAATGTTAGTTCTTCAGGGCTTCGATCTGCTCGCATCTGTTCAGTTCTTCTTCTTTTTGATCGGTCACTTAAATCTAAAAATCCAGTGAATGGCCTCCCTCTACTCGATAGAGTTGTATCCTGCATTTCGGCTGGTTGAGCTTCATTCATTGCAGAAGAAAATTCCAACTCAATATTTAACCAATCTCGATTTTTATTTTCAAATGCAGTTTTATTTCTTGATGCTGATGACCATTTTGTGTCATATTTATTCATATCATATCACATGTCATATATAAATTCGATGAATTTATATATAACTTTTGAAGACTCTTCTGACAAGCGTTCAACTCGCATGGTAGAGGTCACTTTTTCTGCCAAATAACGGCACTGCTCCATTCTTTTCTTGGACTGACAAATTCCTAACCAACTGACAAGTTGGCTTCTTTTAAACCAAGCAGATTTTGTTGCTCTCCCTGAAATAATAAGTAATTTTGTTAATTATTTTTCATAAGATTTTGCCATTTAAAATTGGTTGCTATATTGAATTTTAAACCCATATGGCAATTTTTTTATTTCTATATTAAATTTTCTATTAAATGATGTTTTATTTTATAAAAATTAATTTATTCTTCAAGTTAGTAGCAGAAAATTATTTCTTGTGTTTTGGACCTACAATAGCATTTTATACGAATTTGGACCCGGACTACAAATCTTTAAAAATATTTTTTCGTCAAGATCGCAAATTATCGCAGCAACTTAAGATTGGATCTTACAAAGGACTTATTAAGCAATAATTTAAAACTAATTTAAATTCGGGAAATTACGCGAAATCATACTTTTAGTTTAGCAGAAGATCAGAAATTTAACACGTTAGCAGCCGCATGTAGCGCCGGCGGGCAAACGACATGTTGGTTGCCGAACTAATCGACGGGCTCATTGATATCACGCCGAAGTCGGCCTCCCACTTTTTTTTGTCTGAGATATTTAAAGGGCTTAGAAAAGTATAATTTTTTTAGTTTTGTTGAAGTAGTGATTTGTTTGGGGTAAATATTTATTTGGCCGCCCGCGTCCACGTGGCGTCGTTATAATACGCGTTTTCCATATTTGTCAAAAGACCGCCAGCTACCAACTTAATTTTTTTTTGTTATCGTGATTGTGAAATATTATTAACTTATAACTGTTTTATAAAAGGTATAGTGACAATTATGGTATTATCGTAAGTAACTTTTTACTTATTTTTTTTTAAGATTGGTGCTATAGATTTGCCTGGTTCATCAGGTTATAAACAAAATTACGACAAAAGAAGACCTTTGAACGATGAGGAGTTACAGCGTTATCTCGATGAAAATCTTCCTTCGGATGAATCCGATCAAGACTTTGACAGCGATGATAGTATAAAAGATCTTTTTTTGATAGTAGTAATAAGTAAAAAAGATTATTTTGCCTCAAGCTCCGAAAGCGAAAGTTCTGCTTTAGAGGATATAGAGGAAGTGGTTACGCTAGCTTCAGGGAATGGAATCCCTACACCAAATAACATCTCTACCGAATGGAAAGAAGTCGCTGGCGATAACCAAAAAATCTTTATTTTTAGTGGTAGCCATGGTCTAAACTCCAATATTGATTTTACAAATATGTGTATTATTGACTTCTATTTTCTGTTTGCTACTGATGCTTTGTTGGAAATAATGGTGTTGGAAACAAACCGAAATGCTGAGCAATACATTAAAAAAAAAGGTCGGCTTAAACCCAAAAGTCGTTTAGCAGTTTGGAAGCCGGTGAATAAGGAATCATCCTCTACATGGGTATGGTGATTTATCCTTCCATAGAAGCATATTGGAGTCAGAAAAAAATTTATAAAAATATAGTCGTTCCGCCTGTTATGTCCCGAAACAGATTTCAGGCAATACTTAAGTTCTGGCATTTTTCAAATAATGAGGATCCTTTAGCTCAAAACAATCGTCTTCATAAACTTCAGCCGCTATTGGAACTTCTAAATTCAAAGAAATTAAAAAGCCAGGACGAATAATTGCTGTCGATGAAAGCATGGTACCATTTCGCGGTAGGCTCAATTTTAGACAATATATACCAGGAAAGAAGCACAAATATGGAGTAAAACTAGTTAAAATGTGTGACCAAAAAGGATATACCCATTCTGTATCTGTATATGCAGGAAAGAATGAGGCAGTAGAAAATTCCTTACCGACAAACATTGTTTTAAAACTGTGTGAAAACTATTTAGATAACGGCAGAGTAGTTCTAAATGATAACTTTTACACAAGCTTGCCTCTTGCAAAAAAACTACTTGATCGAAAAACACATAACTTGGGAACACTAAGAAAAAATATGAAGGGGTTACCCAAAGAAGTTGTAAATGCAAAAATAAAAAAGGGTGAAATAGTGGGAAGAGAAAACGAAAACGGAATAGTGGTGTCAAAATGGAAGGATAAAAGAGACGTCTTAATGCTTTCAACATACCATGGTCTAGAAATAAGAGATACCGGAAAGAAGAACAGAAAAAATGAAAATATAATGAAACCTGCTTGCATCATTGATTATAATTCTGGAAAGGCTGGAATTGATCTAACTGATCAAATGTCAGCGTACTCTTCTCCTGTAAGAAAATCTCTTAAATGGTACCATAAGGTTGCAATAGAGTTTCTTATGGGAACAGCTGTGGTTAATTCTTTTATTATATATAAGACTGTACATCCAGAATCTAAAATTTCGATTACACAATTCCGTGAAGAACTAATGAATAGCCTGTTTTGGGAAGAAAACGCCGCCACTAGTGAACCGTTACAAAAAAAATGTAAAAAAGAAGCACATATAATGAAGGAAACAATAGACAAATGTAAAAGGAATCGAAATATTAGAAAGAGGTGTATAGAATGCTACAAGTAGGGATGGCAATTTTTAGAAAAACATCGATATATCGATATCGATAAATATCGAGATGCTAATATCGATGTATTCGATATATCGGTAAAAATATATTGATATTTGAAAGAGCGGAAAATATCGATATATTTATATATATTTGTAAATACATATATAAATATTATGTTTTTTTTTCGTTTTTTGTATTGCATTAAATTTTTCTTCATAGATAATTGTATATTAAATGTAATAATAAACACAGGGTTAATACTTCTGTTTTTTATTTTATTTTTAAAGACTTTGCAAATATACATAGGCATTAAACTTAAAATAACAAATTAAACTTAATGTAAAAAATCTTAATATAAAAAACATCAAAAGGGTCATCACAAGGGTATGCAAAAAATATTAATATACGCATCAATTAGGCCCAATAATATTCTGGCAAAGAGCCTAAAAATATTAATCGAGACAATGCATCACCTAGTAGCCTATTTCTTTGTTGGGTGACGGTCAAACCAGCTTTTGAAAAAAGCCGCTCAGATGGCATAGATGTCCCCACAGGGGATAGGTATTTGCGGGCTAATACATATAGCTGACTGGCGTGCAGGACGCTATAAAACAGTATAACAATATACTATTCAATATTCTACATTATGAATAATTGAAATGATATATTTTTAAATGTATTAATATTATATAAATATCGAAAATATTATATCGATATATCGAAGAATTAAATATCGATGAAGAATATCGATATTTTTCGTTCGATATATCGATGTTTCAAAAATATCGATATATCGTTGCCATCTCTAGCTACAAGAGGCTATTAGCAGCCGGAGGAACAGCTGAAGCCGCAAAAGCGAAGAAAGTAACCACATTTTGTCATACTTGTGACG